>NC_090933.1:966182299-966485329 GCF_040938575.1 Ambystoma mexicanum | reverse complement strand
TTTTAATGGGGTCTGCTGAGGCTAGGGTGGAGAAGACCCTCATAGTTCGGTTGTCCAGGAATGATTGGATCCAGGCTATGGCCTCTTTCGAGAAGTGGGCTGCTGAGGCCAGGTGTTCGCACAGGACTGCGTGATCCACCAGGTCAAATGCTGCCGACAGGTCGAGGAGTAGTAACATGGCAGTGTTCCCTTTGTCGTTAATCTCATTGATCTGGGTTTTAAGATCGATTAAGGCTGTCTCGGTGCCGTGCTTCGGTCTGAAGCCTGATTGGTGGGTGCCTAGTAGTTTGTGAGTTTCAAGATATTGCTGAATCTGCAGGTATGCTACTCTATCTATTATCTTTAACAGGAATGGCACCGTGGTGATGGGCCTGTAATTGGTGGGAATGGCGGGGTCTAGGGTTTGCTTCTTGAGGAGAGGCAGGACCCAAGATTCTTTGAGGTTGCTTGGTATGGTGTTGGAGGAGAAGGATGCGTTGATCAGCTTGGTTATGAAGGGGGCTAGATCCCTAGCAGCATCCTTGATTATTTGGGGAGGGCAGTTGTCGCCTTTGCAGTTAGATGGTTTAAGTGAGGCTATAATTTTTTCTGTTTCTGGGATAGATATTTTGGTAAATCTGAAGAGATTATGGCCTGGACGGTTGGCTGTTTTGTCGTGGTTGCTGGGAGATGCTTCATTGGTGGTGAGAGAGTCTTTTTTCAGAGCGATTTTGGTTTGGAGACTTTTGATTTTATTAGTTAGGGCGTTTTGGACGCTGGTGCACCATGCTTTATCCTTAATTATATTGTCTGGTGGGGGTATAGGGGATTCTAATTCCCTTAGTATAGCAAATAGTTCTCTGGTGTTGGAGCTCGATTTTTCGATTCTTTCATTGAATAGTTTCTTTTTTGTGAGTAGAATTTCTTTTTTGTAGTTGTTTGCACAAAGTTTGAGTTGTGATTTGTTCTCTTCAGTAGGGGAGTTGTGCCATTGGCTTTCAAGTTTCCTTTTGTGCAGTCTAAGTTCTTTCAGATGTGGGGTGAACCAGGTGTTCAGGTGGGCTTGTTGTTTGCTTTTTTGCAGTTTTAGAGGGGCAATGATGTCTAGTCCTTTTTTTATGGTATTGTTATAGTTTTCTACTAGGAGTTCTGGTTTTAGATTGTCGGGGAGAGCATTGAGGGTTGGCAGTAGTAGTGGTAGGAGGTTGTCTGGGGTTATGTTTTTTTTTGCTCTAGTGGGTAGTGGTGGTGCCATGATTTTTCCTTTGTTGACTTCTCTATTAAGAGATAAGGTGAAGTCAATGAGGTAATGGTCTGTCCAGTGCTGGGGAGTGGTTTTGGTAATGATGGTGTCGCAGTTTAGAGTGGCGATCCAGTCCAAGGTCCTACCTTTATTATGGGTGGGGGTGAGCACTCTTTGGATTAGGCCGTGTTCATCTAGCATGTTAGCTATGGCTTGTGCTGATTTGTCGTCAGGGTCGTTTAGTCCTAGATTCAAGTCGCCTAGTAGTAATATTTGGGTGGTGTCTTTTGTGTTGTTGGCTAGGAGGCTGGATAGGTCTGCTTCGAATGAGCCAATGGGGCCGGGTGGCCTATATATTAGAAGGATGGTTAAGGTGCGACAGTTGGAAATGGGTAGTTTGGCTACTAGGAGTTCGCAGGATTTGAGAGGTGTTTGGGGCAGTGGTCTTAGCTCGAGGTTTGTTTTAGCTATGATGGCTAGGCCGCCTCCTCTGTTGTTGGGCCTGTCCATTCTGATTATTTGGTAATTTTCTGGAATGGCTATTGAGAGTGCTGGGCCTGCTGCTTCGTGCAGCCATGATTCAGTGATAGCTAGGAGGTCGAGGTTGTTTGAGGATAAGGTGTCTGCTATTTCTGTGGCGTGGGCCATTATCGATCTGGCGTTGATCAAAGCTCCGGATATAGTGGTAGTGTTGGGTGTATCCTGGATTGTTATAGGGATGAGTTTGGGTTGGGTGGGGTTGTAGCAGGGTGTGATGTGGCTCGGGTGGATTTTGGTGTGTTGCAGGGTGGGTCTCTTGTTGTGGTAGATGGGCTCGTAGAGACGGGGTAGTCTGGCTCGTAGTCTAGTGTTTCTTTCTAGGGTTGGACAGGGTGCATTATCTGCAGGGTACATGGTTGTGGTGGCAATGACGATGGTAAGGTGTAATATATGTATGAGGAGATACAGTAGGGTGGCTGTTTGGCTCTTGCTGAGGTACATTGTGCGGTTTGGCATATGTAGATAGACAGGGGGTTTACCTGAATTCACAACTCAGGCTAAGAATGGCATGTGCAAGTAGATGCAAGTAGGTAAGGGGTTCACCTAAGAACAGTAATCACATTTAGGCATGTGCAAGTAGATGCAAGTAGGCAAGGGGTTCACCTAAGAACAGTAATCACATTTAGGCTGAAAATGACATGTGCAGGTAGATGCAAGTAGGCAAGGGGTTCACCTAAGAACAGTAATCACATTTAGGCATGTGCAAGTAGATGCAAGTAGGCAAGGGGTTCACCTAAGAACAGTAATCACATTTAGGCTGAAAATGACATGTGCAGGTAGATGCAAGTAGGCAAGGGGTTCACCTAAGAACAGTAATCACATTTAGGCATGTGCAAGTAGATGCAAGTACGCAAGGGGTTCACCTATGAACAGTAATCACATTTAGGCTAAAAATGACATGTGCAGGTAGATGCAAGTAGGCAAGGGGTTCACCTAAGAACAGTAATCACATTTAGGCATGTGCAAGTAGATGCAAGTAGGCAAGGGGTTCACCTAAGAACAGTAATCACATTTAGGCATGTGCAAGTAGATGCAAGTACGCAAGGGGCTCACCTATGAACAGTAATCACATTTAGGCTAAAAATGACATGTGCAGGTAGATGCAAGTACGCAAGGGGTTCACCTGAATTTGGTAATCATATTTGGGCTGGAAGTGGCTGCAGACATATAAATAACTATGCAAGTTGGACCAGTTAGTAGAAAAAAGACTACCACATGGGCGGGGGGGCGCACCACTGTATTGTGGGTTTCGAATAATACCAAGAAGGATCTGTGGTGTATGAGTAAACATGTATACGTGTCTACTGTACTTGCTTCTTGAGTACTATAGAATGATAGCTGTTCAGTAAATGAGATCGCTCCAATCACACATTAAGAAATGCGTACAATTTGTTTGGCGTTAGAGAATGTCAGAGTTTCCGCAGCTGGTGATTGTTACCGCTTCTGTCGTTAGAAAATCAACAATTACAAATGTAGGTGTAGCGCTTCTATATTTTTTTTTATAAGAGCTTAGCCATCTTATGTAGTTAAGCATTACTCACCAAGACAGTTCAGTTAAGCTGACAGGTACCATGGTGCTGTGCGTGGCCAATGTACCATGCATGTTTAGAATCAGTATAGTGCGGCTGAGGGCGTCTCCAGATGTGGATGGGTAGGGTGTTCCAGTGTTTAGGGGCTAAAGTGGTGAAGCTGCTGCCCCCTGCTCTTGTGTTTTTGAATCGGGGGGGTTCCAGGAGGAGTTTGTCATTGGATCTAAGTAGCCTCATGTCGGATTTGGGATGCAGAGTGTTATTGAGGTAGATAGGTCCTTTTTTGGTAAGGCATTTGTGGGTGATGCATAATGTTTTGAAGATAATTCGGGCTTTGATGGGGAGCCAGTGGGCATTTTTCCTAATCTTGGATATGTGGTCTGATTTTTTTATGCCTAGAGCGGCCCTCAGGACTTTATTTTGCAAAAGTTGCATTTTGGCTAGGTTGGTGTTAGAGGTGCCCAGTAGTAATACATTACAGTAATCCAATTTCGATAGGACCAGTGCTCTGGCTAGGGTGAGGCAATTTGCTGGGGTCAGAAATTGTCGGCTGAGCGCAATTAATTTAGAGGTGTAGGCCGTGGAGGAGGAAAGTACATTGATCTGTTTAGTCATGGTCAGGCTGGCATCCATGTACATGCCCAGTGTTTTTACTTGCTTTGACACTGGAATATTGGTACCGTTGATATTGATGATTGAATATTCTGGCTGAAGGGTTGCTAATTTGGCTGGAGATCCTACGATGAGGACTTCTGTCTTCTCATCGTTAAGACATAGGCTGTTTAATGCCATCCAGTTTTGTATGATGACGTAGATTTTATTGATTGTTAGTGTGTCCTGGTCATAGTTGCCTGTCAGTGGTATAAGGATCTGGGTGTCATCCGCAAAATGTGTGTATATGACACCCATTTCGTCAAGTGCTGAGAACAGGAGCTTGGTATATGCATTGTACAGCATGGGAGAAAGGCAAGAGCCTTGGGCTACTCCTATGGGGACTGGGATGGGGTTGGCTGCTTCTTTGCCTATGGACACTCTGGAGGTGCGGTCGGTTAAGAAGGATTTCACCCAAGCAGTGGCTGCCCTGGAGAAGTTAAACTCGCTGGCAAGTGAGTTGCAGAATTTGTCGTGGTCCACCAGGTCGAACGCGGCTGAGAGGTCCAACAGCAGAAGAATGCAAAGTTTCCCTGAATCTCTGATGGCATCCATCTGGATTTTGAGGTCCAAGAGAGCTGTTTCAGTGCTGTGGTTAGGCCTGAAACCTGATTGTCTGGTGCCGAGGAGCTGATTGGATTCTAAATGGGTTTGAATTTGGTTGTAGGCTAGTTTGTCGATGATTTTGAGTAAAAATGGGACCGTGGTTATGGGGCGATAATTAGTTGGAATGGTGGGGTCTAGATTTGTTTTTTTTAGAAGCGGGGTAACCCAGGCTTCGTTAATGCAGGTCGGAACTGTATTGGAGTTGAATGAGGCATTGACAAATTTAGTGATGAGAGGGGTCAGGGTGTGTGCACAGGCTTTGACTAATTTGGCTGGGACAGTGTCTCCTTTGCAGTTGGATGCTTTTAGTTTGGAGATTGTGTCGAGTACGAGGTCGTGGGTGACTGGTGTGAATTGAAAGGGGGGGTTGGAGTTGTCACTGGAAAGGGTGCAGGGATTAGGGGAGGGGGAGTTTTTGGTTGCTAGGAGTAGTTTTTTGGAATTGATTTTATTTTGCAGCATAGTGATTTTGGAGGCAAGAGCGTCTTGTATGGTGGTACACCATTCTTTACTTGTGTTTGTGGGTGTGTCGGTTGGAAGTGGATTTTCAAGTTCTCTAAGGATAGAGAAGAGCTCTTTGGAGTCTGATGCTGCATTGCTAATGCGAGCATTGTAGGTGTTTGCTTTGTGGGTGATGATGGCTGATTTGTAGAGGGTATTTGCGTCTTTTAATGCGTTGGCTGCGTTCGGGGAGGGATGTTTATTATGGACGTGCTCGAGAGAGCGTTTTTTCCTTCTAAGGGCGATTAGTTCCTCGTTGAACCAGAAGTTGGATTTTTTATTGAGGCGTCTTAGTTTGGAGGTGACAGGTGCTATGGTGTCAATCGCTGTGGAGAGGCATTTGTGGTAGTACTCAGCGATGGTAGTTGGGTCATTGCTGAGGATTGAGTGTGTATCTAGCAATTTGTTCAAGGTGGGGTCGAAGTTCTCAGCTGTGAGCTTTTTCGGGTTTCTACTTTCAATGGTGTCCATAGTTATATTCTTGGGTGTGCAGGCGTCGTCACTAGTGATAGTAAATTCTATGCAGTAGTGGTCTGTCCAACTAAGTGGGGTAATCGGGCCTAGAGTGATGTTGGTGTTGAGGGAGAGGATCCAATCAAGGGTTCTGCCCTTGATATGAGTGGGGACATTGATGTGTTGACAGAAATTCATGTCATTTAGTGCCAGGAGAAGGGCGGTTGCTTTGGTATCTTGGTTGTCATTAAAACCGAGATTCAAGTCACCAATGATGATACATTTCGTTTTGGGTTTAAGGAAGGGCGCCAGTATTAGTGGGATGTCTGTTTCTGGGTGGCTGTTTGTGCTAGGGGATCTATAGATGACCACTATGTTAATTGTGGTGTTTTCATTCAAGGTGAGTTTGGCGAGCAGTAGTTCGTACCCTGCGATTATTTCAATGGAACTTGATCTAAGTTTGATGGTATTTTTAGTAATGATTGCAACACCGCCTCCTGGAGTGGTGGTTCTATCAGATCTGAGAATGGTGTAATCTGGTGGGATGGCCAGTGCTAACAGAGGACCTGAGGCTTGGTGTAGCCAGGTTTCTGTGATTACTAACAGGTCTAGGTCGAGTTTGATGATGAGGTCATGAATTTCAATGGCGTGGGCTCCAAGGGACCGGGCGTTGATGAGTGCATTTTTTAGACTAATGGGGGGTTGGGATCCTTAGTGAGAGTATTTTTAGTTGGTGGGCAACACGGTGGAGTAGTTTTAGTTACTGTAGGATGAGTGTGTTTATTATTTGTTGTGTGGGCCGAAGGTTTGGGTGATCTGGGTGGCTGGGACCTGGTAATGGTGTTGTGGTGTGGTAACCTTGTGCGTGCTCTTAATCGGGGTGTTCTCTTATATGCTAGGATAGGGTATGTTTTACCATTGATTGAAGGGTTGGGGAGTACATGTGGATCATTGATGATGGCCGGGGTGGGATGGTGTTCCTTACTGGTTATGTAGGGGTCCTTGGGACTGGGAGTGAGAATGGAGGAAGATGGGAAAGGAGGTATGGTGGGGAGGAAGGGGGTAGGACAGGGGATGGGATGGTGTCTTGGGCAAGCTAGTTTGGTGAGCCCATTACTGAGGGCGAGGAAGTGGTTGCCAGTGCATGGGGTGTCCGCTGGGACAAGGCAGAAGGGGAACATGATGCACAATATCCAGTTTATCATAGCTAAGGATGTGGGGTGGTGTAAAATGAGGCTAGGCTCACTTTGTCTACACCAATAAGGCTAGATACCGTAGTCAATAATAAAGTGCTAGTAGGCTGGTAGCAATAATCCTAGGAGAGGTGCAGTTTAGGCTAGATAACATTATCATACATGCAGAAGCATTAGGCTAACAACAATAATCCTAAGTGGGACACGAGCTAGGCTAAATATCATTAAGGCACATGGGACAACATTGGGCTAAATGCGGTAATCCTAGGTAAGACACAAGCTAGGCTAAATACCATTGATGCACGTGGGACAGCGTTAGGCTGAGAGCTGGGCTGTAAGCTACAGTATTAGAATACAGTGTAAACACAGGATCAGAGTGCCAATTGGGCAAGAGCGGCATAGGAGAAAACTGGCTGTAAGTACAATGCTGCAGTGATCTGATCAGGGCAGTCAGTGATATAGTCTCTGGTGATGCACAGGCAGTGCAATGGGGCACAATGAGGGATTAGCTCTAATAGGAAGTACGGTGCTGGCCGGGTGTCAGCAGATTATACAGATGAAGCGTAAACAATAGTTATTGATCTGCAAGCACAAGTGGCATGGTTAGCAACCAGATGGGGCTCTCACCTTTTGCAGACTAGTAGTAACTGGGCGAGCGGTGGGATGTGGTGGTGGAGCTAGATGACTTAGTCCTTGGAGTCGGAATAGGCGGCTGGCGGCATCCACCGGCGAAGTATACACTGCGCTTGATCATGCAAATCTCAAAATTAATTTTACATTGATGGGAAAAATCCCTATTGGAAGTTATGAAAGAATAAGGTGATTAGGAGTCTGAATTGTCCAGATCTACCCCTGTCACATTTTCAGAATATGACCAACCTATGAAATTAAGGGGTGTGTTCCCTGTGTGTGTCAACCTGTGAAGCCAAACAATGGAACAATGTGACCAATCAGAAATGTTGATGTAAATATGACATTGTGTAGGAAAATAAGAGCCTGTTGAAGTTGAAACCCAAATGAAGTAGGGACATGGCTATGAGCTTTTTAAGGCTGCAGAAAGGGGCCTGGCTTCGTGGGGAGATTACATGTGGGCTGTGAGCATCCATGCTGGGTCTGTACCTTAAAAGAATTATCCAAATGCGAGTATATAAAGACTCAATGCAATGAGATATTTCACTGGAATAAGTTGAACTGGAGTGGAATGCTACTAATGTAAATGATTCCAAAAAGAAGGCTTTAGCACTGTAGTGGGACAATTAACGTCAACAACCTGTACGTGCCAATTACACAAAAACACAACACCAAACATGCCCCATAGCAACAAACTACTCTACAAACAGACAATCTGTGCTCGATGCTTCGTACCCATATATAACATCACCCCTGTGATGGGTCATACACAGTCAATGCAGTACGTCAGCCGCTGGTGGGTGCGTGGCAAATGGAACACCAATGTGTCACAATTCACACAACATGCAATGTTCCCTGGTTAAGCAGACAGACCCATATAGCATGCCATGACTACAGAGCAAGTTGCGCACCACCATGACCGAAACAAAGTTGGCAGTGCATTTATCATGAAGTACGTGGAAAAGACATGCACTGCACCCGAGTATGTCCCTTGCTGTATGTCCCTGTGAGCTGCCCCTTTCCATGTCTCGGAAGGCTACATGGTTGATACAAGTGCCTCAATGGACCTTGGTGTACCGGAGGGTATGTGCCACTGCCCCTGCATGTGTCCCAGACAACCCTACTATCAACAGCCATCAGTCCACAAACACATCTGAGCTGCATTGTGTGCTTCAACACCAATATCCGTCTAAGCTCACCCTCAGTGCTGTGACTAAGCCTGCATGTGCAACTCGCCTGGTGCAAGCTTTGCTGTGTCGTGGCCCCCCTGTGATGCTCACCTTGCCTGGAGTACCTTGGAACATGTCAGCAGTTCTAGGATGTGGGTCTGCAATCACTGTGCCTCTGCTTGTGCACACATGTGCATGTGGGCACCAACAAACGGGTCCAGAATTCCGTCGTCCAATGGGCCATGTCTGCTGGCAAAGGTGCTCTGGAGGCTCATCCCCCTGCAGAAAGGGCATGAAACACATGATTAATGCTTCAAAGTCATCTGTGTGTGTCTCACCGGGCATCTCATTACTTCACCATGTCAGAGAGTCACATCACGAATCACACCATCAGTCCGTCTTTCACCTCCAAAGTGTGGAACACTATCTACAGCATGAATTGCAACAAGCATGTGTACAGGAAAGATATGAAACTTACTACACAATGCATAGCAATCAATGTCCACATTAATCATGACACACCCCATCTAGCAAAAGCTGAACAGTGGACAATGACACCTAAATCATCCCCACTAGGGGTGTCAACACAAGTCACACAGCACCGGACATGCCACAGATATGACAGTCCAAAGCCCTTGTGTAAAATTCTGTAACACCGAACCATCCTTGCGAGCCCATGGATAAGGGAGGCTGGAGTGGCATATGTGAGTCAAGGACCCCAAGCAGCAAACACATACACAAGACAACCATGAAGGGCCCAGCTGGAACAGACAGTGGATGCCTTCAAAAGCCACAAAGCACTGCACCGTCACATGAAAGCACAATAGACTAGCAATTTTAAACTAATTCAACTATTAACTAATTACACTAACTATGGAAAACCTACATTACCTATTTAAACTAACTATCAAACAGAAACTTAACTAACAAAACTAAAAGAAAAATCAAAAATGGCCACATACGACCCGGGGGGGAGGGGAGGCACCCAGGAGGGAGGAGGTACAGGGTGCTGCTCAACATCCACATGCGATGATGCTGAGCCAAAAAAAAAATCCTCCATGGGCTCAACGCCTGCACAGCACGACCTATGTGGGAGATAGATGGTCGTCCGAGTCTGGCTCATCCTGGAACGGAGGACGTGGCACAGTAGCCTGGCCACGCCTAGCCGCAGCTTGCCCCTCGTCGGCAGCAAGTCTGCCAGACGGGTGAGCCTGGTTCTGTGGGGCAATGTGACGTAGGTCTGCATGCAGAACCTCACGTGATACACGTGCTTCCTCTTGCAAGGTAGCACGTGTAACACGGAGTTCCTCCTGCAAGGCCTGGCTGGACAACCGCTGCACCTCCCGGCAAGCCTGTAGCTCAGCCGAGATGGTACGCTCAAGCTGTGCAAACCTCTCCTCTGCCTGCTGCCTCTGGGACATCATAAGGACACCCAGAGTGGATCTGAGGGAAGCATACTCCTCCCTCAGGGCATCCATGTGCGCCTCTGCGTGAGCAGCAATTGCTTGACGCAGAGACGACATTTCAGCCTGGCGTGCCCTGTCTGAGGCCGCCATGCCCAGCCTGAGCGAGCGGGCCGTGGACCGTGCCGCCTGCTGCTGGAGAAGCACCTGCCTAGCAGGGGGGAGCACAGATCGGGCCACACGCTCTATGCTATCAGCGATGTTCTCCATTGCTGCCCCCTGCCGTTCGGAATTGGCAGTCATGTCTTGCTCCCACTCAGTATACAGCGGTTGCGCACGGCGACCGCATTGCCGGGCTTGACCCCTGCGGGACCCAAGGACCGGGGGTCCTCGCTGTGTTGGCACCGCCTGCGGCTGCACGACTACATGCCCCTGTCGGCGTGATGTCCCAGGCACATCAGTGACTGGTGTGGAGGGTGACTCTGCGTCCCGATCCACCACGGGCGGAGGAACCAAGACTGTCTGATCCCTCAGTGCAGGTGTCGCAGACAGAGGAGTGTCCACATCAGAATCACTCACCCCTGACACATGGACTTGATGCTCATCCAACTCAACATGGACGTCAGAGTCGTCATCAAGGCTGGACTCATAGGCAGCCAGAGACAAGATGGGCTGCAGCACTTGCGGGTTTTCGTGGCCTACCACCCCACGACCCCCACTAGTGCCGGGTTGATGTGGTGTTACCAACCCTGTGTCTGGCATGACAACACCATCCTCCGCCTCCATTGCGTCATCACCTGAAAAATAGAGAGAAAAAGGTCAATACACATGTCAGAAGCACACGACACACACACACCGACAGCAAAGGCATCCGGCAGACATGTGACACACAACATATGACCTGGCATGCATGCTGGGTCTACTTTGAATAGCTTCTGTGATCAGACCTGTTGAAAGGTGGCAGTTTCCATGGAAGTGGGTCTATGCCATGCAGAAAATGTGTACGCCACTCACTACCTACACGTACAAGCACTACATGGTGTGTGCCAGGAAATGTGAAGGCAGTGCAATGTCAAATTCAGACATCACGTGCATTGTGCATTCAATGTGTACCATGTCTAGAAGCCAAGCACCCCTCCACTCCAGTACCAAAGCAGGGATGCCTAGCATGGTATCAAAAGGCTGACCATACACCTGTGTATTGGCAGGCAGTGTTGACTGGCATCAACAGTTTAATGTGATTCAAATTACAACACTGAAAATGATGCTGGGACAGTGGGCAGGACACATGATGAAAACTCCGGAGGCCGCCCACGTGTGAAGAAGACACAAGAGTTGGACAGAGTCATTGGCCATTGAACAGGCTGAGGCCTGTGAGCCACACAGATTGTCAGGGCCTAAACATGTGTGCAACGCAGGACTGAGCCACATTTGACATGGGGAGGCCGATGAGATGGCAGGCAATGTATGTAACCAAGGACTCATATTACAGTGATCATCCAGTCAAGGACACATAGGGGCATGCGTGCAATGCACATGGAGCATGAATGGGCACTCATGTCCCTGCGGGACATCTGACCCATGCACAGTACAAGTGAGATACCCTGCATCGAGTACTAAGGCTGTACCACACGGCATATGTCTGGCAGTTTCTACGCTGGAAGTTAGCATCTACACAGGGCACCTGAACAAGAAAGTACACATTTGCAAGATTGGAGCAGACCAGTGCAAAGGTGGAACTGGAGTGCAGAGTGGCAGAGGAGGGGCAAGGGAGCATGCCCACATGGAGTACCGCATGCAGGCAGAGGAGACATGCATGACGGTAGCATTGCATTACTTACACATCAGAACCATGTACACGTCACATGTAGCAGCAATCATGCACAACACATCCCACAAGTGAAACACACACGTCCTCAACAAACACGCATCAACACTCACTGGACTGGGCATCAAAGTACAGCATCTCTCCCACTCCTTCGACCAATTCAGGTGGTATGAACTCCGCAACGAGTGCCTCATGCGGAGTGAGTTCTTCCTCCTCTGGTGCAGGCCCACCACCAGTCACCAGAGTAAAGTTGTAATTTGAGGCACGCTTGGCCTTAGTGCTGCGCTTGATGTCATTCCAACGCTTTTTGCACTCCTGCGCCGTGCGCACCTCATGGCCGAATGAACTGACATGTTCCGCAACATGCTTCCAGTGGGTGTCACGTTGGGCAGCCGTAGTCTGACTATTGGCACCCACTAGCATGTCACGGCTGTGGCCCCGCACGTAGTCCACGAGGAAGTCCAGTTCCTGCTTACAGAAAGGCTTCTTCCTCGACGTGCAGGAGGTCATGGCTGTGTGTGGGGTCCCAGCCTGTGCTGCAGGTGCAACCTTCCTCCTCTTGGACTGTGGCGCAGACCCTGGCTGGCTAATGCCGCCCTGACCAATATGGCCAGTGGGTTCGGTGGATTGAGCCAAGGGAGTGGCAGGTGGAGGGATGACCAAAGGCCTGACTTGTGTCAGTGGCAGCTGGGTGCCCACTAATGGACCCTGCGCAGCAACATCAGCTGTGTCAGGGTCGTTGACCGCAACGGTCCTGGTTGGCAGACTCACAACCGGGGTGCTGTTGGGTGCATCTGCCCCTGCACTTGCCAACACCCGGCTGTTCGGGGCAGCAGATGACATGACTGCCCCAGGGACACGTGTCTTGGTCTGAGCAGCCCAGCCTGCCCCTATGGTTTCCCCCCTGGCCTGTTGGAGATCTAGCAAGGGCTCTTCAAGTGCCAACGCAGCCTGCGCTGGCAGAACCTGAGCCTGGGTGGCGGTGTCCACAGCTGCACCTGCAGCTACCACTACCCTTGGGCCTGTGGCAGTCGATGGAACGGACTGCCGGGTCATATGGGTGCCAGTGCCAGATGCAGGAGCTGCATCCCCCGGAACCACAGGGGGTGGTGGCATGGCTGCACCGACACATGGCACAACATTGTGCTCAAGTGGCGCACCCCTGCCTCTTCCCCCTCTGTGGCTGCCCTGGACACCCTGGAGTCCCCCTACTCCCTGGTCACCACGGCCACGTCCCCGACCACGCCCGCCATGAGGAGCACGCCCAGTTGAGGCGCCCCTCACCTTTGGTGGCCTCCCAACCATGGCACAGATGTACTAGTGCTGGCACAGATGGAGTGGTGCCAATGGGAGGTGTACACCACAATTGACCTGGGAAATTGGGGTGAAGGGGGTGGGAAGCAAGATGTTAACAGCCCCCCTGCACCTACAAGGCAGTATGTGACCCCGGTGATGTGGTGACGGGGCACGCAACGCTCAGGCACCCCAAAACTGCAGTAAAACCGTGCACGCAACCCTGCAGCCTACGTGCGTGGATTCAACCTCCCGCAGTACGCGGTGGCACCCAGTAACACTAATAACGCGTACGCGTGGGACACGCAGTCTACTATGACATCGAAAATGGGTGCGATACACAGGGGCACCCGCAGTGGGAAAAAGAGCGTGTGCGACTCACAGTCTGACTAGCGCGATAGAGAAAAACACGCGTAGCCAATACCCCCGCCAAAAGAAGAGATACGTCCTTGATAGCTGTGAAGTTGTGATGGCACGCAAAACAACAGGAAGCAGCAAAACACGTCGTTCTCCACGAAAGGCACGTACAGCGAACTGCTGGGCCCGCTCACCTTTAACCCGTGCTGAGGGAAACGCACACGCGCGTCATGTCACTTACGCGCATGGGCCCTTTGCTCGTATTACACGCGGACGTGCAGTTTTCCACGCGCGCTTACGCGCATGGGCCCTTTCCTCGTATCACACGCGGACGTGCAGATTTTTCACGTGCCAAATCACTCCGTATCAAGCTGGCCACGCGTAAGCACACGGAAGACCACGCTCCTGCCCAGAAGGCCGAACTACTGCCCCCCAGAGCCCCGAGCACGCTCCCACCTGCCATCTGCTGCTGCCTGCGGCCCACGTGCCCTGCCATTTGCTGCCTGCACATCAGCCAGGGGTGCTGTTGCTGTGACCACCCCTGCTGGAACCGAAGACTCCCGACTGGGATTCCATCGCTCCACTGCCCAGCCCCAGGACCCAGTTGCCCACCCACTCCTGCCTCTGAGGTTGTAATGTCGGGGCAAACACCATCTGAGACCACTGACAACCCCCGGCCAGAGAGGCAGAGGGGCACCAGCGTCAGTGCCACCGAAGTTGGTGTCCTGGTGGAGCAAGTCCTGGGGCAGTATGATGCCCTCTTCGGAAGTTCCCGCGCCGACAAGGAAGGAAGGACGGACTCGGATCTGGACTGACATCGTGACTGCCATCAACGCGGAGGGGGTGGCAGTCCGCGACTTACAACATGTCAAGAAGCGCTGGGAGGACTTCAGGTCCAGGACCCTGAACAAGGCCCGGCGCCTCTTGAAGGCAGCGGATGCCAAGGGGCGCCGGGGCCACTTGTCGGAAGAACAGATGAGGGTCCTGGAACGCATATCCCCAGCGCTCCACGTCCAGGTCCTTGAGAGGCAGACCCGTCTGGAGTCGAGCGGTGAGTGTACATGCATCCTGATTGTGAGCAGTGCGTGTGGTGATTATTCAGTAGTGTGCAGGTTGCACATCTGTTTGTATGGGGTGGAGTATGGGTGGTGGTATACAGGGCTTTGGGGCTAACACATGCGAGGGCTGGAATGTGTGAGACATGGATGGTGCTTGTGTGTGTAGGCTTGCATGGCAAATGCAGTTGTGTGGGCACACATGTTTGGATGAATGTGTATGTAAGTAGACATGTCTGTGATGTCACGCATG
Organism: Ambystoma mexicanum; assembly: GCF_040938575.1. Taxonomy (NCBI): domain Eukaryota; kingdom Metazoa; phylum Chordata; class Amphibia; order Caudata; family Ambystomatidae; genus Ambystoma; species Ambystoma mexicanum. The sequence continues at coordinate 966,470,646 of NC_090933.1, read as the reverse complement.
TATGTTGTTTCCGGCTGCATGTATCAGCACTGTGTACATGTGCATGTGTGTGTATTTGACAAGGGTGCAACAGTGATGCAACATGGATGCATGTGACAGCGGTATGTGGAAGCCTGATTGGCAGATGTGACATGGATGCCCGTCTGAACACTGCGACACTTGGCAGAGGTGTACACATGCATGCAAGTGTGGTGGTGTGTGTACATGTGTGGTGCACTTCCTGTGTTGCATGTGATGTCTGGCTCACCTGTGGCTGCTCATGCTGTTGTATGTGTATGGATGGTGCTGGCAGTTGCGATATGGCTGTGGTATGGCTCATGTGTGCGAGTTGAAATGACATGTGTGTTGGGGATTGTGATAACATGTCTGAGGTTTGCCAATGCCACTCATGTACAACTGTCATGTGTATATGTGTCCATTGTACAGTGCCCTGATGCCTGTGTTTTGTTTCTCCCTGTCTGCAGCGTCAACTGATGAAGAGGGCGGAGAAGGTGCTGTGGAGCACAGTGGCGGGGATCCCACCGCCAGTCGGAGACGCAAGGCCCGGCTCCCCTCCCATGTTGTGCTCTCGTCGGGGAGTGAGGAGTCCGGTGCCGCGTCCCAGGCCGCAGCTGCCAGGGGGAGGTCCAAGAGGCGGAGGTTGGAGTTGGACTCCTCGGCAGCAGAAGGGGCAGCTGGGACCCCACAGGGCCCAACAGGGGAAGATGGCACGGAGTCATCCAGGTTGGTGGGGGGTTTGGTGGAGGAGGAGGCCGTGCAAGCACCAGAGACGGGGTCTGGCGGTGGGGATCCCACTGGTGCTAGTGGTGCAGAGCAGGACCAGGGACAGGAGGCAGCACAGGCTGCCGCGGAGGTGCCTGTGTGCAATCCTGTCCCTGATCCTGTCCCTGCATCATCTTGCACCAGCAGGGATGCCTACGTCCAGACCCGTTTTCAGGCAGGGGATGAGCTCACGTCAACTGGCCTTCCTCTGCCTGCGGACGTGGCTATCCGGGTCTGGGTTGAGCCTGTCCTGGCTGGTGTGGCGTTGCGTCAATGGGCCATGCGAGGTGACCTGCAGTCTTTTCATGAGGAGACTGCACGTCATCTCGAATGGCTCGTTGACCATGTCAGCCTGCTGGGACAGGTCACCCAGGCCGGATTCCTCCGTCTGATGGGGCTTGCTACGACCCCCCTCCTCAACTGGACCCCCTACGCACCAGTCGTCCTCCGTGCCATCTTCCCACCCATCAGTCACCTGGGTGCCCTGTGGAGCTGCCTCTGACGGTGCGGCCAGGCTGGTGGAGGAGGCGTCCCTGCCACAGTCGGGAGTCGGACGTCCAGCAGGGGTGGCCACATCTACGACTGCACCCCAGCCGGCGGAGGATGTGCAGGCAGCAGGAGGCAGTGCACGGGCAGAGGCACAGCAGCAGCAGCAACGTGGTGGGAGCCGTGAAGGCTCGGGGCCTTCAACATCGGAGGGGCCGGCTTCGGCCGGAGGGCAGGAGGACCCAGGACAGAGAGTGTCTTCCGTATGGCAGCGGTTGGGCCACACCATAGATGCGGAGCGGGCGGAAGAGGCACGGCTCACAATGGTCAGGGCGGAGAACTCCATGCGGAGGGCCCTGAGGCGGGCCGAGTGCCTCGAGGCAATCCGCAGGGGTTTGGAGGTGGACACGTCGACGGCCCTGCGGACCCTCGGGGCCATGGAGGAGGACCGCCTCCGGGACATTGAGGAGGAGTTCGATGATGCCCTGGCCCGGGACATCCACAAGTGAGCCGTGAAACTAGCCCGCTGCCCTTGTACATAGTTATGTAGGTAGTGTTAGGTTTCATTTTAGTTTTGTTTTTATTTGGACCTTTCGGACATTGGCCACATTTTTATATATAGTTTATTTTATTAGTTAGTGTAGGTAGATAGGTTTCCTTTCTTTTGTTGGGATAATGGACCCTGGCTTGTTCCCATGTACATAGTTCACTGTTGGATTGTAATTTTTTTTTAACATTTTAACCATGGAGCAATGGCTTTCTTTTTTATTTCCCATTGGATTTTGTTTTGTGGACATTGACTTTGGACGACATTACTTTGTAATTTTATTTTTGGTTTTGCTTTTTTTCCTGAACATGCTTTTAATTTTTGTACATTCACATTTCTGTTTCTTCATTTTTGATTCTATTTATGTTTCCTTTAATACATATTTTTTTGGGTTAACTTCAATGTGTGGTATCTCATTGGTTTCATGCATTTCATGATATGTGTTTTGAGATTCACTGACACCCATTGGGTGTCTGTGAGGGAAATGTGTTTGTTTCGGAACTTGCAATTGGTGTTCTGTGATGTAATTGCAAATTATGAGTGGGTGGATGCGATACTCGGGTGGGTGTTTTGCATTTGGAGGCTGACCATAGGGACCAGGGATCTAGATTGTGATGACATGTTGGCTGGGGAACATGAGTTGAACATGGGTGGGGGCCTGCTGGCAGGTGCCCCACAGTGCTGGGGGGTGGGGGTGGTGGGGAACATGAGTTGGACATGGGTGGGGGTCTGCTGGCAGGTGCCCCACAGTGCTGGGGGTGGTGGGGAACATGAGTTGGACATGGGTGGGGGCCTGCTGGCAGGTGCCACACAGTGCTGGGGGGTGGGGCTGGTGGGGAACATGAGTTGGACATGGGTGGGGGCCTGCTGGCAGGTGCCCCACAGTGCTGGGGGGTAGGGGTGGTGGGGCACATGAGTTGGACATGGGTGGGGGCCTGCTGGCAGGTGCCCCACAGTGCTGGGGGGTGGGGGTGGTGGGGAACATGAGTTGGACATGGGTGGGGGCCTGCTGGCAGGTGCCCCACAGTGCTGGGGGGTGGGGGTGGTGGGGAACATGAGTTGGACATGGGTGGGGGCCTGCTGGCAGGTGCCCCACAGTGCTGGTGGGGTGAGGGTGGTGTGAGACATGGGTCGGGGCCTGGTGGAGGCTGCCCCTGGTGGCTGGGGGGTGGGGGTGCTGGGAGACATGGGTGGGGGCCTGGTGGAGGCTGCCCCTGCACTGCTGGGGGGGTGGGGGTGCTGGGAGACATGGGTGGGGGCCTGGTGTTGGGTGGCCCACAGTGCTGGGGGGGTGGGGTGGTGTGAGACATGGGTGGGGGCCTGGTGGAGGCTGCCCCTGCACTGCTGGGGGGTGGGGGTGGTGTGGAACATGGGTGGGGGCCTGGTGGAGGCTGCCCCTGCACTGCTGGGGGGTGGGGGTGGTGTGAGACATGGGTGGGGGCCTGGTGGAGGCTGCCCCTGGTGGCTGGGGGGTGGGGGTGGTGGGAGACATGGGTGGGGGCCTGGTGGAGGCTGCCCCTGCACTGCTGGGGGGTGGGGGTGGTGGGAGACATGGGTGGGGGCCTGGTGGAGGCTGCCCCCGGTGGCTGGGAGGTGGGGGTGCTGGGAGACATGGGTGGGGGCCTGGGGGAGGCTGCCCCTGGTGGCTGGGGGGTGGGGGAGCTGGGAGACATGGGTGGGGGCCTGGTGGAGGCTGCCCCTGCACTGCTGGGGGGTGGGGGTGGTGTGAGACATGGGTGGGGGCCTGGTGGAGGCTGCCCCTGGTGGCTGGGTGGTGGGGGTGGTGTGAGACATGGGTGGGGGCCTGGTGGAGGATGCCCCTGCACTGCTGGGGGGTGGGGGTGCTGGGAGACATGGGTGGGGGCCTGGTGGAGACTGCCCCTGCACTGCTGGGGGGTGGGGGTGCTGGGAGACATGGGTGGGGGCCTGGTGGAGGCTGCCCCTGGTGTCTGGGGGTGGGGGTGGTGGGGAACATGAGTTGGACATGGGCGGGGGCCTGCTGGCAGGTGCCCCACAGTGCTGGGGGGTGGGGGTGGTGGGGAACATGAGTTGGACATGGGTGGGGGCCTGCTGGCAGGTGCCCCACAGTGCTGGGGGGGTGGGGGTGGTGTGAGACATGGGTGGGGGCCTGGTGGAAGCTGCCCCTGCACTGCTGGGGGGGTGGGGGTGGTGGGAGACATGTGTAGGGGCCTGGTGGGGGCTGCCCCTGCACTGCTGGGGGGGTGGGGGTGCTGGGAGACATGGGTGGGGGCCTGGTGGTGGGTTGCCCACAGTGCTGGGGGGTGGGGGTGGTGTGAGACATTGGTGGGGCCTGGTGGAGGCTGCCCCTGCACTGCTGGGGGGTGGGGGTTGTGTGAGACATGGGTGGGGGCCTGGTGGAGGCTGCCCCTGCACTGCTGGGGGTGCAGGGGGACATGCGTTGGTGGGCAGTAGTGCAAGTTGACATGTGGGTTGGCTGGGGGGCATGGCCATGGTGGATGGGGTGCCTGCAGGACATGTGCTGGGTAGGCCCCTGTGGTGTGAGCCACCTGCAGGGGCCGTGGAGAGTGTAGAGGGAACACCTGGGAGGACCCACATGTGCAATTCAAGTGTGCTGCTCCCCGCGATCCCCTGTAATACACGTACCCTGATGAGTTCGCGTGTGGAACTTCCCGCACACCCCTGTAATACACGTACCCTGATGGAATTGCGTGTGGAACTTCCCGCGCACCCCTGGAATACACGTTCCCTGCTGTTGTTGCGTGGGATACTTCCCCCGCACCCTGAAATTCACGTACCCTGATGAGATCGCGTGTGTGACTTCCCGCAAACCCCCGAGATACACGTACCCCGCTCAATCGCGTGTGTAACTTCCCGCGCACCCCCGTAATACACGTATACCGCTCAATCGCGTGTGTAACTTCCTGTGCACCCCCGAAATACACGTACCCCGCTCAATCGCGTGTGTAACATCCCGCGCACCCCTGGAATACACGTACCCCCCTCAATCGCGTGTGTAACTTCCCGCGCACCCCCGAAATACACGTACCCCGCTCAATCGCATGTGTAACTTCTCGCGCACCCCGGAATACACGTACCCCGCTCAATCGCGTGTGTAACTTCCCGCGCGCCCCAGGAATACACGTACCCCGCTCAATCGCGTGTGTAACTTCCCACGCACCCCCGAAATACACGTACCCGCTCAATCGCGTGTGTAACTTCCCGCGCGCCCCCACAATACATGTACCACGCTCAATCGCGTGTGTAACTTCCCGCGCACCCCCGAAATACACGTACCCCGCTCAATCGCATGTGTAACTTCCCACGCACCCCCGAAATACACATAACCCGCTCAATCGCGTGTGTAACTTCCTGCGTGCCCCCGAAATACACGTACCCCGCTCAATCGCGTGTGTAACTTCCCGCGCACCCCCGCAATACACGTGCCCCGCTCGCACAGGCCCAATTGCTGTATGTTGCCACTTTTGTGATGCGCTGGGACTCTACCGCCTGCCTTCGTGTGGTGGACGTGTTTCAGCTTTTGCGTGTCTTTGGCTGTGCGTGGCTTTGCCCTATTCGATTCCATGAATACGTGTGGTTTGAGTGTGTGTGGGCGTTCCGTCTGCTTCCCTGCAGTACATCCCCAGTTACGCTCTTATTTTTGCGCGTTGTTCCCCATTCCGCGCGTTACGCCCCGTGTCCCGCCCACTTTCTGGTGTATGCGCCGAGGTTGTGCGCTTTCACTGTGCGCGTCGCGCACGCCTTTCGGGATGTTGCATTGACTTGTGCGCCATGCACGGGTTTGGCGCACATCCCGAGGTGAACTTTTTTTCCGCTTGCGCAGGCTTGCGCGTGCTTGCGCGAAGATTTTCGGCGCACGTTTGTTCCATGAATCGGCCCCTTTGTTGCTTTGCTGAAACTGGCCTGCCATAAATGTAATACAGCGCGGATGTTCCCTGCACTGGCAGACATTAAATCAATAGCGCAATACACTGGGCTATTTTAGGGAAAGAGAAATCAGGTCAGTCACAAAAAGGATTGAAGCAATATCGGAAATGAAGAGCAAATCCAACCGTGTGTGTGTCTGTGTGTGTGTTTTTTTTTCTTTCTCACAAAAGCATGACGGTTATTACCCGGCCAGCACCTTATCTATCCACCGCTTAATAGAAAACGCGGCTTACGATGTGTACATGGCGATTCTCTTCTGCTGGAGTTAAGATTGTGGAGTTCATGTCCATGTCTGTGTTATATTAATGCACCGCTGCAAAATTGCGAAGACGAATATTGCACACGCTGGAGGTAAACTGCACTAGGTGGTATGCTAACTTAGTTATATACCTATGTATGCTTTTTTTTAAATGTTTAACCAAACACCTCACACATTGAATACATAAAAAATGGATAAATAGACAAGGGCGAAGCACGCCATTCGGGATAGCTTGCCACCAACATGTACAATATCGGCCATTGCAAGTTTGCATCACTGCAGCAAAGCAGCACAGTACAAACAAATGTAACAGCAGAGAGCCTTATTTTGCGCTTTACGTCAAATAAGACCAGTCAGCGATGGACCGACACTTTCCTTATTTGCGTCATAATATTTGTCTGTGTTTCTATAGATGCAGAAAATGGAGCAAATACGATAATTGACGTTCCATCATGGATTGATAATGTTGCTAGTTTCCACGGATATGATATGATGTGCCGTTTATAACGCACAGCTCCATGAATCCCATGAATGGTATTTCGCTTCATCCGCTGCCGTTTTCTCGAACCCGCCCCCCTTTTCGAGTCCACTCCATCCAACTTCCTGAGTAACTGTGCCTGTCTGCGGCGCTACAGCTGTGCGCTGATTTATCGCGATCCCTGCAACATTGGTGTGTGAATCAGCGTGCAATCTGGGACAGCGCGTCCGCGAGTTCTAGTGTGGGTGGCTCCGAACTCTTGAAGGTCAACTCGGAGAGAAGGAATACATCCTTAATTTCCCCCAGGAGAACCAGCGTGAAGATAGAAGCACAACAAGCCCTGACATTGGTTAAAAATAGTCTGGAGGAGCGAAGGCAATCAGGGTGCCGCTAGAGGGGAGCTCGCAGCAGTTCACGGGAGCAGGTGGCTAAAGCGGGTGGCGTGCAAAGGCTGCAGCACTTTCTGTCCTCTCACTGCCGCCATTTACTGCAGCACAGAAGCCAGGCCTTCATTAAAGGGTGCTTCAGAGTGTTTTTCTGATGAAAGGCTGCCGCAGATGACGAGCAGGGTTGGGCGGAGACAAGAAATTGGGCGGGCGCCAAAAGAAAGTGGCACACATTCGCTAATTGCCATTTGTGACTTTCCATGATATGATATGTTATTTATAACGCGCTTAATACCCAGAGGTTTCTAAGCACAGACCTGGGGATCGAACCTGTGATGCTCCGTGTAACATTGAGCAGATCCACCCGATGCACAATGCATTAGGTCATCAAACTGGGCCCAAACTTCCCAGAAAACTGGCCAACGCTGGCATGTTGGCCAACCCTTTGGCCATTGTCTACTTGCAGTGTATGCCAGTCCTAGGCAACAAATGCTGACGTCTTGCCAGACAGAAGTTTGCTGAGTAGCCATCCAGTGTAACAATGTGTCTGCCTTAATTCAACAGAGTGAGTGTACAGTGTAAGAGCCTGATTCACAGAGCGTTTCTCAATGGGATTGCACCATTTGTAAACTCTTCTGTGAATCAGGCCTCAAGTGTGCAGAGTATGTCCGTTGGGTCAGGTACTCTGTGAAGACTGTATCTTACTTCACTTTGAGTTAGTGGTATGTCTGGTGCTCCACTACTTCCGGCTGCAGTGGACGGAGGACAAACGGTGGTCTGGGAACTGTTTTCAAAGCGCCCCATAAGCTAAATAGTTTGGGGGGGGTGCTCTCCATCTAAGAATATTTGTAAAATGAGCCCAAATAGTTGATTTTACAGTACACGTGTCCCTATATAAGTATTGAAAAGAAATGAAACATAACTCCTGGAAATTAAAAATGTGTTAAGTGTGAGGAATGCCATGCGCACCCTGAAGTCACGGGCAGTGGCTACATTGCCTGTGGTGTGGCCGTTATCATACATCTTGGTGATACTCTAATTTACAGCAACGGCCTGTGCTACAGAAGTTCCTATATCACTTTCGTCACATGCGTCCTTTTTCCCCATCCTGTAGCCCTGGTGTACCATGAAAGAAGATTATATGCAGGATGATATAACCTGCTTGCAGGTTATGAGAACACCATTATCCACATCCATAAATGGTCTAGTTCAGGGACACTCGCTCGGGCTATATCATTCCAAATAATTGTTTGGGTTGGGTCGCAATGTACTGTCCTGGTGTCCTCTATGTCACATCCTTCAAGGTTATAAAAAGGACTGATATTTCAGTTTTAGAAGCCTGGCTCATGTGAGTATTGCATTTGCGTTAGCAGCGCGGCCAATCATGTGTTCTTACAGTTGTTATCAAGGATCACACACACAGAAGCTAATACATCTCACAATAACCCGTACAAAGCCTTCCAGTAGATTAAAGGTGCCATCATCAAGGGGCACTACCCCTAAAGGTAATCAAGTAAATATTTTTTTTTCATATTTTCACAGATAATAGAAAACATGAATTACAAATTGGTCTCTCATATGGAACTATATTGCATAAGCTACTGTGATCACTGAGGTCATGTACATGACATCGTCTCAAGTTTTGCCAGAAGGCTAAAGTGAAACCAGAAATAATCACATGTCATTTGGTGGTCATCAAAGCACCTCAACGGCCCCAACTAAATTTACATTTTTTATTAAGCAATTTTAGTTAATACAAACCTTTTTGCTCTCCTTAGTACACAATTAATATAATTCCATTTCAGATTACATTATAAACACTATATGTTACATATTGAAACCCATATCATCTTCTCAATCTGAACTCTAAAACAATTTCTATCTTAAATATCCTTTAAAATCTTTACATCTTTAAATCTATCATTGTCATATCTTTAGAAACATCCTCTAAAAAGTTAATAGCTGCTATGACTAGTGCTACCTTTTCTCCACCTAATACAATTCTCCCCCAATCTTCTGCGGTTAGAGTCTGAGCTCTATTTACAATTTTTCCTAAATAGAGAGGGCCTGATTCATAGAAGATTTATAATGGCGCAATCCCATTGGAAAATGCTCTGCGAATCAAAAGGATGCTTTTCAGTTACACTTGTGCAAAGTAGCAAAATATGTTGAAGTGTCTCATTTTCTTCCTTCTATTCACAACACCTGCAGATCATGTTCGAATAACCTTTTAATAAGCGTGCCATCATAACTTCTTTCGTGGGATACAAGTTCAGGCTAAGTCTTACAAATATTTTTCTATGCAAGGAGCTAGGGAACTTTGCTTAGTGATTCAGAAAAACTCTAACTTCACGTGCTAATTGGGAATATAGCTTATATGCATTGGTTTCCTCAACAGTTCTACTCCAATCCATTTTCCACAATTCTTTTTTACTATCTCTGGGTTACTTATCAAAGTCCCCTCTTTCACATCTAACTTTAATAATATTTCAATACATGCCTCTTTCCATTCCACCAATATTTCTTCTTTCTTGTTCAATATTGCAGCTTTTTTAAAATTGGAAACATGGAGGTCAGCTGATCCATCAAAAAGAGATAAAACCTTCCAACAAACCACTGTGTACAAGGACAGAAGAACCAGTTCCCATTTAATTCTCTGTATCGATACTCCCTTTGTCAGGGCCAGCACATTTTTCTAAAAGCCAGTCTCCAGGTATAGCCATATCTCGTATGGCAAAAAGAATGAACTTTGTGCCCCGTAAGTAAGTATAGCTACTACCTTTTGCTTATAATGATGAATTACAGCGAGCAGTGCATACCTTCCATATCGTCCCAATATCATCCGGGCCTGTGATGCCAAAATCTTAGCTTTTGCCATCAAGTCTTTGGCTCTGGGAGTGTCAACTATACTTGAATTAACCAACACTCCCAAATACACAAAGTTTTCAAACTTGTGCAGGTCTTCTTGATTGAAATTTCACCCATAGGTTGTTGTTCTGTTCTTTGTGCTAACTGAAAGCCCATTTAACACCACATCTAGCGCAGCACATCTAACTGGCGCTGTAAGTCGACGGGTGTCTGGTCTATAAGCACTAAATCAACAGCGTACAGCAATATTCCACAGCTCATGTCTTCCAATCTAGGGGGAAATGCTCTCATGCCACCCATCATCTCTCCCAGATCTGATATAAATACATTAAAGAGAGCCAGTGCCAAAGGGCAACCTTACTTTATTCCCTTGATCATTTCTATCTCTTCAGATAATCTCCTCTGTTTATCACTCTCAGCTTCGTTCCTGTCTATAGGGCCCTAATGAAAGCTAAAATATTCCTAGGACAGCCCAATTTCTCCATCTTATTCCATAGTATCCCTCGATCGTTACAATAAAAAGCTTGTTGAAAATCAGTAAAAGCTAGATAAATCTTCATTTGGTTCCTCTGTACTCTTGATTTAATAATGCTTATAATACATGTATTCAAACCTGTGTCCACTCCTTTGGTGAATCCTGTCTGACATATGTCTCTTTCGGTTCACCCTAGAGTCCAATTCATCAGATACTTAAGAATTCCCAAAATGTTGCCCGGCACATCCATTGGGTGAAAGGTGTTTGGATCCACCCTAACACCCTTCTTGAATATTGGAACAATAATACCAGATCTCCATGAGGTTGGGCTCACTCATACTTTCTTGACCTGATCGAACAGCATGCATAGAAAGGTCGCCCATAATTCCGGCTGCACCTTTAATACTGTATTTGACAGTCCATCGGCCCGGTGTTCTGGAATTACTTGATTTTTGATCATCTCTATTACCATCTCTAGATCATATGGAATCTCCCACTCAACCCGTTTCTCATCTTCTCTAGTCTCCTTCAGTTTTACATTAGCGAACACGCTATCAAAATGTTTGATCTAATCCTCTTCCGGATTGGGGTTGCTCTGAAGAGCCTCCTGTGCAGAGTCAACAGTCCTCAGTAACTGCAAGATTTCACCCATATTCATTTTCCCTACTGCTCTTAACATACTTTCTGCATCATTCTGCACCATTATGATTATGCATGATCTCAAACCATTTTAAGATCTTGTCTTATTTTATTTATTTGTTCGGTTTTCTTACTGTTTGACTTTGTTAATAAAGCCTTAACCTCTCTTTTACACCCCTTTTTTCTGCTACCTCTGTGTCACATAAACGTTTAGGTCGATATTGTGTCTTATTCCCCATGGCTTTTATTTCAAAGAATTCCCTGAGTACTGGCACATGGTTACAGATTTCTCAAGAATAAGTCTCTAATGTGCCATATATTTCTTTCATAAATCTCTCTACGAAATTGCCCCACTTTGTCAGGTTGAAATATTAAATGGTTTCGCCCACCCAATACATATTCGATAGTTGATCGCTGCATCCCGCTCATCCACATATTACTAGCTGGTAATCTCCCTTTACTTGTCTATTTACTATATGCAGGCCTCTCGTCTCTGTTTCCCTGAGCCACCTTTTCCTGCCGCATTAGAATGCACAAGCAGCTGCTTTATAGCCTGTCTCCTTCTATCAAAGGACATGCTATTTAGATCCCCACACATTGATATGCCCAAGGCATTCTTAACCAGCATAAATTCATCAATTAAATTAATGACTTAATCAGCAAACACTTTATCTGTGATGGCTTCGGGATTCCAGTATGGGTTAAGTACCAACATGGGGCTTTTCCTCGCAAATCAATTGGTATCCACCATCAGCTTTATCATTTAAATAAATGGATTTGCATTTTCGTCTCCATTATGAGAATACCTATACCGCTTTTCATTAAAGTTAGTAATCCCGACATTGATCGTCCCTTTTCCCTTTACATTGCTGGGTTTAGTAAAGTCGTATACTCTTCTCAACTAGGTGGTGAGCACAGCCAAGTTTCCTTCCTACCTCATTAAAGAGGTGTATGAATCCCTGAGTGTTCCATGACTCTAGTGTCGTGCCTTGCATCCTGTCCTTTTTTCCCTGCTACTTTGATGTATTTATTGCTAACGGTTCTGGTAGCCATAGCCATGAATATTCCCCTCTAGGTACACAAACTGCCTCAGGGTTCACCACCACCTTTCCCTCCTCTGTGTTTACCCAGTCAGATTGATCCAGTCTTCTTCCCACACCCCTCAACACTAAAGTCACCCTCCCCTCTATCCTTTCCTCTAGCATCCATTTGCCTACCTTCAGACCTCCTAGTCATCCTCCCTTCCTCCTCCTCTCATCCCCATCTGGTCTCTAGACTATTACCATCCATGAGGTCAAAGCCTAATGGTAGAAGACATACTGCCACCTCTAGAATTGTCAATTTCACCATATTTGATTCCAGATGTAATAGTACCCAGTCTGCTCTTCTCTCGTAAACAAATTCTACCAATCTTATATCTCATGACTCAATGAATCAAGATTTCGATGCCATATTTAATACATTACATCAATTTAAGATTAATTCCTCATCGGTTCTCAGTGGTTCTCAGTGGTCTTTCCAACACTACAGACTTATCCACTTCCATTCTAAGCGTTTTGTTCCTTTGAAGTTCTTTCACAGTTATGGCACTTGGTGACCTTCTTTCTCTTTCGAACTTCAAGTCCACCTTCCTCCATTTACCTTACAATGGCCTCAATATAGGTGTACAAATCTGTCCAGGAGAATATTCCAGTATCCCTTGGGTGATCTCTCAATAATTTACTTCGCTTACTCTCATTTCCTTTGCCTATTTGTCTTTGTCTGATCCATCTGTTATTTCTCTATTCTGTTCTTCTACAATACCATCAGTCTTGACTGAATTTGTGGATAAACCCTTTAGTTCGCTTAACACACTATCATCCATAGCTTCTTGGTTTTGGATCTGGGTCTTCTTTTTCAGCTTTTTGTAATTTTTTGCCAGAATAGGTGATTGTTTTTTGCAGCTCTAGACTTTGCAGAAATGTCTGCGATCTGTTGATCTCAGTCTTTGCAATTTTATGTTCTTTGATTTATTCTTCTGAGCACCACTCTTGTTTCCTTGTTTCTTCTTAGACTGCTGATGAAATATGGGGTATTCTTACTGTAGCAGAATTTCAGTCTCCTTCTGCTGATACTTGTGGTTTACTAACCCCCCATTCACCACCATCCTTAGCTCTTTATGCCCTTCATTTGGGGCTTCTCCCTCTCTTTCTCCTGCTCCTTCTTCTTGATTGTAATCTTCCTCTCGAATAATTATATGAGGTATGATCTCCCCCTATGGTTGTTGTGGCCTTGAGTCATTCAACCTTTCTTATTCTGTCTAGTGATCTTTCTAGCAGTGGTTCTCCCCCTTTTACCTCTGTTCTTCTGAAGTTAAAACTTCTGTAATAGTTTCCTGTGGTCTGTTTGTGTTCTCTGTATTGTCTTTGTTTGCCATTCTCAGCGAGTCCCGTATACCCCTCTCATAGTCTGCTATATGATCTACTGATGAGCATGCCACCTCTCCTTCTTTCCATTTATGAACCCCCCCGATAAGTATCATTTTCGAGTGCAGAATTGCTAGCAATGTTGAATGTGCCTTAAGAAAAAGCACCAAGTTGATTGTGAGGGTCGACATTATGTTGCTATTCTCCTGTTTGTGGGGATCATATCTGCTTCTTAAAAATCTAGGTTCTCTCCTTGATGTCCCCTCACCTGGACTTGATTGTCTCTCTTCCCCCACATTTGTTGAATCTGAAGATTTGTTTGACTCATCAACCTCTTTCTCTCGCCGTGCTTCTTCTATCCTGGATCTAAAGTACAGGTCTCTTCACTGTGCTTGGCATTCGTTAATTCACCTTTTGTCCCTTGTTCAAGTTTCTGCTCACTTTCTGAGATAAACCTTATAGGTATTGGGGCTTTTAGTGCACCTGGTGTACAGTTCGCGTCTGCCACCCCTATCAGTTGATTCATGCATGCAATATCTCAGGTCAATATTTCGGTTAAGATCTCTTCAATATTACCACAGCTTCCATATTCTTACTGGGCTATTGCTGTCGTATTGCCCTCCTGTCCAGTCATGTCATTTTTTGGATTATTTCCATTATTCCCTGACTCTAGCACTCCGAGATCTCCCCAATCTTCCCAAATCTCTTAGTCAGTAAGTTCTCCAGCCCCTCCGGACTCTCTCATAATGTCCAACCTTGTCCGTTTTTTTGTAAAATAAGAGGTGATCTTAGGGGCTTCCAGTCTTACTGGCTCTTAGTTAACTCTCTGACACACCAGTCTCTGCCCATCCTATCTAGCAGTATCGAAAACCTTAATAGTTGCACTGAGCTCCTTAAAGTTCCCAGGATCGCATGACACGATCACGGTCACGTTTGTTGGAATTGATGTTAGATTTACTGTAAGCCAGTCTCAGGCGGATATTGGGTGTCTTTCTCACTGCCTGGTTCCCTCGACACACTAGCTCCTTCTGTTCAGTAATCACTGCATCATTCTGGGCTTCTTGTGCAGACTCCTCCTGCTTTAGAGATGTTCATATGCTCTTTAAGGTATAGCTGGACTCTATTCTCTGACCACTATATGCGGTTACGTCGGAAGGAGGTATTCAGGCAAGCAACCAATGACAACAGCCAGACTGCAGCAGACTGCACTTTGCTACAGCACTTCATGCCAGCGCTTCGCTCCAGGCACTGTAGATATAGGACCACCATCAATTAAAGGACCCTTCAAGCCGACTTCACAGAGAGTACAGCCACGGTCAATAGAGACACTAAAATGCCTACAGCACTTTACACTACATTTAACAAGAATGACAGTTGTCCTCTCCATATGCAAAATGGAAGGCAGACCAGCATTCATTAACTAAATCACTTTCTCAAGGCCTAATAATAATACCTATGCAGACCACAAAATAAAATGCCTCCCATTGCTGCCCAAACATGACGGTATTGCATCTGCTACACAACTCTCTGGGCAAGGAATTCACTTTAAAAAGAAATGCATATAGCCCATGTGCTTACAAACGATGCCTTCCTTCCCGCTCATGGGGTTTAATGATGTCATCTACATGGTGGGAACTGTGGTCGGTCAAAAAACCGAAAACAAAATATCGAATCACCAAAATCTCGAAAAAAAAAATCTCGAATTATTTATTTATTTATTTATATGTATTTGTGGGTTCAGGTAAGTATAAAAAAAGGGTAAAATAAAAAAAAAAAGAAAAAAAGGGGGTTGGGGGGAACCCCCCCATTTCGAAATAAAAACGTATTAAAAAAAAAATTCGAGATTTTTGTTTTCGAGATTTTGGATTCGAGATTTTTGTTTTCGAGATTTTGTAATTCGGTTTTTTCACTATAAACCGGTGGGAACACCTCTTCAAAGTATGCAACTGGCCGATCTAGCTAAGTAATATTAACCAAGTTCTCCAAGCAGTGCACTGTATCCTAACACACTTGACTGAAAACAGCCAAGCCTTATAATGGTCTCACACATCCCCCCTTGTTTACCAAAACCTACTTTTAATTGTTCTGTTTTAGGGTGCAATAAAGGCAACCAGTCTTTAAAATGAAGATATGGCTGCTGAAGAAAAGCAAAAACCACTGAAATTCACCAGTTATTAGGAAAGCGACCAAAACTCACCCACACCAGGCATGGCTCATGACGTTATGTATGACATCAATAATTAAATCATATAGTAATGTGAAAAGCATGTTCTGATCTCATTTTGAATCAATAGGATTTTCATCTGTTTCTACTAGATGTCTATTTGAAACTAGATCACTTGATAAACAATGGCATCGTTTTACAGGCTGTAGGTTGCTTTTCAGAAAAGCTCATACAAGGACAGAGTACCAAAGGTTGGTACCCAATGACGGTGTGAAACAAAACTCATCTGTTTTACTAGGTGCCAACATAAATGGAATCCAAGACTATTTCCTTAAAGGAAAAGGATGATGAAAAACTGCAGTGCTCCTTTTAAGCATGAGGCAGATTTCACTGTGTGGGGAGAATCATAGAAGAATGGAAACATTTTAAGTTTAAGTGAGAGGTGCCAATAAATACATAATTATAGGCATCATATCGGCCCCTCACTTGCTACCACAACAAGGGCACACCTGCGGAATGCAGCTAATCACCTGCACACCTGAGAGCTCACACACAACACATTGGGGCTTTCAGTACACTCCAACCAAAAACTGGACTTTTACCATTGTCAATGAAACCAGGAGCTGCATTTCTAAAAGTGTGAATATACCCAAATCTGTCAAATATATAATCCTGCTAACCAGAGAACACAGACTACGTTACAGACATTTTAAAATGATAAAATTCCAGTGGTAGGATTGAATGGGACACTCATGTATTTCCTACTGTTCATCAAATGAAGGAAAGTGTTTTTAATGCACTGTTTTGTTTCTCTAAGAACTGGGAGATTGTTGTGAATAGCAATATAGTGGACTTCAATAAAATCCTACAGTATAATATGAAGATAAACAGTGATTCTGTTGTGCTGGTTTGAATAATATTGATTAGCATATTATGCTCACCTCAAGTTGACCTGGGTTTCAACTTGCCATTTAGTGCTAACACCTTTGGGAGTCTTATAGGGGACTCCTGAACAAATAATGTAATGTTCCAATAGCTTGAGGTTTGCAGTCTATGCAATGATTAACATCCGCTGGTATGAATCTGTTTGTTTTTTATGGTCAGCTTCATACAGTTTTATTGCACTTGACATGGTGAATCATCCATCCTAAAACTCAGCATATGCGCTGGTCTAAAGCATGGAGAACAAAATAGCCATTTCAATTAACTCAAATTAATCATTAATCAAGGCCTCACAAAGAGATGTTTACATAACCCATCTGCTGACCATGAAACTAAGTTTTATTACAGAACATGTCCAAACATGAATATTTCCCTTGGTTTAAAGCAGTGCCTAATATTGACCACTAACTCTATATTCAAAGGCAAATAATGAATTAGCATATTGATGTCATGAATTATGGAAGAAAAATAACATTGCTGTCAAAGGGATTAGGTGTAGTCTTTGGCCCTCACCTTTTTTTCTGATCACAAATATGTAAGTCTGAACCCCCAATTAATATTAGGGGTATGATTTCAATGGGACTGTGACTATTGGCTAAGCCAATGTAAGGATCAGGCCAACCAAATAGTGTGACATCATTGTGATACAAGATGGGAGTATTGTGCACTCTAACAAGGCAGGAACAAATCATGAGGGGACTTTGACTCTGGGACAGGTGCTGTGAAGAACACATGACCACATTAAATAAGTGCTGAATCTGGATACCATCTGGAGAATTAGGCCTTGTTTGAGGGACTCTGGACCATCTTAACATGGAGGTAGCCTTCCTTTCCTGAAAAAGAGAAGATGGGTCCAGGAGGGGCCTGCTGACTGGGAGATTTCCAATCCAAGAGGGTATCATAGCTCCATGCCTCCAAAGAACAATTTCAAATATGAGCATGGAAACTCCTCAAATGTAATTGGATACGTCTCCTGGAATTCTAGTCCTGATCAGTACCTGTGGTGCAACAAAACTTAGATGGTTGCTGTCACTGGGGGGTCCATCTATCTAAATGGAATACCTCAGTAGAACAGTGGGAAAATGCGCAGCATATTTCACTGTATTTATTTATTTATTTTTACATTTGTAAAGTGCGCAAAACCCTTGGGCACCAAGGTGCTGTTTACAGAGCATAGTCAGTAAAGAAGTCTACAGGAAGGCAAGTTGGGTAAGAAGGAAGTTAGTTGAAGAGTCACATTTTTAGTTCTCGTCTGAAGGGCCAGCAGGATGGTTCTGAAAATAAGGATAGTGGCAGAGTGTCCCACAGACCAACGGCAGTGACTGGAAAGCTAGAGGTTCCTGCTCTACAATGTTTGAACATATGAATATGGGTACAGTGAGTAGGTGGCCGTAGTGGAATGTGTGGGGCTGGTAGAGATGGATTTGTTGAACCGTTGAACTAGGTAAGAGGGGACAGCATTCGAAAAAGGCACCATTGGGTAATTGCGAGAAGTTTGAAGTTGATGCTCTCCCGGATAGGGAGCCAGTGGACTTCTTTCCTGGATACCTAGATGTGGTCACATTTGGGGAGGTCCAAGGCAGCATTGAGGGCGTTGTTCTGGATGACCTGGAGTTTTCTGAGGTTTTTTTTTTGTGGTGCCCACAAACAGAGCATTACAATAATCAAGCCTTGAGCAAATGATGACACAGGCTATGGTAAGTCAGCGGATGAGGCGATGGTGTTGGCTTGCCATGTCATGGTGAGACTTGATTGGTTATAGAAAACATAGCATTCCTGAACGTATAGTGATAGGCTGACAAATTATTATCCATAGCAATAGAACATGATATTGGGGTTTGCTAGTGTGAGTTAAATCCTGATTTCATTGTATTTGAAGCCAAAGAAGATAAAGAAAAACGTTCTGTGTGTTGTGAGCACAGTGTAAAATAGCACTGACATTGCAGTATTTAATAAGTTACATTTTAAGAATACCATAAGGGCTAGCACCATTATAGCTGTCATTAGACCATGGTTTGAGGGTCCCATACCATGGCATAATGATATGTATCATAATCTGAACAGAACTAATGCAACATGATCTACATGTGCACCACCAAAGAGAACATTAACACTCTCCAAAGCCTACAGAAGAAAGCTGCTAGGCTCATAATGGCATTAAAACCATGCAACCACATATCAGAAAGTCTGAAAACCCTAAAATGGCAGCTCATTAGTCACTAAATACAAATCAGAACCCTTATCAATGCACACTCCATACCGCATACCAATGAACCACAATGCCTCAAAACTTAATTCACAAAACTACCACTCCCGCACTCTGCGCTCCTCCTTCAAACTAAAACTACGAACCAACAAACACAACTGAAACTGTCACGGACAAAGTACCCTTTCCTCCATATTGTATGCTTCTCCATGTGGAATGCCCTCCCAGAACACCTAACACTGGAACCTACAAGCCACACTTTCAAGAAACACCTAAAACAAAGGCATCTTAACAATTGGCTACAAAAAGAACAAAACCCTCCTGAAACTCATATCAGCACCCCTTTGTGTCTTCAACACCCTCAACACCCTCATTATGCCCTCTCCACATATACCTACACTCATACCCCCATCCCCACCCTACCCTATCTCACTACCCATCTAGCACTTAATCCTCTACACTCACCCTCTTTTCTTCCCCTACGTTGGTGGATTGAATATCTCCATACCTAAAATTATCTACCTCCTACCCCCTTTGGCTCTTTTCTGACTCCCTCCTTACTCTTTCTCAACCTTGCTGACCTATCGCCCCTCATAACAAACTCATCTGATCACTCCCACCTGTCGTACACACCCCAACTACCTCTCTGCAAAATCTGTTGTTGATGCACTTATCCTCCAATTGTAATTATTCTACTTTTGAATTGCCATCTACCTGGCTGCATCCAGAGACTGTAACCAGTGCTTTGAAACAATTGGCGAGTGAACACTTGTAAATAAAACACCAAGTAAACAAATACAATAATGTGCATTCTGTAAAGGCCATGGCTATTTAATAGGAATTGGGAAACAAGAGCAAGTTTAATTGAGTCATTTATATTCCCATAAGAATAATGCGAATGTAGATCCCATGCAACCCCTCATTCTGAAATCGAACAGTGACATACATACGTGATTTGAAAGGGGAGGTGTATTTATATTTGTTCAATACAATCTGAAAACCATTCTCTCAGATTGGGGTGCATAAGCATTCTAATTTGCTGACACTGTTTCCCCAAACGAATA
The DNA here is from genome assembly GCF_040938575.1 of Ambystoma mexicanum. Lineage (NCBI taxonomy): Eukaryota > Metazoa > Chordata > Amphibia > Caudata > Ambystomatidae > Ambystoma > Ambystoma mexicanum. The sequence continues at coordinate 966,451,038 of NC_090933.1, read as the reverse complement.
CCAGCAGGAGTATGATGTGTTTTATAAGGAGCTTATTTTAAATGACACACATGTTAGCACTCCAGAACACCATATCTATAAGGGAGTATGAGACCTGAAACAATTCTTGGATTCAGCATGCATTTGTGCCTCATTGGGGAAAGCAAAGCCTTTGCATTAGTTGCAAATGTAACTTCATATGCAATTTGGAAACAATGCAAAAGAAGTGACGTATTGGTCAATAAATGGCAGAAGTAAAATTAACAGACCTATTGTAATAGAACTTAATATAGATATATGCTTGATTATGTAATTGGATGTTTGTGTGTGAGAAATAGTGAGAAAACTACAGACAGGGCATTTTTGTTTTTTATAGACCAGCTGTGATTCTCTAACACTGTGCTGACATCGCCAGCATAAAGTTGGAGACCACCTTTGCCATGATTTTACCTTTAAGTCCTTCATTTTATCAAATTGCATGTTTCTTGCCCAGAATTGTGGGGTTGAACTATAAAAGATGGGGAAATTGGGTTAGTGTTGCCCGCCTAGTGAAGGTAGTCATACATTAATCAAGATATATCTTACTATGTGTACCAAACTGGTGTTACTATAGGACAGAAACTTAAATGAGAGTTTTTTCTCCCCATACAGAAAGGGAAAAAGCTGCTATTATCTATATGTCTATGTTAACTTTCCGGAGTAATGATGCCACCCTGAAGGTAGCTCTTTACACATAATACTGCTATAGACCTGGCAAGCCTCTTTTTAAAGAAAACACCAGTTCAAGTCCTGATGAAAGCTCTGAGAGAATGAGATGAGTGAAACCTGTTCAAATGGCCCGTTAACTCTGCCATAAGGATTACAGACTTTTTGTTGTTTTTAGTCACAATTCTGGTGGAATACTCTAATGAAGAGATAGTTTTTCGATCCATGGATCCGGGACTTAGAAAATCTCTGTATAGCCGCAAACAATATTGTAGAATGATATATATACAACACAATTGACCAGACTTAGTATGCTCAGTGAAAAAAATAATTAGTTCGAAATTTCCATGAGTGTTGCTAATAAAATAGAGAGGGTCTTCAGTTGACAGACACCGCTACACCTCACTGCCTATGGCAGGTTTCCCTTTCTTCTTCTTCCATTGAACAAATAGGGGTAGTTCGATGAATAGGAGATAGATTGGTTAGCAGATTTATTTTCTTGAGATGAAATGACTAAAAATAAAAATCTTGAAAGAGTTATGAGACATGGATGAAACAGTATCCTTATGATTAAAACAAGGTCCCCACAAAATACCTTCATGGTATTCTAATTTACAAAGAATTGTAAAAAAAAGAATGAAGGCTCTAAGCCCGTGGTTGGGTAATGGTAAAATATGAACGCTAAACTGGGCATATTATAGATAGACTAATTCCTATCAAAATTGACATTGATTCAAAATACAGAAGTAAACTGCTTCACAATTTGTTTGAGTTATTTTGCATTTATTTAGTATGTATAAAGTGGAGACCAGGTTAGATGGGTCTGCTGTTCTGTTGCTCATAAGCGTGAATGGGCGAAGGCTTGCCTAGCTCTGTTGAAATTGCTGAATCTATCAACCAACTGAAAGGTAAAATCCTGTAGGGTTTTTAGATTTGTAGAGAGGCAGATGTACATGCATCTCTAGTGCCCACCCCCTCACCAGCATCATGCTGGTAGAATTGTTTTTATTTTTTATTATTGGCTTTACATGGTGACACATAATAGACAACCTTTAGCCATTCAATTATTTCCATCTAAAAACAATTTAGATACAAAATCCAATGTGTCATCCATCAACAACAATGTTTCAGGCAGATAAGTCAAATGATTACTTGTTTATAACTGCAATCCTCTTGAAAATCATAATGAGAAGTTTAACCAATGCCAACGTAATCGATACCTTCTCTCCCACCAAAAGTATTTTCCTCCATTCTTCCACTGATCTAGGGCCATACTTGGTGGTCACCTCAGTCATAAGTTTCACTCTTAGATCATTTATAGCTGGGCAGGTCATTACCAGATGCTTCAAAGTTTTAATTGAAAGATCACCTTTACATAGTCGACAAGTCACTGTTCCAACTTTCTTTGGCCTTAGTATTTCTCTAGTTGGAAATAAATGTAGGCAAAATCTCAAAAACTGGTCTCTAAAGAACCAGTTTGGGAAAAGTTGAACGTATTTAGGCAAACAATTTAAACGTCTTGGTTCTTGTAATGATTTCCCATAGAGTTTGTATTTTAATCTTTCCTCTTGCCCAAGGACCCAATCCTGGATATACAGTTTTATTTTTATTTGATCAGGGTTCAAGAGATGGCATTGCTCCCATTCACCCAAATAAGTTAATATAGCTTTACAGATAGTTTCCCATTCTATTAGAGTAATTTCTGTCCTTTCGTTTAGAGCCTTTTTTAGGGTTGTGAATCCACCCTTTGGGTGCTCTTCAATACCCTTCCTAAAAAGTGAGAGAGTTTTACAACACACTATAGCTTTCAATGATGTTAGCCCCAATTCCATATGGATCGCCTGTATTGGGGTACTCTTTGGAAGACAAAGTACATTCTTCCAAAAAATGCCTTCAATTTTTGGCCAATTTTTTGCTTAAAAGGTAATCAAGGTTTCTGCTGCGTAAGTTAGGATGGGTGTCACTTTCAGCTGATAAAATGAGATCAGGGGAATCATTGAGAATCCGCAATATCTTTTGAGGAGTATTCTCCCCTGTCCAGCCAGACTCCTTGCTTTCCTTCCTAAAGACTCCACTCTTGGGGCATCACTTTTACAAGTGTTCAATCAAACTCCCAGGTAAGTAAAAGACTTCACTACTGGGATGTTCTCTCCCAGTAGGTACCATTCCTTAGACGTTTTTGTCTAAGGAAGCATCTCTTCCCAGCAGGGTTTTCTTATGTAATTTCAACCAGTTCCGATGTTTTTGTCTGGACTTATTAATTAATACCCACGCCTCAGTTGAATGTTCTTTTTTAAGTCTCTCAATTTTCTGGTTCCGTATCTTCTTTTTATCGGCTACTATCTGATCCTAGACATGACAATGGCACATCTGAGATCTATTTGCCCTCTCCTTCTTCAACTCGAATGCATTGAAAAGACGGAGTCTAATCTCTGTTCTCCCCCTTTAGTTTCACAGTATGTTGTAATTCATTTTAATTGATCCATTAGACCTGCGATATTATGTGCCCAAATTCTCAACCTGTTTCTCCCCGGGGTGACATCCAAAACCTTTGAATACATTTCTCCATCAAGTTGATTAACAAGAGTCAGTCAGGTTTAGTAGATTGTGGTCACTTGCCAGCATAGGCTCCACTGTCATGCTATCTACTGCCACCATGATATTTCGAGACGTACAAATGTAATTGATGATTTGTCCCCAGTTTCTTCCTTTCCTTGTAATCTTTCCTGGTATGTCTCCACTAATTCTCTTGGGCCTTAAGTCTTTCTCCAAATTAGTCCCCTTCTTTCCGCAGCAGTTGTTATTAAGTGATCCACCTTGATACATCCCCCCCTTCTTTTCCTGCCAGATGCAATTTAGATCGCTGACAGAATGAACCAAGGATCTCTCCATTTAGCTCTGTGACTGTCTATCAGATCTGCCACCTGATCTGGGAAGTTTCTACTGTCCGTGCAAGATGGACTCCAGTAAAGATTCATAAGGACTAATATTTTCTCACTCTTAGAAGAATCTACACTTATCTTTCCCACCAGTAGTTGAATAAGTGGGTTTGGCGATAATTCTTTTACTAGTGTAAATTGAAGTTGATCCTTAATAATTGTCATCAGGCCAGACATAGTTTTGCCCTTCAAGCCTTCCGTGCATACCCATCCATGATTGGTAGTTCTCTCAACCATGTCTCCTGAAGGCATATTATATTGTGCTCCTTGATCTTAGTGTCGCCTCTGACAAACAAGTGGGAAAAGCCCCTGGTATTCCAGCTTGCCAATGTCAGGGCTTTAGTTCCCAAGGTTCATTGGCACTATGCCATTTTAATTTTTTCTGGCAATAGTCCCATCAACCACTTCCAGTTTTCTTCTGTTCCTTCATTCTCAATCTCTTATTCCTCTTACCGGTGGTTAGTTGTGCCACACTCATCCCTCATGGTATTCGAGCATGGTACACTCCTTCTAGGAGTACCCCTATCTTTCTGATTTCCATACCTCAGGGTGCAAGAGTATTGATTATTTCTTCTCAATTTTGGAGATCTAATTTTGGGGTTTCTTCTTTCAAATCTTTGTTCAATCAAATCAAAGCCCAATGGTCATAAACAACTTGCTTTCTCTTTCAGAAGTTGTCTAATCAGTGATGTAGACGGGTAGATGGCCACTCATCAAGAAATTCCACTATGTCCAAATAATCTGATGTTAGAATGCTTAAACTTGGAACATAGTGGAGTAATCTGATCACATTAGCCCTGTTTAAGATCAGACCATCCTCTGTTGGTATCATTCTCTCCAACAGTAACCTCTCTTGGAGGTTGATGTTAACAATTTTGGAGGACCCTGATTGGTTACCTCTCTCATGAGTGTCTTTTGTGCGGCGGTCCTCCTTGTCATTCTTTCCACGGCTTGATCTTAGTCTTGGTTGTGGTAGTTTCAACTGAGAGGTTACATAAGATTCTTCTCTCTCTAAGGAGGATTTTTCCTCGATGTCATAGGAAATCAAGGCCTCTTCGTTAAGATCCTTAGTATCACTTCTCTTTGCTACTTGTTCATGGACCCCCTCTGACTTAGTATTACTTTTTTTCTATACATTTCATTCATTCCATCTTAGACATGTTTTCTTTAGGGGCCTTACTTGAGTTTCTCATTCCTCTCCCTTTCTCATGTGGCTCCGATATCTCGTCTTGGTCATTTTCAGATTCAGATACCACTACAGGTCGAACCGGGACTGAAACATTCTTGCTTCCCTGGGGGGGTTTGGTTTGGTCCTTCGTCAGCTGTAATATCTCATCCGCCTGCCAACTTACACAGGAGTTCTTCAATTGAGCTGACGGCTTGGCTGCATTTCCTGTTTGTATCTCTTGATTACTTGTGATTTTTAATAGGGTCGGTCTCACTGGCCTTTTATCCCATTCAGGCTTTTTATTTATTTCTAGGTGCCCTTTAAAATTACCTTTGTCAAGGTCATCGATGTACAAGCCAAGAGCTGGTTGGGCATTTTCACCATCTGTATTTTGCTCAGAAATTGAGTATGTTGATAAGTCCAACAGGTCTATAGATGCACTCTCCTGTTCGTCCCCCAGCAATGGTTGATCTTGTACAATAGGGAACTGGGACTTTTTAGATTTTATTACTTTAGTATTTTCCGGCTGAAGTTGGTCCTTCCCCACAGATCTAGACTGAGTTTGGTCTCTTGGTATGGTGATGTTTTTGATAAACATACGAGTTCCATTAGCTCTATGTTTTGGGGCAGGTCTTGAGATCTTGGTTTTCATTGAGGAATTGATCTTATCCACGGTGGACCTTGCCCATACTTCCCTCTCTTTTTGATTTGTTGGGTCTTTGACAATTCCTTTATTCATAGTTGCATTTTGATTTGTTTTTGTTTTTACAAAAATTTAACATAACTGTTGCAGGCATTTAGTACCGCTTTCCACTGCCATAACTTTCTCATTATCAATTAAGGGCTCACATGATTATGAATTGGGGTTTTTTCCTGATGCTTCATCAGTGAAGATGGGCCCCTGATCTTTTAGGCTCTTTTTTGGACTGCTTCCTTCGCTATCAGGCTTCTTTTGTCACAAGTCTGCCAGTGGGGCCGCTGTACTAGTATTGATACTACTGGTTTGAGTGAGGTCCAATTTGTCAAAGACCAGTTCTGGGGTTCTGACTACCCCTCCCAAAGTGTCCATCACACTGGATTGTGTCCCCACAGATAAGGTCAAATTAGGGGTCCGAGTACTTAGGGAGCAAGAAGAGAATTAGAAAATGTATATACGCAGAAACACACGGTAGATGAGACATATAGAAGCTTGCTGCAGGAGAAAATATAACGTGAGTAAAGCAGCCACGATGGAAAGATGGATGTTGCTTTTGTATAATAGTAAGTCAAGAAGTCTTGAGGAGAGAGCAGAACAACAGAGCTGACAGGTGCTGGAAAACCATTTTTTTGGGGGAGGAACAAAGAATATCTGTTTGGCTCGGGATCAAGGAAGTCACATCAAGAGGCAACTATAAGGCACAAGGGGAGTCAAAAATGAAAAGCTACATACCATGACTTATTTCTCTTAGATTAAGTGAAGGAGAAAACATCTGCAAATGCCAAGTATTGGACACTTATAGATGCAGAAAGCATATGCCAGACAGAGCAAACAAGTCTCCAGAGGCAAAAGGGAGTACTAGTACTAACACCCAGCTTAATTGAATTGAATAGCACTAAATAAAAGGTTGAAATGGACATCATGGTCTCCTCACACATGGTGCAAGACTCAAAAACAAGGCCTATTCCTTAAGCTCCAACTGAAGACACTCACCTAAAAGTCCCAAAGAAGAGAACAGTCAGCAAGGTCAACTTCAGTGAAGAAGCTTTGGCTTAGGGCCTAACTGATGAGAGATGGTAGGCTAACTGACCAAAGTGGGCAGTAGTCTGACGTTGTTCCCAGCACCTGGGTTTCGTTTTGTTTACATGCTGCGAACAAGCCAAATGTTCAAAGTTGGGAGAGAATGCCAACCAATCGTGAGGGCCTATGTAGCAGCATACCATACATTGCTGCAGAAGCCAATCCACTGCTGTTATTCTGCTATTAATCTGTATTATTTGTAGAAAGAAATTCATAAAACTTAAATAAAGTATAAGTATACATGTCCCCTTAACCAATCCCTCCTTTTGATAGGTGTTTGCTGTTTGCCATGTAGGATGATGTCATAGCTGACATACATCAAGGTAAAAAGTCTTTGTGTAATCGAAATGTAGATGAGAGTGTGTGAGCTGCAATCCGTTTGTTCACCAGGTGTTCCTACTTTATTTGAGCTGATAATAAAGTAGTATTTTACCATATTCTTTGAGTCTCTCTGGTTATTTGTGTCTGAGATCGTTTATTGGTGATTCCTTCTGGCACTTGGTACGCTCCAGGAGCTACTGCGCAGATTGACCAATATGACATGATATATATGATATGATATGGCATATATAACGCGCCTATACACAAGTGTTTCAAGGCGCGGTGAGGCAAGGGAGGGGAACCAGATGGAAGACAGACAACGATCCTACTAGGCCAGGTGACATTGAGATTGCACAAGTGGAGGGGGGGAAGTGCAGTGCATAGGATAACAATAAAATAAATAAAGACAATAAATAAATAGAAGTGCAGCCAGCTGGTGGCAAGTGCATGGGTAAGTGCAGACACAGGGGTCAAGTGCTAGGAGGGGCTGTAGCAATACAGAAGCAGTCCCCAAGTGCGAGGGTTGCCAGGGAGGCAGTGCAGGTGAGCAACTTGCGGGGAGGGGACCTGGGCCAGAGTTCAGAGGGTAGCCAAGTAAACAGTGCAGTTTAGATTCAGCCAGGAGATCAGCAGGGGAGAGGAGGAGAGAAAGCAGAAGCAAAGAGGAAGATCTTGAGGTGCTTCCGGAACTGGAGATGATTCTCCTCAAGTTTCAGAGAGGGGACGCTGTTCCAGATGGAAGCCCCAGCTGAAGAAAGATCTACCACCAACTCGCTGCTTGGAGCAGCGACTGACCCTGAGGGAGTTGGAAGGGGATGAGCAAAGAGCTCGAGAAGGAAGATATTTAGAAAGAGAGAGTTGAAGGTATTGAGGTCCCAGGCCCCAGAAGGCCTTGTGAACAATGCAGAGGGTTTTGAACTTAATCCTCGCCGCTACTGGGAACCAGTGCAGAGATTTCAGTCCTGGAGAGATACGATCCCTGTGCTTGAAGCCAAGACTAAGTCCTGCAGTCCTGTTTTGGTGAGTTGCAGAGGGTGGAGAATAGAGGCAGGCAGATTTAGAAAGAGGCTGTTGCAGTAGTCCAGCCTAGAGAGAACCAGATCTGTAGAGACAATGAGCTTCTGGGGGAAGGAGAGGAAAGGAAGAATACCTCTGAGGAGGTGCAGATTGTAGTGTGATTTCTTAGAGACTTCAGAGATGTGAGGAGAGAACTAAAGTGTGCAGTTGAAGATGACCCCGATGGTTATTACATAGGTAATACATAGGTGCTAGGACAGTGTTTCTGAAATCCAACTAAGGGCTTAGTAAAACTATTCAACTGAGACAGTACAAGACTCCACTCTTAGCATAAGGCTGTACCGCCTTATACAGAGCAGCCAGGCTTATCTTAGAAGGGAGAGAGGGCTGTATAATCAGTACGAAGAAATTGCATTATACATATGGTCCAAAGAAATACTGTCACACTATGTATTGGAAAAATAAAGTGCTTATTTTATATAGAAGCAGACCAAGATACTCTTGGGTAAGTAAGTACTATCATAAAGCATATAAGCACATTATAAAAACACAACACTATGCTTTAAATACACAGATCTAAGCACAGACCTTATTTAGAACACCTACCAGCATTTCTAAGGGGGTAATACCATAGATTACTTTCAGATTATTTTACAGTACTTCAAGGGTAGTAGACCCCATCAGTTATGCAGTGACACTCAACACGGAAATCACATAGTCAACCAAATTGCAAATATCATTTTCTGAATAGTGCAACACAGATTCAAGGAACAGTATATAACTCTACTACTTGTGATAACACACAGTTATACTAGATGAGCAAGACCTTGTTGGTGTAATGTACACATTACACCTTCTTTTCAGCTCAGTGGGACACAGTCTAAGATAAACAGGAACTACACTAATTTTGGATGGTCAGGCAACCCAAGGTCAGCTACACCTAATGGAACACTTTTCAGGAATGGCACACAGCTATTCTAGGCAGGTAAAACCTAATGTTGTAACATACTATTACAGCTGCGTTTTAAGGTCATTGGGACACAGATTGAGATAAGCAATAACTATTTAACTTGTTTTAGGATGGCACACAGCTAACAAAAGGTAAATAAAAACCTACATACTTTTTATAGGGGCTATCAGCACAATAAAGGTAAGTATAACCTAAGGCAGACTTATTCTGAACAGGCTAACACCAAGTCAGGGGAAGCAAGACACAATTGGGGAAGAGGCACAACCAATTCACAGGCAAGTAACGTAACCTTATATATACTTTTCAGAATAGTGCAACACACATTCAAGGTAAGTAAGAACGTTTGTAGCTGTTCACTTTCAGAGTTGCAGTTACCAACCAACTTCTTTGACAAGTAAGTAACTTTTGAGCACTTGTTATTCTTTACAAGACAGAACCCTTTTCTTATCCAGTCCTTCCCTTATTCTATAGCATAAGTTCACCTGGAGGCAGTAGAGGGACCCTAATGATCTGGGTGCCAGCTGTAGGCAGGGTGAGATCAGGCAGGCAAAGTCAGAGTTCCCGAGGAAGGCTGTTCAAACAAGTACATATTTTGCTTTAAAGTTGTTTGTGGGTCCAGGGACTTCAGAGAAAACACCCTTGGAGGATTCTGCACTGGTCCTGGGTGAACTGGATGAGTGTCCTCCTAATCACAGAAAACACTCCAAAGCTATACAAAAATCACAAAGGCTTGATGTATGTAAAATACCCCAGCCAACAGAGTACCTCAGCACAGAAGAAGAGTTGCAGCAGGAAGACTTCAGGATCTGCAGCCAAAAACATTTCTTTGTCAAGAAGACAGAAGACAGACTTTGGAGGGACTTTTGCAGCAGGGATCACAGGAAAAGGCTCAATGGAAGAGTTTCCTCATGGCTGGATGTGGCTCTGTGGAATTGACGCCTTTTAAGGAGCACAGAAAAATACAAAATAACGATGGTCGGATTCTCGTTGTTTGCAAGGTCCAACAACCTGATGAGGTGACCTGTCAGACTTGATTCATGTCTCTGGAGGTCCAGATGGATGTCCACAAGGTTTCAGCAACATTCAGAATTCAGAAGACCGTGTACCGCCAGATAGATCGAGGTCCCAGGGTATTGGGGTATTACAACCCTCTAAGGTCGCAGCACAATGTGGGCTGGCTGATAATGCTGGTCTCCTGAATCTAGTGAGTCTCACAAGGCCCTGAGTTGGGATCCTCCATTTCAGGATCCCCAGGTCAATTGGAAGGAAGGGCTACAGCAGGCTCTGGGTACACAGCAGACTCACTGGTCGCTGGAAATCATCTCAGCTGTGGTTTTCTTCATCTTCCTCTTCAGTTTTAGTTTCAGTGGTCGACTATCTCTTCAGCTTCCAGGATCAGACTTTTATGCAGGAACCCAGCCAATCAAACAGCCATGCAACATTCAAACTTGGGGGGTTGGGCAGCCAGCCTTTCAGTTTGAACTGGATTCTCGCAGTCAGGCTGAAAGACAAGGAGCTGTAGAGTTTTGGACTCTTCCCTCGCTTCCTGCCTTCACAGTCACTCTGAGCCTGGGCAGGGAAGCCACAGGATTCCCGCCGAAGATAAAGATGTCAGAAGAAGGAACAAGAAATGACAAAGAATGTTGAAATGGCGAAAAAAGAAGACAGGGGCCATTTTGGTAAAATTAACACATGTGCCTTTACCAGGGTTGTGGAAACAGCCCACGGTAAAGGTGCACCGAATTAATAAAAGGTTCACTGTCACCAGTCATTAAAGGTAAGTTTGTCCTTGTAACATAAATGTTACATTTAAAATGATAAATGGGATACTCAGTATCTCCCCAGCACTCCAGACAAGGGTTTTGGGGAGGTGTTGGTCTCAGCTAATAAAATGGAAAAGGGATCCAAAGATCCTTTCTACCCATGGGAACTGTAGTTCTCACAAGGTTAGCCAGAGAAAGTTAAAAGGGGAGCCCCTAGGGCAACCCAGCAACAATAAGCACGTATTGCCAAAAAGTTGTCAAAGAGGATAACCTTTAAAAGACACTATAGAGTCACACACATGACACCCATAAAAAGATTGGAATTCTGTGAGTGTGGAAAAAGATTCCCACTCATTGAAGTATAGGGAAAGTAATCTACCAGTCCAACAAAAAGTTCTGGGGTTGACACAGGTCAGGTAGATTTATCATTATTATAAAAATCTTACCTAACAATAGGGAAAACATCCAATTTGAGCTTTAAAATAAGTGTCCCACATAGGAAAAGAATGTATGTTTTTTGCAAAATGTATGTTTGCACATAGTTATACATAATATATGTTTGTGCTAAATACTTGCACATAGGAAGATTGCACTGCATAACCTCAGAAAAGCATGGGGTGTACCATATGCCAGTATATTGTTTAACATTGTTGCTAAACAAAAACAACAACAGAGAGCCTGAGCTAATCGGAGCACTATTTTCTTATTGCAGTGCCTGGCTTGCATATGGTTCCACATCTTGCACACAGTACCCGGTAACTAAGGAACTGTTTCTCCCTCTGAAGGATTAAAGTCGGATTTGATTTGCTGGGATTTCAAGGGCTTTGCTTTGAACAAACCTTGCAGCCAGAGCCTCTATCATGCAGCGTTACCTGACGTGAACTGTGAAAAAGCGGCGTGCTGACGCACCTGATGCGAAAATAAGGCGCCAAAGAACTAAAAGGTAGACGTGCAGCTTGATCCTACTTAGGAAAGCCCTAATCATGGGTACGTCACCATCGAACCAATCAATCAATGATGCTATTTGCAAACTGTATCATGACAGTAGGGGAGTTTGGAAGACCGGCCTGAAATCTTTAGGCGCCTTTTATCTGAAAAACAGTGAGATATATTGCGCACTCTGTCCATCAGTGTGGATCTGAGAGTTTAGCAATCGGACCTCTTGCCTGCTCCAATCACTCCCACCTGCACACAAAACTGTGATCACACAGTCTCTATGAGCTAAAAAATACATGTTGCTACATAGCATTTAAAATGTATTGTTTGCTTAGCGTAATATTTTGTATGATATATGGGTGTTTCTGTCAGCAGTGGCCATTTCTCACTGATAAATTGCGATCGAAGTTGCTAAGCTACAGAGTTCTGAGATGTTGTTTGTAAAAGAAAAAGAAAAAGGGAAAGGCAGAATGTTAAACCAACAGAGAAAAATAAAAGAAACGGTCATTGAACACAAACACAATTAGAAAAAAATGCAGTGGACATTGGAGAAAAGACAAAAAAAGAAAAAGGAAAGATAACTTGAGAAAACGGTAAAAGGCAAAAGTGGTGCATTTAGGGAGTGAAAATGGTTAACATTAAGTGGATTATGAATGCTTGCACTTTTCCCCTCCCCTCTCACCTGCACTTGCGCAATCTCAGTGTCACTTGGCCTAGTAAGATCGTTGTCTCTGTCCTTCCTCTGTTCCCCCTCCCTTTCCTCGTCACGCTCTGAAACACTTGTGTATAGGCGCATTATAAATGCCATATCATATCATACAGGGTACTAAATGCAAAGGGGAAGACAAAATATAAGGAAAGATACTATTTCAAATAGGGCAAAGTACTTGGGGGTTGGGGGGCAAAGAAACCAGAGAAAAAAAAACAAAGGAGTGAGAAAAATTCATTTTAAAAGTTTGGAAATATGGTCAGGTCCCAGTGCCTGCTTTCATACCACTACCAACTTCAGCATCCAGCCCACCAGCCTGTGGTCCCGAGTCTCTACCTGCCCCTCAAGCTACCACTTAACCAGGCCCCTTGCCTTGTGTCGTGGCGCGATGTAAACTCCACATGCACACCGGAAGTTCATGTCCATGGCACACCGTGGATATGGAGATGGGAATCTGCTCATCGTTCTATTGCGAGCATTTTCTTTGAACTTTTTTCTAATACAACATTGCCTGTAATCTCTAGGTAAACCATTACCTTGGCTTCCCAGACTGTTCTCTAGGATGGTAATAAGCTAGTTTCTGACAGCCGTGCCAGCCAGTGACATCCATCCATTAGCCCTCTCAGAAAGCCATCACTGCACCTGCGCATGTTTACCAGGGGTGGGGGGCAACTACCGGTCGCTGCTGGTAGAGGCCATAATACCATGTTCTGAGGAATCGGACATGTCCCTTCCCCTGGAAGCAAACCATGTATTGAATTGATTAGAAGGTACCACGCAAAGCAGGAAGAAAATGGCAGCTTGCTTTCATCAGAGGCTGTGGTTTGCATCCAAAGACGGCAGGGTGACAGGAAGAGGTTAAATTAAAATGCTGAGAGAGTAGATGTGCGCATCTTTAGGGAGAGAGGGTAACAGAGCAATTCCAACAGACAGCAAAGCCTATACTACTGAGCTGAGCAATTAGGAACATTACAGAGGAGCATGTCAGCAGGGCTTAACAGCATTTGGGCATCCACTGTGCTGGCGATGGACGCTTATCTCTAATTAACAGATGACTGGTTTTTCCAGGGGGGGAAGGCACTTCTTTTCATGGAGGAAATCACATTGAACATTCTTGAAGTGTTCTTCCTTTTGCACCGAGAACATTTTTAGAACACAGTCATTTCAATTTTAAGATCTGATAGGATATTGTCAAATACCCAGAATGAATTCTGGCATTCCTGCATGAAAAAACAGAAGCCCGTTCCTAGGATTTGCAAGATTTGAGGTGTCCACGATAGCGAAGGCTATGCAGAATGGATGACTGCGCTCTCGAGTTCCCAGTTCATTGTTGTAGTTTTGGTTTCAAATGCTCTATTTTTCTCAGGGTGAAGTAGATAGACATGGAAGAAAGACTGACTCACCTTGGTGACATATTGATCTTACTACTAGCATTTGCTCCCTTCCTATCTTTATACTGCAAATCATTTTATTTTCTACAATAGAGATAGCACAAACGTAAATTCAATTAAAATGTGTTATGTATAATGGCAAACTCCTCCCCTCTTGATGAGGGAACAACACATTGTACAGAATGATAACAAAATAAAATCAATCAGGAAAAGGTCTAAGAGAAAAAATTCGTCTTGCAGCATTTCTAAAGCTATATGTTGGACATTAAGTTACTGATGTGTGACGGAGTAAAGCATTCCATTCCTCTGCAACTATACTTAAAAAGGCACAAACCCAAGAGTCACATGCAACATCCTTGGAACAATTAGCTTTATCCAGCCCAGACATAAGGTTGGGTGCATCCCCTCTTTGACGTACTGTTTGTGACTGAAGATAACCTTAAAGGCCAACATGGACATATTGAACTTCACGCCGAAGACTACAGGATTTGAGTGGGGATTGCATAGAATTGGGGTAACTTGCTTGAAGTGTTACGCACTTTACAGCATTTGAGCTGCAACTTTTCGTTTGCACTAGCTGCTCCTTCCGTGTTTGGCATGCATATAGATTTGCATACAACTCATTCCCATAATTGCTCAGGATATCACAGCAAATTAACATGCCCTCCAAATAGCAACTGAAACAAGATGGCTGCCCTATTTTAATCCTTTAACACTAGCGAATGTGATTCACTTTGTTCTCTGAAAACATTTGGAATATCGCATGCTAAATACTTCATTTGTAACCTCTTGGGCTCTCTAGGCAGAGTAGGCCCTGCTGCCTCTCGCCAGTCAGCACCTGTGTGTGGTGGAATGCGAGAGGTTGGTGCTACACCTACCTTTGAGATTAATGGAGGTGGGGACTTTGGGATAAAACTGGGTTCAACAAAACATGCATTCGTTGTATTCTATTTTCCGCTTGCATGGGAAGAGCTCTGCGGCAGTTTGACTGTGGGCTGCTTAAGCCATGACTTATGGAAACAAAAGAAAAATGGGACTCTCTTTGATTGGACTAATTTAGGATTGTATGGTACATTATCAACCTTGGAATGCATGGGAGTCCATCAGGTTACAGGCAGTGCATGCCGAATCTGGCAGTATGATCATGTGTTCCCCACTGCACTGGCTCCCATGCTGGATGCCATCTTACCTCACCTTCTCTGCCCACTGCCATTTGCCAACCACGAATCTACCTGTTCCACCTTTACTCTGCGGCAGACATGTCGAATGGCACCTGCGCTGCATCACCCATACCTCCAGGTATTCACTATCCAGATTGTATTGGCCCTTTGATCCCCCAAAGTAGCTTCTAAATGTGTCCATTGCCATGGTGTGCGTCTTTCATGGCCAGTAATAGACAATTCTTTCACCTACACAACAAGTTGGCTAGAGATTGTATTTAAACGTGGTTACATTTTATGATATTAATATTATGGGGCACACGCCAATTGATTGCTCTCAACTCATATTGTATATTGTTAATAGTGTATGAAAAGTAGAATAAACATTGTATTTAAAAGAATATGGACCTCATTATGAGTTGAGGCAATTGAAACAAATGGCCATGAAAGTATTACCTCATGTTTATTCCATTCCTCTTATTATACGTTAGTCAACACATAAGGCAATAATACCTCCATCCCCCAATGAAGTCCTATTGGACTTCAGAATAGAGAGTAGGAGAATGACCAGTTACCACTGTTGGTAACTAATTCTTTTGGTGGTATTAGCACAAATGATGCTATTATACCTGTAATAAGTCTTGCATTGTTTTAGTGATATAACACACATCACCAACCTCTGGAATCCTGATGGTAACATCATTTCTCAGAAATGCCATCTGACACATTGCCATCTAAAACACCAGGGCCCTTGGTGAGAATCCATATATCTGTGTGGATGACAATCCCACAAGGCAATTTAACAACCAGCCATGAGATTGAGTGCAAGCAACCACCTAATCCATGTCCTTTAACAGCTGAGAATACCTCCAGTTTAATGATTCCTGCAAAACAACTCCACCCCACAATCTGGGACAAGAACCAGATTGCTCCGGATTGCAGTATTTTGGCTTTATTTTAATAGAAAAAATACATTTAATTTCAAGTTATCCACACCTCACAACAGAGTGAGTCACCAAAATACTATACATGATTTGATGTTGCCATGTCCTACAATCTTCATCGCAATACAGCCTACCTGTGTTTGGCTTAGCTAAAGAAATTAAACTATAGAATACAGAAATAGCATCATTTATTCAAATAGACGTCCATCCATACATTCTCATAAGAGAATGGCTATTCGAATCCATGAATCCATGTATTTAAAATCACTCTCAGAACATGCACAATATATCAAAACAAAGAAATGTTGTTTAGTGAAATGAGGATAAAGCACAAACAACCTAATTGCCTAAATGTCAGCACTCTGTGCCCTGGGGTGCATCCCTGGAGCCTGTTCCAGCAGTGGCAGTGCATTCGTCCCATCCTAAAATGTTCACCCCTCGCGCAACGGATGTTCACGTTATGAGTCATTGACGTAAGACATGTGTGTCGCACCCGGAACATAACTGGAGTATGTTTGGCTGCTCAGAGTGTCTCACCACCCTGCAGTCTTTGAGCGGATGCTATCCCTGCTCTGCTCCATTTTCTCCCCTACATCTCTCATTTATAGTTCCCTTGTTTTCCTGGTCCTCGCTGCCTGGTTCATGGGTTTGCTCCTTCCCTCATACTCTTGCTTCTTCTCTTGTTGCCTCCTGTAGGCAGTGGTGTCCTTCTGCTTTCTTGGTGCCGTCTTGGCGTCTCACCCGTGCACTGGATATACTGCCATGCCATGTCCACACAGAGAAGCTCTTCATCTTACCTGTGGTCTGATTTACTGCCACACTGAGTCCTACAAAGTCCTACGCCTTGCCTGTGATCTGACTTTCTGCCAAACCGTATTGGAGTTTTATTACACCAGCTTTTTTTTCCTCTGTACTCCTACATTTCCTGGTGGTCACTTCACTCGGAGTGTTCCAACATCACTCTAGTCTAGGTGGCGGCCAGGAAGGACAGGCCTTACCTCAACCAGACCCATCGCCTGCGCACTGAACAGGTAAGACCTGTCGCTGACACTAATTCATGGCAACTATATAACATGAACATTAGCTTTTATGGGTATTCCAATTGTAGTCATTTTGGATTTTGGGCTTAGTCTTACTTGTTATTAAGCAGAAACATCAAGAAAATATAGCTACATTTTCTAAGTAAGCTATGAAATATTGAACTCCTAAAATGGTCAGTATCGTAATAGTGACATGCAAAGTTGCATTCTAAATGGTTTTGCAGTGAAGGACAATACATTTTAATCTATAGATACTTTAGAACCGATTGCCTTAACAAAGGCCACATCCCAATATTCTGAATGCTAGCAATAAAATAATTGGGGACATTAATTTACTGATACTGATAAATTGTTAGAGCCTTTTAATTCCTTTGTCAAAGCTGACGCCTTGTACATGATAGTCCACATATTCCATGAGACACTTGATTTCTCATACAGGCCAAGGGAATCAAAATACATATATTATATAGAGAGGGAAAGGCCCTGCACTTTCCCAATATTGCATTTCTAATGTAATAAATCATCTAAATACACAAAAGGGACATTGATTAACTTCTGCTTTAAGTTTTTAAAGTTTTAGTGTTCAATAGAAATGGTTTTGTAAATTAATCAGGGATTCAACTCTCAGGACCCTCTAAATGGTGATGTCCTAATAGAGTATCAAACCACCAGGCAACAGGTATCTCAGTGGATACAGGTAACAGGGTATCCCAAGCTCTATGACCCTTCTGCTGCTGCAGGCAAATGCTCCTTTGCCGTGGAATGAAAGACCTCAGCCCATATCTGCACATTTGGTTTGAGTTTCATTGGTTACATTTTCGGTGATATCAGCTTGCGGGAATAAAATGACCTCCCTCTTTGGCCATGGGCTTGGATTTATTATTTCTCCTGTACCTGCCACATCAGTCTAATCTGATGCAGCAATATTCTATTGGATGGGCCCTGGCTTCGTGCCACTAATGCACACAGAAATTCCACCCTCCTGTATTCCATTGGGTCTAAGGGTTTTGAAAATCATGGGGAGGAGTTTCTAACTCCTATTCAATCCCCATACTTGTACATGACAGTTTATTTTTGTTAAACTATTTCTTTCGTAAATAACGTCAGTTGTGTTCTTATGAGAAGATGCTAAATAACATTATTAGGAAGCATGTGCTGACTGAATGCTGTATCTTTGAATCTTATAACACACAGGAAACTGTTTTGTTTAATATTTATTAATCATAAGGAGAAAAACACATTTTCAAACACACATTTATATTCTTTTGATCAGAATACGTATGCCATAGTTCCTTAAACATTTAGAATCAAAGTTAATTCAAGCAGATGCATTTTTAAGCTCATGGGTCATACAGCAGATGGTGTAGTAGAGCCAATAATTGTTTATCCAATGAATTGAACTCATGTTAGGCTTCAACTTTGAACAGCAGTTTGCTTGATTAATTTTGCTCTTTGCTTTTAAACAAACTTTAACTGTTTTTTGAACTCGCACGAAACCTTTATTAATTTGACCAATGGTTTATAGACCAACTATTCATTTTGACACTATAGCCATTTGTATATTGAAGGCTATTGCTTTGATAGCAGGTCATCAGTCAGTTTAAGAGTTAATTTAAAACATTCTGATATCACTTTTAAGATTATGGTTTCTTTAAAGAAAATATTTTTTACATTGCTTATGTAAAGACAGATGGTTTAGTATGCATTCAAAATGCATTAGCCTTTTATAAAGGTCAACTGCAGTCTACACATATAAAACTTAAAGACATAGCAAGCATTTCCCTATGACACCTAAAGACAGAAAAATATATTCAGCTTTTCTTTGCATTTCCAATAAACAAATTCAGCATCTGTTTGTGAGATAGTAATGGCATAGTTGCAATAATCCTAAAATACTTCATGCTTTTATAATATATTTTGATCAACAGACTGTTTTTCTCCTTTATCATTTCATTCTTGGCAAAGCCTTGGGACTCGAGTGCCACTGTCCTTGATTGTGTACTCACATAGCAATGCCAGAACATGACCATTAGTTTCAATAAGTGGTGATGTAAGATATTGTGACTAAAAGCATTACCTGCTATCATAAGTCTGATCCAAGGCACAATCCTAACAATCACTGCAAACACATACAAAATGTAAAGAAACATAATTATACAGTATTTATGAAGTCTGTGAAATAGAACATACAGCTATATTAACATGTCTGAACTAGGTACAAAGACATTTTTTGACCATAAGACAAAACATCTGCTCAACTGCAAGTAAAAAATGATGAATATTGAAAACACTGGCTAGATGTTAATGGTAGCAGCGGAACTGCTGTAGATGGACATCAAGTACATTATTTTATACTGGGGAGTTAAAAATAATAATAATAATAATAATAATAACAATTTGCATTTATATAGCGCTACGAACCCTCAGGCATCTGAGCGCTGCTTATTATTACCCATGGTGTGTGGTGCTCAGAGAGTGAGCTTTCTATGTGCATGAAGGTCTACCACTCACACCTCCTCAAGGGGCTGCAGTAGGAGGGTGAATAATTACATGAACCGTATAAACACAGGAGGGGTGTGTGCCCATTAGTAACTGACATATCCTTTCCCACCCCTGCATCTATGACAGGAAAATGTCATAACCCAGTATTCAAGCTTCAGTGCTAGGGTCCAGCCAGAAAACAGTGTTATGGATATAAAATAAACCTCCATTGATCATGCTACTAAAGCTTTGCATTAGTACAATGCTATTTGGCATGGAACTTGTACCGTGCACATTTGACATGGTGCTTAAATACCTTGAAACAATAAGTATATGCAGTAGAGACATTTTGCCCCAGTGCAATTCCTCTGTGAAATGGCCCCATGAGTCTTCTTATTGTACATCATACTGGGAACGATACATGATGGAAGTTCCACAGTCATACCCTTTGGAGGAGGTGAACAGTGGACTCTTCTGAACTTCAATAAGTCTGGTTCATCGAGAACAGTGGAGACATTAAAATGGGGAGATCCCCCCAAAAAGGCTTTTACTTGAGCAGAAGGGTGGCAAGCAGATACTGTTGGGCCAGCCTTGTGAACCGGGCTAGCTAGTATTGAGGGAGCACTCTGGCAGGGTCATTTGGGATGGTGTCATCCGCTTTGTATACCAGCCAAGTCTTGAAGTAAACACAATGCTTCGCTGGCAGCCAGTGAGGTTGCGGGATGTCTGGGGGAATGAGGCAGGAGCATGATTTTCTGCCCTTCCTAAGTGTTTTAGGCATGTGGCCACCCAACCTATATAAATACAACTGTGCTCATTAAGTCAGCATTAGAGACTGGTTACCATAATATGCAATTTGAATGTTTAAACAGTTAGTAATTGTAAGAATCTCTTCAAGCAGTTATACATGTCTAACGTGCATGTGTGTGACCTGGGCGATGCCTAATCTCATGATAGCCGCACACACATGTCCGTGTGGCATAGGGCAGTGCTACAGAGAAAGAGTAATCAGGCACCCATCAGTTGGCATAAGCTAAGCATTGCAGGGGCACTGAAGAGTTAGTCTGGCATGAAGAGATAGAAAGTAATATTTCTCGTGTTGAGACCCTTTCTACAAACACTGACACATTAGGAAATGATTACGGGTATTGCCGTCTCTCTAGGAAACAGTTACATTTGCATATATGGAAATTAGTACTGTGTGCCAAATCTCATCACGCGAAAACCTGTGAAACAGTCTTTGTGCATGGATTCCAATTTCTGGCCATGTTAAGCAACATGCAAGTCTGTACATACTTATTTAGTGTGACTGACACTCTTGAGGGGAAGTAGTTTAAGCCAAACTCTGTTTCTAGGGATAATATTAATTGACAATACTCAATGGCCCTCATTACGACCCTGGCGGAGATCCATGGTGCAATTTGCACCATGGACCATGGCGCAAAGCTGCCAACACCGCCATGGGGGTTGGCGGATTTACTGCCCCATTCCGACCTTGGCGGGGCGGTAAATCCCCAATCCCCATTTTGCCCTTCCCCATTCCCATTTTTGCCCCATAGGGTATAATGGGAGTGGGGAAGGCGTTAATTACGCCACCGTAAATTACGGTGGCGTAATTAACATCAAGGTCCCGTAGCGCCATGGATTTCTCCGCCCGGAAAAAGCAGGCGGAAAAAGGCTCCATGGCGCTACAGGAACTCGTAGTAAGGCGGAAGGGTACGCCATGATTTCCGCTGGCGTAAACCCTCTCCGCCAGGGTCGTAATGAGGGCCAATGGGTGTAATGAAAATGGAGTGGGATTCCAATTCAGTGTGCTTCTAATTCACTTTACCTGACATTAGAAAACAAAGTTAGGGATTTGTACTGATGTGCTTTTTATTCAACTGATCAATGTTTCAGCTTTCATAGACTTCGGCCATATTAGTAATCGGCGCGCCAAATGAAAATTGAATAAAGTGCACAGATTGGAGCGTTTGCGGGCCTTATCTTACCGTTAAGCTAACACACGTTGCGGCGTGTCCCTTGCGCTGGTTTGCTTTTTTTTCCCTCTTCCGGCCACAATGGAAAGGGAGAAGGGACTACACTTAGTCCCTTCTCTCTTTTCCATGGCAGCCATACTTTTTGTTTACTTTTTTCATTTACTTTGATGACCGCCATGGCGGCCATTTTCTTTGTTTACTATGGCCGCCACGGAAAGGGGAAACAAACTACAATTCCCAGTCCATGGAGGCCTTTTCTTCAGCTATGAAATGCAATGCCTGTAACTATGAGCCCTGGGGGCATTACCAGACCCGCTAATGGCCCACATGCTCGGAGCTTATTGCATAATTGGAGTTGCCATGACATGATCATGAAACACACCCATCTGATGAGATCAAATAAAAGAACTGGGTTTTTAAAACTTCTGTTCTCTGACTTCTCATGTTTGTTCAAAGCCTATAGTGGCCAGTTGGCTAAACATATACATGCGTTTCAGATAATGTACACATTACAGAGGGTGGAGGTTGAGATTCTTGGGACTACTAAGAGGAAGATCCTTTTTTTCCATTGTCAGATGTTCTAAGAGGCAAAGCTGTTTTATTTAGAGCTCTCTTGGTTTGAGCATAAACAATGAGCAGTCAAATGCCATTCTCCAGAGTTGCAATATTGCACCAGTTGAAAACATATAGACTTGCATAGGAGTATGCATCCACAACAAGATACCTTCCACCAATGAGTAGTTAGTGAACATGTGGGCTAAGCTTCAATAATCTATTTTGTCACTCACAATCCCCAGCTGGTAAACCACACCTTGTTGACTTCTAAATACATGTCCACAATTTTATGCTGTGTTTCGCTGTGTTTCGTGGCAGAAGGGTCATATTTCTTTCAGATGCAGGTTGCGTTACTCCTACTGCTCGAACACTCCAAGCAGGATTTTATGATGGGGCAAGATGCTTTTACTGAGATGCAGAGGTTGTGAAAAGGTGACAGAAGCCTGACTGTACGAATATGCGCTTAGTTGGAGGAAACATTGGGCAGAGTTCCAGTTCTGTACTTCGAGAACCTTTGCAAAAATGCTTTTGTGAAGTCACACCTCACTATTCTGATGTAAGTACAGTGAACACCAAGTTTTGATTATGTGTAGTGGCTTTTAGTGGAAGCTCTGCACAACATACCGAAATGGCAGGTGGCAGTGCAGCGCAAAGGGTGGAACTTGGTGGATCTGCCGTTAGAAGAGACACACATGCTAACTTCCTACCGTCCTACAACCATCATGTCCTAGCCCATTAGCTACCTTGCAAACAGACCCTTCCACCATCTCCCCAGCTGATTGGATCACATTCTTGGTCTCACCTCCCACATCCCTGATGCCTTGTCCACTAAGTCTGAGAAACAGAAGATTAGCCTCTCACTTTCCTTCGAGTAAGATCCCTCACAAAGCTCCAGCCCTTCTTGGCAATAATAGAACCACTAGCACCCTAACCACTACCCCAAGGCAGGCCACCCAGGCAAAGAAACTGGCCCCCCTGTTCACTCCAGTCCTACTAGGGGTACAGCAGCCACCAACACTCCATCCCTGAAAGTTGCCCTTATCAATGCACGCTCGCTGGTTGCCCACGCACTTGACATTGCCGACCTCATTACATTCAACAATTTGGACTTCCTGCCTGTACCTGAAATGGGCGGACAGAAGCACTGGTAAAGGTGGCAGGGTGGCCTTTATAGCCAAATCCAACTTGAACTTCAGAGAATTACCCAATTTAGGCCTACCCTGAGCAGAACTCCTTTCAGTGGAACTACCTCTCCCTGACAACCGCACCCTCCTATTTCACCTAATCTAACGACCACCAGGTGCCATATCCTACTTGGAGGAAGACATCACCCACCTCCTAACCCAAAATACCAAAACAGGCTCACAAATCATACTCCTGGGAGACTTAAACTTAGGCCTACATGATGCTAATGATATGAATGCCACCACTTTAAACAACACCATCACACAACTGGGACTTACACAGCACATTAACAGACCCACCTATTCCAAAGGCAGAACACTTGATTGTTTGGCTGACCTCAATTGTTCTACCACCATCCTCAACAATGTTCATTGCACATGGTCTGACCACCATTGCATCACTTTCTCCATCTTGAAAGACACTCACACCACCACCCATACCGCCCTTGGCCCACAGTCTCGGTCTAGGAATAAACGGAATATAATGCTAGACAACCTTCTATCTCTGATACAACCTATCACTGGTCCGCATCACAACGCAAATCTGGACCCCTCATCCTTGGTTGACCTATACAACGGCACCATGGGACAGGCCCTAAACCAAATTGCACCCCTGAAACTTATAAAAGCAAAACTGGCAGCCCATTTAAACAAATGGTTCACCGCCTAACTAAAAGCATTACGCAACATCAAAAGTAATATCTGAAGCCAATTGGAGAAAATCCCTGTCAACCCTTAACAAGGATAGATTCACGCACGCGGTAGCTACTTACAAAACTGCCATCACCAATACAAAAAGAGAGATCTACAACACCAGAATCCAAAATGCTAAATCTGGTACAAAAGAGCTTTTCTCTATTCTAAGAGAACTATAGTCTCCAACATTTCCTATTGAGGATTGTACTAAAGACAAAACCTGGTGTGACAACATCAGGAAAGCTCTTGCAGATAAACTCCTACTACAAAACAAAATTGAGTCAGAAAAGAACAGACTAGCTCCAAACACACACCCAACTCATCTGCTTACATCTCAACAGCCCTCTTGCCCACCCTTCTATTTCTCCCCAGTATCTAGTGAAGAAGTGGAAAATATAATTTCAGGCCTCAAACCTTCTCACTGCCCGGGAGATACATGCCCCGCCTCAGTCATTAAGAAAGGTGCAAAAGAACTGGCACCATTAATCGCAGCACTGATTAATTCATCCATCAAAAACTGCACAGTCCCTAACAACCTTAAAGAAGCATGGGTCATGCCTCTTCTCAAAAACCCTAACCTGGATTCAAACACCCACAAACTACAAACTCATAACTACAGTCTCATTTCTCTTAAAGATTTTGGACAGAGTAGCTTATCTCCAAATTCAAAAACATTTGGAAGATAACAACCTACTCAGTCTGCGTCAGTCTGGCTTCAGACCCAGACATGGAACGGAAACAGCCCTCTTGGATTTAATGATCCAAATGGACGAAGCTAAAGACAAGGGTAATATGGCCATCTTGCTTCTGCTCGGCCTCAGCAGCGTTTGACCTGGTTGACCATCAAATCTTGACTGAACATCTGGTCTCTGCGGCAGCATTTTCACCAAATGCAGCCAGCTGGATCCAGTCCTTCCTTACAAATAGAACAACTAGAGTTTTCTCACCCACGGCGGCCGCTGAGCCAGTACCCATCCACTGTGGGGTGCCCCAAGGCTCGTGTGTTTTACCAACACGTTATAATATATTTAGGAAGCTTCTCTTTCACCGTCTTGATGGCTTTGGTGTCACCTACACTAATTATGCGGATGACACTCAAGTCCTCATTATCCTCACTGGTTGCTACGAGAGAGATTCTATTAAGCTTAATGAAATCTACCACAAAATACAAGCCCGGATGGCCAAATACAGTCTCTGCTTAAATGACAAGACGGAGCTCTTGATTGTCGGTACCCAAGCCGGTCTTAATAAACTCGATCAGCGGTATAGAACAGCAATACCATTAAAGTTGCCAAAGAGGTTAAGATTACTTAGATTCCACCCTTGCACTTAAAAAACAAGTTAAGTCTACAGCTTCCACCACTGCTTATACTAATAAACTAATTAATGCCTGCAAACCTTTTCCGTCTACAAACAGCTGCCTCACACAAGCCAGAGCCTTAATACTGTAAAAACTGGATTACTGCAACACCCTAATCCTAGGCTCCGTGGAATACAACCTGAATAGATTACAAGTTCTCCAGAACAACGCTGTGCGTTGTGCCCTCAACATTCCTTGCTCCAGCCACATCTCATCCTTCAGACGCGACTCTCTCTGGTTACCAGTATGTGACAGAATCAAACTTCGCACGCTAGTCCTCACACACAAATGTCTGGCCAACACATCACCCCTATACTTGTCAGCTAAATTCTCAAGGCATCACTCTACCAGACCCACCAGATCCACATACTTACACTGCCTTAATATTCCCAAGCATAAACTAAAGACGGCAGGGGGATCCAGCTTCCCTCTGCTTGCTGCCAAATGTTGGAATTCCCTCCCGCCAGCTATCAGAGCCGAACCACCCTTCTGGTCCTTCAGATCCAAACTGAAAGATTGGCTCTTGGCCTAACGGCCACTGTTGAACTAAAACAGCTCTGCCCTACTTCTGCGTTAAGATGTCTCTGGTACCTCATGCCACTGCACTACTTTCATTTGTGGTTATGTATGCTGAATGTACTTTATTGACCCACTCGTAGTGACGACGGTGCGCTAGGCTATTGTCGCACTGTGCACTTTGTTCCTAGGATTGCTAGGCCTATATCCACTCTGTAACCTGTGTTCTCTACATCAGCTCTTGATTTGTAGCTCTTGCCTTTACCTATTTGACCACCTGTAACCGGGTCATATGCTCCATTCAGTTTTCTGCTACTGTACTGTAACAATTCTTCTATGTTCAAGCACCCAGATACCTCAGCGTTATGAACGCTCTATAAATAATAAAACAAAACAAAGAAAACAAAACATGCAAGACTCCAAGCCACCATACCCAAATAGGGACATAAAAGGACAGTTTAGGACATGTGGCAGTGCACTTCAAAGGGCAAGGAGGAATTAGATGGGCTCATCAGGTGTGGGAGAGGTGACCCTCTTTCTTTTGGTTGGCAGATAATGCGTTTTCACACTTACCCCGGGGAATAGAACAAGAGGTTCACTGCACATAGTAGCTTGTTTGTCATGTTAATACATTGGATCTCGCCATTTGTAAGACAGTCTTTTCACTTCACTCCGGGGAATTGAACTTGAGAAAGCCTGGGGCCGAGGGGAGGGAGCACAGAAAGGAGATTCACTGGGTAAAGAAAAGGGAAAGACGAAAACTTGCCGAAGCAAGACAAGGGTATGTAGCAAAACCTCTCCCAGCCAAGGAGCGTGATGGAAGGAAACAGAAAGACGTGATGAAGAAAACCACAGTGTATAGGGCTTTAGTAGTAAGGGGCACAGCAGTGTCAAGCTCTGATACAGAGACTGGGGGGATGGATAGGGATCAACTGTAAGTTAACTCCTGCAAAACAAAGCAGCTGCAGCCTTTCTGTTCCCACTAAATGTGGTGTGGTTATCACTTGTTTGCCCTTGCAAATGTTTGCATGTGAAAAGTAGAGGGAGGGAGAGAAGTAGGAGGATGGCAGGACAAAAACACATGGAGAATAACAAGCTGATAACCACACAGGCTCTAGGGGTGGCAAGGTATGTTCCAGTACTGCTATGCAGATGTGTAGGTATCAGCAACAGGGCTGTTTACCATCAAGGTTTCTGGGGGGGAGGGGTATATAAGTGCCAAGGACGAGTATGCTCGTCCTTTTTGCATATACCTGCATAATAGCCTGGCAATTAAGGGGTTACCACCCTTATAGCACAGTTCTTTAAAAGGATGTGGATCCCTTTGAATGGTTACCAATATATTAGAATTAGAATGGTAAGATGATTTTTGCACACTCTGTGGTGCTTGCTGGTTGTGAGTTGTGCTAAGATTACACAGAGACGACTATGAATCCAGCTCATTCCGAATCGGGATGTGAAACACATCTCATCAACTCTAATCCATGCATTCATATGTGAGCAACAGCAGTAACATCGTTCTATTACTTATTGACCTTTCTACAAAGTCATTTCTAATAATAGGAGTCCTCATTTTCCAAGGCAATGGCACTCAATTAATCAGCTTCCCAAGTATGATGGGCGAATCTGCCTTTAGGAATTTGAACACGTGTCCCACAGGCTCAGTACAGATGTCTGGGCCGGGTACTTGACCCACTGAGCTAACTTGCCAGCTACAAATTATTGATATCATGAATACAAATATATATATATATAAATAAACGTAATAACATACCAAAAATGCAAAATGATTTAATTGGCCATGGGAATATCATCCATCTGTTTACCATTGGCCATCCTTCCCGCACAACATACAGGCCACAGGGTGCAAAACAGAGTGGCCAAGAAGTCACTGTCTGTGTGTGTGCGAGCGCTGGTTCTTGATTCCAGTCATTGCATGCAAATACCCCTCGCTTACACGTGTACCCTTTGAGGGCACACATCGGGGGTTTGAGCCTCGCTGCATGGAATTCCATGGCACTTGATTTGTGGACGAGGAACAGGAATAGGCCACAGTACCAGAGAATGCATTTCTTCTGAAAGTAGTTGTAAAGCTACTCTGCACTGCAGAACAGTGTGTGGTGTGAGTGCCGCGGCATCAGGTTCAGTGACGCTGTCCCAGTACTGGATTTCTGGCCAGCATTCCTGCCTGACCCACCAAGGGCAGCTTAACACAGTCATACATTGAAATACTAATTTATTAGTACAGATAGCAACACACATTTCTTTAGCATTTTCATTTTGAAGTTACCTGACTGAATGATCGCCATTTTATTTAACTCAATACAGCTTCGTCGGCCCATCTGGGATTCGAAACTGTGACTGGGAGATGGATACACAGCCCAAAGTGAATGTGCTGGCCTAGAGTTATGCATCTTTGCTGACGTTGCATGTCTGCAAATACTGATGCCATTCGGTATGTTCTATGCTTGTGTTAGTCCGTACGCCGTACAATCTGCCGCAAAACGTGTATTACTGTTTGTATTTCCTCTCCTCCTGGTCCAAAATCAAGAGAGGAAGACCAACCTTTCTTTTGTTTGTTGACATGGTACAGGGTTCGAAATTGTCCGAATTTGGGAACTATATAGCTCCTTTGTGTAGCCTAGAAGTTGCTTAGCTTGCCAACAACAGCTACCAGAAGCTACTTCCAACTCCCCATGCCAACTGGTGGCATACAAACATGCCCATGCGATTTAACTCTGGATGTTTGGCAATGGGCCTGAGGGAGCATTAGAACACATCTAGAAGACACTTGAACCGTAGTGGGTGATTTATAATTGACAAAAGGATATAGCTTGCCACCTTTGTGGAAATGAGATCTGCAAATTGCTAGATATTGGCTTCTCATTCCCCGTGGGTGATGCTCGATGCTAGGAGCAGATTTTCTCTCCTGTCAACAAATCATTATTATGATCTTGTGGCGTGACAGCTCAGTGTGTCTAGAACTCACTGCTGACGCCTCTGCTCATCCTGCACATTACATCAGTAACCGGATCTGCAGGCTCAGCCTTTAATCCTTCCAGTACATATTCAATAGAGATATTAATGGGCCCTTTGATTCATGGAACTTTTAGCTGGGTGAAAAGTGACTTTGCACTGCCAGCCAACACCCTGATTCACAGAGCAGCGCAGATTGTATTTTTGCAGTGCAAAGTGACTTTGCACCATTTATGCACCAATGTAAAGTCCCTCTGCACTGTAAAAATACACTTTGCACTACTCTATGAATCAGTGTGCTTGTTGGCAGTGCAAAATCACTTTGCACTAGTACAAAGTCACATTGCACTGCGCTGAAAGTTCCATGAATCAGGCCCATTGAGTTGAGCTTTTGATCTGTTATTGACACAGCTACAAAGTTTCAAATCTGCGGTAGCAAGTGCACCAGAAAAAGAATATTATTAAATAGTAGGTAGTTGTAAAAAAACAACTCTTCAAATTTGTAGCTGACCTTGATGCTATCAGAGGAATTGGCTGATGGCCATGACTACAGTTCGAGAAGGATGTGCGTGCGCCAGGAGGCTATCCCAATGCGCAGCCTTCTTAACCTGCATTACCCTCGCTGTCCCCACATGCCGCACGCCGAGCAAGGACTGACGAAGTGCATGTCCGCGGTGGGATATTCTGTCATCATGGGAACCTGCCAGGTGACATTCACTAAAGGGATTCTCGAGCGTCCGCTGGACGCACAGGCTTCCGGCCTTCTAATGGTGCGCCCAACTCAGCGATTCATCAATCATGGCTGTCTGCGCGACATGCCCAAGATACCTGTGTTAGAACTGGCTGTGTGTGTCCTTCTGAAGAGATGGCTCAGACTGCAACAGTCTTGCATACATGTTTATAATAAAAACATTGTTTCTTCTAGTCATTCCACAATGTAAAATGTTATGCAAGGAGAATAAACTGCTGAGCCCTAAGGGGTCTGAGGCTCATTCTGGTGTGCTCTAGGTCATGCAAATATTTGGTGTGTTTGGAGTCATTCTCAATATTTAACTAGTGCAACAGTAATGCTGTGCAACAATGCTAGAATATATTTAAGAGATGTTTACAAATTGACAAAAATGGAACTGTGGTTATGATATGATATGGCATTTATAACGTGCCTATACACAAGTGTTTTAAGGCGCGACAAGGCAAGGGAATGGAACAAAGGGAAGAGAGAGACAGCGATCTTACCAGGGCAGGTGACAGAGAGATCGCGCAAGTGCAAGGAGGGGGGAGAGCAAAAGTGCGAGGGGAAAGGAGAGGGGGCAGTGCAGTGCATGGGATCAAACAGAAAAACAATAAAAAAGTGCTACCAACTGGTGGCAAGTGCAAAGGGTAAGTGCAGACATCAAGTGTCCAAGTGCTGGTAGGGGGGCTGTAGGGATACAGAAAACAGACCACAAGTGCAAGGGTTGCCAAGGGGCAGTGCAGGTGTGCAACTGGCGGGGAGGGGACCTGGGCCCAAGATCAGAGGGTAGCCAGGTGAAAAGTGCAGTTTCAGTTTCAGCCAGGAGTTCAGCAAGGGAGAGAAAGAATGAAAGCAGAAGCAAAGAGGGAGGTCTTGAGGTGCTTCCAGAACCGGAGATGGTTCTCCTCAAGTTTCAGAGAGGCAGGGAGGCTGTTCCAGAAGGAGGCCCTAGCTGAAGAAAGAGATCTACCACCAACTCATTGCTTGGAGAAGAGACTGACCCTGAGGGAGTTGGAGGCGGAGGAGCGAAGAGCTTGAGAAGGAAGATATTTACGAAGAGAGAGCTGGAGGTATTGAGGCCCCAGGCCCCAGAAGGCCTTGTGGACAATGCAGAGGGTTTTGAACTTAATCCTCACAGCCACTGGGAGCCAGTGCAGAGATTTCAGTGCTGGAGAGATACGATCTATGGGATTGAGGACAAGGACAAGTCTTGCAGTCCTGTTGAATAAGATATGGCTGGATGCTTTCCAAATAGTTCAACAATTGGCTCAAGAACCTAGAACAGGACATCCTTCAGCCGATTTGTTATGTGCATTTAGAAATTCTAAATTTCAGTCGATAAAGATTGTTTCTAACAGTATGTATGGTATTTTGGCCACTTTAGTGAAATACAAATCGGTGGATAAATGGCTGAATGCTTTGATTATTAATTTAGATTGGAATGAAAGTGTTATGGAGTGTGCAGAATGTATTAATCATATCAAGGAGTGTTTGGCCAGTTCGAGATTGTGAGGGGAAATATATGTGATAATGGTGGGTGATCTCAATTTGAATAGTTTGATGGAAATCAATGATGGAAAAAGCCCCAAGACTAGGTGTAAGAGGAGATGGATGGACTTTTTGGAAGATTGGGACCTTTTGATTGCCAATGGGAATGTGGAAGGTGATCTAGTAAAGAGACCAACATGAAAAGAGAACTCCAGACGTCCCATATTGATCATGTAATACTATCCTGTTTAATGTTTAAAAAGTGTATTAGATTTGAGATCTTAACAACGTGACCATAATACTCTTGTGGCATCATTTAAATTATTTAGTAAACAGAAAAGCTCCCAGTGTTATAAGAATCTTGCCGTTAGCAGCAAGAGGAACAAAATCAAAAAGTTCAATAGGAAAGGGGTTAATTTGACAAGAAAAGTAGAGGCCTATATAAATTAGGGCTCAGTAGATGACATCCTCACAAGATGGACTAGCAGGGGGTTTTGTGATTTTATTTGGGAAAGAGAGATGCCAATAAATGGTAGGAGCAGAACAACTATTCATGTTCAGTCATTCAATGTGTTGGTACGGGATTGTAAGAAAGTGTATAAGGAAGAGCATAAACTGTTTCACCGGAGGTCGCTTGATCGTGTATCATATCTCGTGCAAAAGAAGGTGGCATTAAGAGAAATCATAAATCTCTAATATTCCAGCAAAATAGTGAAAGGATGTTTCAAGCACTATATCAGAGTAATACTGGGAATTTTTGTCTTTGGAAAATGATGATGAAATTTCCCAAAGTGAACTTCAGAGTATTGGAGAAGGAGAATCAGACTGGTGGGTTCATTGGGTTGATATGGTGGATGGGGGGACCAAAAATGATAGAATCTTGTCCTTCACAATCCTGTGGGATGACAATTTGTGCAAGATGACATTAGATGTCTTATTATAAAATCCTCTACTTTAAATGCAGCTGGTCTTAATGGTCTCACCAATTCGCTCTTCAACCTGAATCCTGAAATGTGGTCTTTGGTCCTGACGTTTCTTTCCTGTGATATATTGAGATCAGGTACCATGCCTAGTTTATGGAAAGAATCCATAATTGTTCCAGTGTTTAAGAAGTACAATCGGTCTGTTCCTAATAACTATCGACCGATTGCCCTTCTGGACTGCGACAGTAAAATCTTTGCAGCATTGATTCTGAAGAAATTGGAAATTTGCATAAAGGAAAATAACATCTTGACAAGATATCAGTGTGGATTTAGAAAAGGACTGTTAAAGACTTTGAATGGTTTGATTTTGCCGTTATTAAAAGATGGTTCTAGGAACAAGGTGAAGGGCATTCCAAATCAGGTCTACTTTGTAGACCTTTCAAAGGCTTTCAACCTTGTGAATTGGCAGCTAATTTGGGCAAAATTGAGAAAGTGGGGCCTCCCAGCATCTCTGTTGGGCATTTTAGAATATATGCATGACAATACATTAGGCTGAATGCGGGGCGGACGTGGTGGTCCCTGTCAGATTCCTTTCCAATATTCAACAGACTGTGCCATGTTTGTATTTTTGCCCAATGTTTATACAATCTGTATCTGGCAGACTTGAATGAGTTGGAAAAGGCTGCATTGATTAGCTCAAATATCGGGGGTCTGGGAATGAGTTGGCTATCTTATGCTGACGATGTGGCACTTTTGGATGGCTCACCTATTGGTCTCCCGAGGTTGCTCACAGTGCCTAGCATTTATGCAAAAAAAAAGAAAATGACCTGATTATAAACCAGAAAAAATGTCATATTATCACTTTTTGTAATATGAACAATAAGACCAGCAGAGTGTAATGGGCAATTGATGGAATTAGGATTGATACTAGGAAGGAAACATTGTACTTGGGATTCAATATCAGCAGATTGTTGACTAAATTATACATCATTCATAATTTAGAAAAGATAATTGACCGGCTTTCCTACCAGATGAGGCAAATCCTGGTAAAATTCTGCTAATTTTCCATTAAACCATTGATACATTTCTATGTGGGAAAAGTAATCCCCAAGATTATGTATGATGTGTAATTGGATGGTGCGGCGTATGGCATTGAGTGGGATGGATTGGAGGGCAGACTATGTGAGAGAGTCTTAGGTCTGCCCTCCTATCTTCCCATGGCATCGCTGCACTTCGAATTGCGTTTGTTGTCCTTGCGATATTGGTTCAATTGTCGACTAATGTTAATTGTTGCAAACATTGTGTCTCCTCTACCAAATACTTTGCTTCTTAATTTCCAAGACTGTATGAAGTGCAATATTAGCATTGACTGTTGGTTTGTAGAATCTAATGGACAAAGATTGTTCTAAATTAGTAGCAAATCCTTCGAGTATAATAAAAGGCATTAAAGAAGTGGGACTGGATTTCCACAATCAATAAAACACGAGGATATACATTTCACTCAACTTTCTAGTTTATTGATAAACCACTTGGAGATTTATCCAAATATCTATGTCAACACCCTTGCTCTGTGACAAGACAATCGTTCTTGATATTTCATCATAATGCTTTGCCCACTGGTGAAATTCGATATGGTCGATCTGCGATAAGAGAGGGATTGAATACTTGCTCACTCTTCAGCAGGTACTGGTAGAATGTCCAGGCCTGGCTGTTATTAGAACACGACACTTAGGTTGTTTAGCGGATGAAAAATATCATTTAGCATTGCATTTAGGGATTGCATTTAGATTATTAGCCATGCACAATTTCATTTTATGAATATGACAAATAGAGTTCCACCATCCTCTGGTAGAAAGAGATCGGAAGTCTTTCCAGTTGTGGTACATTTCAAGGCTATGCAGATAAATAAATCGTACAGTCTGGTTTAGTCAGGGGAGATGTTTACTGTTATGGCCAAGCTTCCTAAAAAAAACATTCATAAAGGACAACGGGACGTCAACAGAAAAAATAAGCTTGATGAACTTCCAAATGTCTTGCCAAAATCTAAAAATAAATGAACATTCAAAGAACATATGTATATATGAGGCGGGAGACATGCCACATGACCAACATTTAGCATCATGATTGGGTTGCCCTTTGTTAGTTTAGCCGGATTAATAAATGCTCTATGAATTAGGAAACATTAATGTTGTATTTTATTTGCTTAAACCGATATGTGTTTAATTTTAGAGAACAACTGGAACCAAATATGATTTTCAAACATACAACCCAAATCGTATTCCCATTTCAGATGAATAGAGCAAACATCAAATGGTGAAGTGAGCATGTTATAGAATTTTGAAGCTCTGACATCGTTAGCCATGGTGAGCTGTAATAGTCTAAGGGTGTCTGGAGAAAGAATCTAGAGAAGTGATTAAGTGCATCTAGACTGGAGTTAATTAACTTGTTGTAGTACTGAAAATCTGCTTTAGGAATGGCGAATTTAGATGAAATTAGCTGAAAGGAGAGAATGGAAGGACCATGGATAATGTGTTGGATGAATCCGATTCCCTTTTTTATCCATGATCTGCGATTAAGGGCCTTGTTGTTAATTACAATATTCTTGTTATTCTTGTTATGCCATAGTAAAGGGGAAAGTTGCTTATTGGGAGTTTTGGTATGAGGGAAGAGAAAGGCTTGTAGGGCTGTGACAGATGCTTTTATAGAGTCCAAGATATTCATGGAGGTATGTTTGAATATATATATATATATATATATGAGTCAGTGATGTTATACGGATGAACTTTCTAATGTGCACCATGTAGGAGTATCAGAGATTTCAGGATCAGCAAACCAGTGGCGAGATTTCTTTAAAAGAAATGCAGAGTGATATAGCTTAAAGTCTGGAAATCTAACACCACCCATTTCATAAGGTGCTTTTAGTATGGGCAGCGCAATTCTTTAACTTTATCTAATTCCCCAAAGAAAGTTGAGTAAAATGGAATATATAGATTTGAAAAAGAAAAGAGATAGTGGAACAGAAAGAAGCTGAAGGTAGTATAGTCCAACAGGGGACAGCATCATTTTAATCATATCCAAACGTCCCCACCAAGAGAGGTAAAGGGGGGACCATTTGGATGTTAGGTCATTAAGAGTGTCCAGTAATATCTTAGTGTAAAGTTGGACAGTATCTTGGACTGTAGGGGCAAAACGAATGCCTAAGTATTCAATGGAACTACTGCACCATTTAAGACCAAAAATATCAATATCATGTTTGAAGCAGTAGGAGTTTAAGGGCATGATTTCTGATTTCTGTGTGCTTACTTTGTATCCTGATACTTGACCAAACTGAGATAAAGCATTAGGGAGGTTAGGTAGGTGAAGTTTGGGGTTTTTGATTAGAATAAGTATACCATCAGCATACAGTGCTATTTTGGTACATGAGGCACCTGACTGAATCCCCAGAATATTTGTGTTAGATCTTATTAATTCCAATAACGGTTCAATAGAAAGAATATATAGTAACAGTGAGAAGGGGCAGCCTTGCCGTGTTCCTCTCTGAGCAAAGGAAAAAAGGAGGATGTTTGACCATTTAAATAGATAGAGGATTTGGGGGGAAGAATACAGGAGTTTGATGAGAGAAATACATTTGTCACCACATCCGTGCCAGTGTAGGGCTTGAAACATAAAGTTCCAATCTACACAGTCAAAGGCTTTTTCCATGTCTAATGCAATGGCTGCATTACCTTTTTTGTCTTTAGCTGCTAAGTTAATGGCATTAAGTAGCAGTCTAGCATTTGAGGATATATTACGTCCTTTCACATAACCAGTTTGGTCTGCTTTAACCAGGATTGAGAGTGAGGTTTCAATTCTATTAGCTAGTATTTTTGCAGAAATGTTGGCTTTCAATGTTGATAAGGGAAATGGGGTTTGTAGGGTCTTTGTCTGGTTTAGTAATGCTTCTGAGAATGAACCAGAAGATGATATTTGGGATATAAAATATGAGAATAGTGTTTTAAGTTTTGGGGTTAATACTTCAGATAAATTGATATAGAATTCGGGGGATAGTCCATCAGGACCGGGTGAATTCTCTTTGCCCAGACCATGAATGGCTTTAGTAATTTCTGAGAATGTAATTTCCTCATCAAAATGAGAAAGGTCTATTTGAGGGTATGATGTACGACTGATGCTATTGAGAAAGGATTCAATATTATCATTAGGAATAGGGCATTCAGGGGGTATAAAGATCAGCATAGAATTTCCTAAAGCAATCAAGTAGTTCATCAGAGCGATGATGAGATATACCCTGAGTATCCTTAATATGGGAAATATGAAACCTTTCCTTTTTGGTTTTTAAGTAAGAGGCAATCATTTTGCCAGCTTTATTTCATGTTTACTATATCTTTTATATTTAAGTATTGTCCCAGCCGCAAGTTCTGTAATTAATTTGTTAATTTCAAAATGTAGCGTTATGACCTGACGAAGATTAGTCGAACTAGAGTCCAAATAGTAATGTTGCTCAGCTTGGGTAAGTTGGGAATAAAGGTCATCTAGGTGTTTTTTCCTTAGTTTCTTGTTGCTACCGGAGCAGGGCATAATGTGACCTCTTAAAGCTGCTTTAAACGCATCCCAATTGTTAACGACAGAAGTGTCACAGTCTTGATTATTGATGAAATATTGTTGGATAAATGATTGAACGGATTGAGTAAACTGTGGATCCTGTAGAAGGAAATTATTAAGTTTTCATCTGCTAGCAGTTTTGTTCACATCTGTAAGGCAAAAAGATGTAATTACAGGTGCATGGTCTGATATAATAATATTAGAGATTTGAGAATCTACTATGGATCCAGAGAGGGTTTGTATGCAAAAATATAATCCAGGCATGATAGTGTATTGTGCGTAGGTGAATGAAAGGTATAGTCTAATTGTATAGGATGGGATAGTCTCCATGTGTCAATTAGTCCTGTTTTAGCTAGACAATTAACAAAGGACTTGGGGGTTTTGTTTGATTTAAACATACAGCTGGATTTTTGGTCCAAAAATGGATTGATGACCTGATTCACATCTCCACACATAATCAAAGTGGTAAAGTTATTTTTGAGTATCATTAGGTTTAATTGAGATCCAAAAAGATGGATCTGGTAAAATGGGACCATAAATGGTAAGGATAGAGATTGGTGTTGAATCAATTCAAAGTTTTATCCAATCCCATCTTCCATTAGTATCAGCATCTTGGTCAAGAATTTTAAAGGGTTGTTTTTCACTAATTAATATGGCCACTTTAGTTTAGTTTGGTTTAGTTTATTCATTTGTATTGCGCACCAGACCCGAGGTTATGAGGGCGCATGAGCAGCATGGTTATTCAAAGCTTGGTTACAGGTTACTTATACATTGCATTACATAATTACAATGTGACAATGGAGGACATGTGTACAATTTGGCAGGAAGGAGATAATGCAGTACATATATTTAAAGATTTACATATATTTTACACATTTACATATAGGCATACAATGCGGAAAGCAGCTGTGTGGTGTTAGAGGTGTTAATGGTTCGTGTTCTTTATCCAGTGGATGTAGTTGCGTCTGAAGTGTGAGTAGGATTGGGGTGTTCTGAGAGATGGTGGTAAGGAGTTCCAGTGTTGAGGTGCTTTCACCTGGAAGCTGTTGCCGCCTATTTTGGTGCGTTTAAACCTGGGGACAGTGAGCAGGATTTTGGATATTGCTGGACCTGAAATAACCTCCTTTATCCAAAGGGATTTAAGCAACATTAGTAACCCTGTGAGAGACAATCAGAAGGCAAGAGCCATTCTGATTGGCTCTCGCCAGGTCCCTACCCGGCCGGGAATCCCTTCATCGGGATTCCATGGCCTTTGTTCCCGGCCGGGGGCGTGGCAGCCCCTCAGCCAATGAGGAGGCTCCTCGCAGCTGAGAGGCTGCCTTCGTCCCCCGCCGGGGACTCGGGTAAGGAATTTTTTTTTTCTAAATCCCCTCCCTCACTCCCCCCTCCCCCCCACCCCACTTACCTTCTTGTTCTTGCGTCCCCGGCGGGGGACGAGGAAAGCCTACAGCCGTGTGGAGACTCGGAGCGGGGCTCCGTGCCTCCACACGGCTGGAGGCTTCCCTCGTCTCCTGCCGGGGACGCAGGTACGTATTTTTTTTTCTCCCCCTCCCAACCCCTCTTACCTTATTTTTGATCCTTTTTCGGGAGCGGACGCGCTGGGAACACTTGTGTTCCCAGCGCGTCCGCTCCCGATGCCCGCCATGGAAAGGGAAAACGGACTCAGTTTTCCCTTTCCATGGCGGCGGCCATTTTCTTGGTCGTTCTTTTTTCTCCTGAAACGCCGCAGGGCCTAAACGCCGCAGCGTTTCAGGACAAAAAAAAAAGCTTTTAGTGCCCCGGTCACACAATTTTTGCGGGCCGGGGTACTAATAGCAATAGAACCCTCGCGTTGGGGGCATTACCGTCTCAGGTAATGCCCCGGAGCCTTTGGTAAGGCCCTCGCTTCGCTCGGGTCCTTACCTATGGGCCCTGGGCATTACCTGAGACGGTAATGCCCCCGACGCTCGGGTTCTATTGCTTAATTGTCTCTTTGTTGGATAAATGAGTTTCTTGTAGACAAGTAACCGATGGCTCAGATTTGTTAAGGTGAGTTATAATTTTACATCTTTTGATGAGTTTCCTACACCCTTTGATGTTCCATGTAATACACTTAAAGATAATTTAATCATGTACGTAATGATAGACATGCTCCATATAGCTGTAGTACAATATCGGAATCAGATATACAGTAATGTGGTTTAAAACATAAATACCCAAACAGTGATACAGAAGGATAGCACAATGGGGATCAGGAAGGGGGGAAAGGAGTTTGATCATACACTGAGAAATTATATGCAAGGAATCACGAATGACTTTAAAGATCAAACAGGACATAGGAGAAGGAACAGGGATGAAGGATGTAACAGGAATAGGTAACACCAACTGGGTCACCAAAAGGAGAAAGAATGACCAACAGTGGAAGAAGGACACTGCAAGTGTGCCTGCCCCAACTTGTTAATGTTATTGGATAATTATTGCATTAAGTAAATAATAAGGGAAAAGGAAGAAAACCTGAACATGACATGAGGTCAATTCTCAAGTAAAAGATGAGGTTGAGGCAATTGTAGGTGAGGAAGTATCCATCTCGTCACTTTTTATGGATTGAATAAAGGCCCTAAGATCGGCTGGAACATCAAACACATCTGTACGACCTTCGTGTGTTACCTTAAAGGAGCATGGGTGATATAATCCGTAACAGATATTTAGCTGCTTCAGGGCAGGGCGAAAGGATAGGAAAACCTTTCTGCATTGAGCTGTGCTTCTGGCCACATCTTGAGAAATAAATAGATTGCTTCCGTTCCAAATGAGGGATTTGCACTCATTGGCTGTGGATATAATAAATTGTAGCTGAGAGTATTCCAATAGGTAAAATATGAGTGTTCTAGGTAGCGAACGGGAGGTGGTTGAGACTGTAGGTTGACCAATTCTATGAGCTCTCTGTATGTTAAATTTGGTTTCCAAGGGCAAATGTAGAATGGCAGGTAGGAATTTTTGTAGAAAAACAATGGGGTCAGAGCCTTCAGACCCCTATGGTAGGCCTGAGATGCGTGCGTTGTTGCGCCTGCTGCGATTTTCCAAGTCTTCATTGTGCCTTTGGAGGTCTTTGATGGATTTTTCTAATTGTGCTACTCTAGGGGATAAATCTTCTATAACCCCTACTCTTTTTTCCACTTCCTCAACTCTGTTGTTGACTCCCATCCATCTTTGATCTAATTGCTGTAGTTTAGAATTTGTAGACTCAATAAAGGGTTTAAGTACTCTGATTTCTGCAGGGATGGCTTGAATGGCAGGATCAGAAATGCCTAGTGGAGGTGATGAGTCACTTTTTCATCTTTTGAGATTCGTTGAAGAGGAGGTGGCATCTTTTGCGGATGATGCATTTTTTAATTTGCTTTATTAGCAGCCATTGCTAACAATTATTATCAGATACTTGATTGTGGAGCTGTTTACTTAGGCAAAGATTTGAAAATAGGTGTATGTCCATACAATATTCAACTTGCATACAGTTGTTTGAACACCTTTTTGAAGTACGTTGGAGTGAATTCTTAACTTGAAGAGGTTTTAGTGAGACCTCTTTTTATTTATTTTCTATTACATCACATAGTGTGCAATTATTACATCCATATTATTTATAATGTCTTACTCTTATGTTAAGAGACTAAAATGATCAGACAGAGAAAAATAAGGCGTAGACTATGGATACTAAAAAGTATGATAAAGATCAAGCAGGTACTAATAATACCGTAATGGAATACAGACATAATCTTCCAGCACTGTATATAATAATTAGAGGAGAAAGCAAACTGTTGATTTTATCTATGAGGAGGCAGAGAGGTTGTAATTCATGCTGTATAGTTGGTAGATGCACACTTTAATAAAGAGCTAGAATAAAAAGCAGTAGATTGTTGGAGTGATTAACGTGGCATGTTGTTATAATTGTTAGAGGAGAGAAGTATTTAATACGGAGACCTTTGATTGCTTAAGAATAAACTGAAGGGAAGTGGTAATTATACTGCAACGTAAGTCTTTGTGAATATGTCTTTCTTTTATTATCACTAGTTTTTCTATGTCTTCGTTTAATATTCTTCTTTTCTTATTATCCTTATATATTTAGCAATATTGTTCTCTTCTTCTCCTTCCACTCCTGCAATAATTTTTGTTGTTATTCAGTTTTTCTTCTATTTTATCTTTTAACTTATCTTTTAACATTTCCTTTTCTCACTTGCTTTCCTCCCCCTCCTCTTTCTCCTCTCACCTTTTCCTCTATGTTTCTTCACTTCCGTCTGCTCTTGTAGCTCTCCCTTCTTTTCTGAGGAGTATCCTTATTTAACTGTAATTCTTCTTTTCTTTTTACTGTTTGCTTATTTCACCACAGGTGGCATTGTCTGGGAAATAGAGCCCGTGATGTAAGGCCCAAGCAGGCACGTCATTTGAAACGCGATGCCTCACCACTCCACATGAACGGCGGCACGTTTCGGGTCTGTTCATGGAGCTTCTCGTCGGGATGCACGCAGCTCTTAGCAATGCTTCTTATGACGCCGGACCGCAACAAACACTCTACAATTCCATGCAGACTTTCAATGCCTTCACGAACAGTGGTAAAAAGATAAGTATTTAACAAACAAAAAAAGGCAATGCAAAATTTCAATAATTGTGAGGCGGAGCTGCTCTCTCAGGTGGCCATCTTTCCCGGCGCTCGGCCACACCCCTACCATGTGATAAACTTTTATGGAATGCAGTTGCAGTTTTTAATATTATGTGTGATTTGTAGTAATCATTTTACCTGTAATGTATTATTCTGTAATATTTGTATATAAAATCACATTTCTTATCGAATTTCACAATAAATAAAAGGAAAAAAAAGAATCCTCTAATTAAAAGACGAAAAACACTAACATATATGTCCACACTCTGGTAAATCTTCCTATCTTCCAGTGCCTTGTTTCACAAACCTGCCAAAACCTAGGAGCACTAGACATTTTGGAAGCCCAGGAATGAGCAGCTTTGTAAATAACCGAGCGTTTGATCAGAAAAGACATGTTTACCCTCTGGGGGTACTGTCTGATGCAGTGCTGAGTTTAGGATATTATTGCATGATGTTAACCAGGTTTTTCTGTATGTCCATTTCACTGGTCACATGTGAAACAAAGAGTTTGAAAAATGCCTTTCACAAAAACACTGTCCTAAATAAGGTTTACAGAAACATGTATTAGGCAATGTGGATAGCATTAAAAGTAAAACAAAGAAAACGGTGTGAGGCGGTCGTGGTGTGGAAGAAGGAAGCTTGAAAGTGTGGGGGAGAGACCCCCATAAGGAGACAGATTAAAATAAAATTACATGGTCAAATATAGATAAATAGTTGTATTGTTTTTTGAGGAGTTATTTGAAATGCTATTATCACATGGGACCATTTTGTCTTAAAAAAAATGTTTGCCCTTAATGTAGATTTAAACAGTGGGGTAGTTGATATAGGTGTCCACAAGGGGTTACATGTTTTTATTTGCATTCAATAATTAATTGTGTTGATATTTATTGAGCACAGACCTAACAATGCGCTACTGGAATACAGGTAAGGGAGCATACGTTACAGGTGGGCCATGATATATACAATTAGCAATAGGAGAAGTAATAAGGGTGAGGTGGGCGTTTCCGCTGTCAGGTGCAAAAGGTTAACGTTCTGTACTGTGGACTGAAAGTTATTGTATCAAAGGAAGGGCATAATTTTCCACAAAAAAGAGCATTGGATACAAGCGGTCTCAGTTTTCTTTGCTATCTGTATTTTGAAGGAGACATTTAGAATTTCACTCATTTGGTGCATGGTTTCAGCAGCAGGGTGAATCCCTCTAGGTTCATGGCAGAAAAACAGGTCTAGACTTACATGCGACCATTGTTGGAGAGAAGGAGGAATTTGATTTTTGTGGGGTTGCTTTAGAGGTATGAGCTGGACAGCCAGATTTGTGTCAGGGTGATGTATGCCTTGAGCTTGGTGATGTCTTTGATGGACGATATTTTGAAGTAGAGTTTAATATCGTCTGCATGTTGGTGTATGTGGATGTTGTGGCTGGCAAGGCGGTATCCCAAGGGCTCCTTGTAGAGGTTGAAGATCAAGGCTGAGAGGATAAATCCTTGTGGGACTCCACAGCTGACAGGTATGGGGTGATCTGAAGTTGTCCATATTGTTAAGCAATGAGTCTCGTTGGCGCTGCATACCTGGTTTTCCTGAAGGTTGTGCGGTTGACGCCAGAATGTCCAGTGTAGTGAAGTTAGTATAATGCGAGAAACCAACCCAGGACCCACCAAGGTGCGACTGGGGAGTCCTAAATCAGCTCCCCACGCCATGGGACGGCTCTTCCCAGGATTTACGTGACGCAGGAACAGTGCAAGCATTGACTCTGAAGACCAGGCTGTGTCTTTATGTTCCAAACCCATGGGCAGATCGTAGCCGCTAAGCTGGGACTTCAGGATAATGGTGACATCTGGATGATGTCTCTGCCGACAAGAAGATGTAACCAGCTGTGTTCCAGAACCAGGATAATGATGAGGCAAGGAACGGGTAAAGGCAGAATGTAGGAGCATGAAAAGGAAGAAAAGAGAAGCCAAATGACAGGGCAAAACCAAGGAGGCAAGAGGCAGCAAGGCAGAACCTAAAGTGGAGAAAACAGGGCAGAACCTCAAGGAGGGGAAGGAAATGAGGGCAAGGCAAGGGGCAGAAGGCAAGGAGCACAAGGCAAGGAACACGAGGCAAGGAGCACAAGTCGAGAAGTACAAGGGTTCCAGAGCACAACAGGAAGGAAAAAGACCAACCTTGTTAAGATGCAAGGAAGCTGGGCATTACCGCAGTATAAGCAGCACTTATACCAGAACGAGGCTTGGACCGCAAGCCATCATTGACAAGTGTATAAAACACGGTGCATGCGTGGAGCGATGAATACGGCAGCATGAGCATGTGCACTTTACCCAAAATAGCTGCCCCCACAGAATGTTGCGATCCCGAGAAGCAGAGCAGAGGGAAATGCCAGCGTGGGTAGAGGCACCATACCACATACGAGGAGCAGAAGCGCTGGGAAGGGAGAGATGGAAGACCCCTTAAGGTAAGTGTCCCTGGGTGAGAGGCTCCTCACAGGGTGAGCTGTGTTACACATATGCACAAGTGGATGGCAGACAGGCTCACAGTTTCCCTTGCAATTGTGTAGTATATCAATCAGGCCTTTATTATCTGCTGTGTTGATGGCTGCAGAGAGATCAAGAAGAGCAGGGAAGCATGGGTTGTCATCAACAATTACATGAAGCACATTGTCTGCCACTTGGATGGTGATAGTCTCTGTCATGCATCTGGGTTAAATACCAAATTGGAAGGTATGTAGGTGGGTCTTGGTGTAGATGTGCGCTTGAAGTTTGACGATTTTGCCAAGGAAAGTACGTTGTGTAATGGGGTGATATTTGTGGAGATCTTTGGGGTCAGTGGTGTTTTTTTAGGAGCAGAATAGTATGTTTGATTTTGAGGGTAGTGGGAAATGTTCCTTGGATGAGAGATGCATTGACAATAGCCAGGACTGAATGGAGTGCTTCCATGAGTAGTGTCTTGAGTATGG
The DNA here is from genome assembly GCF_040938575.1 of Ambystoma mexicanum. Taxonomy (NCBI): domain Eukaryota; kingdom Metazoa; phylum Chordata; class Amphibia; order Caudata; family Ambystomatidae; genus Ambystoma; species Ambystoma mexicanum. Next base: position 966,407,155 of record NC_090933.1, on the reverse strand, counting down.
AGGCTGGCAGGATGTCATCAGAGTAGGAGGCAGATTTGAAGGATGCTACAGTGTTAGTCAGATCCTGGATTAATAGAGTTTTGAAGGTGGTCCACGTCATCATTTGACATGGTGGAATTGATTGGGGTGTAATGTGTAATGAGGTTAGCATCAATGTGTTGGCAGATTTTGTCAATGAAAATGTTGCTGATAGCAGTGCATTTCTTGATGTACTGATGCATCAGAAGCCTGGGGAAGAGGAAGCTACACTGTTTGCCTACCTTGAAAAGAATGTTACTTTCATTTCTGGCATTGGCTATGGCCTTGTGGTAGTATGTGGTCTTTGCTGTGGCGATCAGTTGTTTGCAGGCAGTCTTCAAGTCAGGAAAGTTCAAATGGCATTTTGGAATTGTGTCAGGTTTTCCCTTGTTATTTTATTTATGTACTGTATTTTATAGCCCTTTTATCCAAAATGCTGAACAATACATTTTAAAAAGCAATACAAAATAAATCAGTGTTAAATGTTAAAAAGTACAAAAGAATAAACAGCAAGAGACAAACCAACATACGCATATTTAAGTGGGGAAGCGTAAGGACAAACAAAATGCTGCTTCAAATGTATTTTAAATTGCGTTAGTGTAGTGTAAAGATGTATATCATTTAGAAGCTAACAGTTGGAATAAGCAGAAACAAGAAGCTGCACAAAGAGGACGCTGGACATGAAGAAGATACAAGGAAGCAGAGCATGGTGAGCAACATGGGAAGGGACAAGCCCAGGAATACTTAATAGATACAAAGTTTAAAAAACTCAACCCTAAATGAGATAGTCCGCCAACATAAATGAGTCAAACAGGGTTTGATATGCAAAGTATAACTCAAATTAAATAAAATGCTAACCACGGAATTAAAACTAAATTGATTATTTGAGTAACCCGTAGTATAAAGAACAAAAGTAATTTAAACTAGAAGCGAGAAGCAATATTTTATGTACTTGGGGGGCTTTCAGTTTATGTCAGATTTGATTTGTCTGTGGGGCACAGGTATTGATCTTGACCTTCAGGTTGTTGAGGGCTTCTAGTATGTTGTTGCAGTTCTTGTCATGTTTTCCTGAAAGTGGGGAAGTGAGGTTTGTGAAATCATCAGTGAGTGATTCTAAAGTGCAGTCTTTGAAGAAGCGACATGTCTGATAGATAGTTAAGGTTGTGTGCTATTGGTTGGTCTGATGCAGTCGGCGCTGCAGGAAATGACAAAGTGATCAGACTGGCCAAGAGGAATATGTGCGTTGTAATGGAGGGTAGACATGGCAGTGATAGATGAAGTTTAGGATGTTGCCTGGGTTGTGAGTTGGGTAATTAGTGTGCTGGGTGTCTAATAAGCAGAGCAATGTTTCATATATACTCTTGATGGTCATACTTCATGGGGGGGTTGAGGCCCCAGAGGAAGATGTTGGGCGTGTGAGGGACATGGCGGTGGCCAGGTCACAAAGTCATCAATTTAGGAGATGGTCGGTTTGGGTGACCTGTAGAAGAGGTTGAAGGCGACTGTTTCAGTAGCTGAGAGGGAAGTGACAGGAGAGTGTTTTGCAGGAGCTCATAATGCACACAAAATTGTATTTATCTTTGTACAGCAAATATGACATGGTTAAATACATCTTTTATTTACTGAACTGTCCCTGATGCCGTTTGAACCTGTGACTTTCATGGTAAAAACAGATTTCTGTGGTAAAGGCTTAAGTCACACAATATTGTTGCATTGGACCGCGCTACCAAGGATTCCTCCCTAAACACACTACAATGTTGCAGTCCTAGAATACTCATGCCACATCTCGAATGAAATCAGGAATATCTGTAAGCTTGCCTGTGTCTATGGGTGCTTTATTTTGGCGAGATATGGCCTGCCTTATGAGGAAGCCACCTTGTCAGTCAAAACAAACAAACAACAGGGTGTACCCCAAAGAAAAGTGCCAAATATAAGGAAAATTCTCTACTCCTTAAGAGGGCAAAACCCTGATGTTTTCCTCCAAGATGAAGAACAGAGCAGCTGATTTCCAATGCAGAAGAGCATCAGGGTACAGCAGCAATGAGAAGAAGCAGAATGAATTCCTCCCCTTTTTGGGGAAACAGACCAGGAACACAGTAGAATGTAAGCAAACAAGGAAGGAACCAGGCAAGACGGGACACAAGAGCAAGAGGGTTGAGTAAGAAAGTACAAGGGAGAAACAGCAATACAGGAAACAAGAACAACTGAGCGCTAACTTACTTCAATAAGGCGCACAGGCTCCCATTACTGTCACTGTGAAATAGCTGCTGGAGTTCGTAGTGGCGTGCGTAGACCGGAAGTGGACATTGTGCAAGGTCCCATGGGGAGCGGCAATCTTGGGATGGGCAGAGTGTGAGCTCCATGCTGCCATCTTGGAATAGGCAAGTTTGTGTCTATCCGAGTACGGTCGTCCGTGCCACCACCAGTGGAGGAACATACGATGCGTGACTATATCTGGCAAACAGTTTCTACTCATTGCTTCAGAATAGGGCAGCCACCACTGCATTCCGAAAGGGTCTGGCAGTGAGTAACATCATGAAATTGGGTAGGTGGAAGTCCCTTACCTATACATTCTGCACTAGACATTAGCATCGCGAGTAGATCCACTATAAATGAGAAATCATGTTCCCTCTGAATTAATAATACAAACATTCCTGTAACAAGATGCATTTATTGACAATACATCCCGTGCTACTGAACTACTTAAATAATGTAATACAGGTTTTTGTTCTAGCCTAGTGAATGACTTTCATCACTCCCACTTCAATCCTGCACAGGGCAGATCCCTTCAGTCTCTGCGATGTCAGACATTCCTCTGTGACAAGGCCAACACTGTAGGACCAAAAGGGTGGGGGGGACCAGGGAATTGGTTTGAAGGATACCACAGTCCAGTGGATGGGTGATTCTGGCATGCCAGCCATTTTGTAAGCATTGTCAAATGTCAATTGGAAGAAGGCTCCAAACTGATATTTTCGTCATTCACTTAAGGGCAACAACCTAGTCTATTCTATTCTATGTCTAGTAATACAGTGTAATCTACATCATGAATGGCTTCTTAACGCTAGTTCTGGCAGCGGCGCTTTGCTGCATGCGATGAAAAAAAATGAGAATGTGGACAGAGATAACACCAGAAATCAATGGCGAGGGACAAGACTGAGCAAAACAAAGAGGTGATGACTGGAAGGTTTAGAATTAATCTGGGCACCCCTCCAGACCACTGCTCTTCACCTGCCAAGCCATTACAGAAAGGGGAAATACCATATCAAATCATGCTTGGTCCCACCCCAAAGGGGCCTTCCAAAGACTGCACATGTGTGTGAATTAGAGATCCCTAACAATTCTGTTGCTGACAGAGTTGAAAAAGGCACAGCACTGTTTATAACTAATATTAGAGCGTAATTACTATGGTTGGCTGTCTTTAAGGCCATGGAGAATGGTGAAGCGGGTGATCTCGCAGGAAGTAGAATCAATTGTGAGGTTTAGCCAAGTTACAGTTAGGAAAAAAAAAATAAAGAACAGCCAACAAGAAAACTAGGGTTTCTGGTGAAGATCTAACACCCTGCGTTCAAAAATGGTTCCATACATTGGGTCACAGGACAAGCCTGATGGTGCTCCAATCCGGGGTGGGTGCAAATGAATGCCACTGATCACCTGCAGAGCTGGCATGCTGCATGCCTCTAATCTGTCAAAGAGCCAGGAAGACCCTTCATGGAGCCAAACGGAACAGATCCTTGACCCAGAACTGATCAACAAAATTACACTGAAGTGAAACAGGAAGAAACATAATGGATCCATATCCTGACTACAATGTGACTCAAAACTGCATGCCTCACGTAGTACAAGGCAACAACCGCTGATATCTCAACCTACCTGACAGCCAAGCTAAAAACATTGGGCGTCATACAGTCATCTTTCAGTAAGGCCATCTCCAGACAGGAAATTAGACTGACTTGCAAGGAAAAAACGAGGAAACAGGCCTTCTCATGCTACGCTTCATCCCTCTGGAATGTCAGCCTTGATGGCAACCTGGAGTTCTACAAGTATCCTTCCGATTTAGGGGAACCTAGATTCCAGCTATCTTTTGCACATACCCCATCCATATATCATACTGTAATCATTATTATTAATAATGTTTACTCTACGACCTGTACACTGCTCCACTGCTCCTGAGATAGGTTTCTGCTAAAATAATGTATAATGATTACAACACATTATTTCAGTGATATAATCATGTTTCTTAAAACATATTTCTTTGCCCATTATCATGAGTTGTACTTTGGCTTCTAAATTCATGATTTATTTATGTATTTATTGTTTGCTTGTTAGGCGCTTATACAGGAAATACATTCTGTTTCAAAGCGCCCACAGGGCAGCAGGGAGGGAACATGGGAGAGCAGTACAATTAAATACAAGAAAAATACAAATGGGGAAGGGACGGCTGAACCTACTATGCCTTGTGAGTATTCAGAATATGCAAGTGCAGGAAGGAAGAGGGCAGTGGGGTAGGTGCTGTGGTGTCCGTGCTCGAAAGTGAGCAGCAGATGAAGTGCAAGGTATGGTAAATTCTATGCGGCCATGAGCCAGTTGGGTGGAAAGTGCGAATCTCCAGTGCGGAGAGTGTGCCTAGGCAAGTTCTGAAGGAAGACAGATGCTTGCTGGGGAGATTGGGTGTGATTGGTCAGAGGCCCAGAGGATGCATATGAGTCCAAGGCACCAATCACAGCAACTGTGGAATTAGCAGAGTAAGGAAGAAGGGAAGGAGGAGGAAAAGAGGAGAGTCTTGAGGTGTTTTCGCAACTTCAGAAGGTCCTGCTTAAGCTGCAGAGGAAGGGGTGACTGTTCCAGAGGAGGGATCCAGATGAGGAAAGCGATCGGCCTCCTACTCTCTGTTTAGCAACACGCTTTACACACAGAGTTGGTGCCAGAGGAGCATATAGGTCTAGAAGGAGTATTTGGTAAGAGAGTCACAGAAAGTGTGGTCCCCAGCCCCAGACAGACTTGTGGATGATGCAAAGGGATTTGAATTTGATCAATGCAGCAACTGGGAGCCAGTGGAGGCTTATTAGGGCAGGAGCGATGATGTGGTCCATGGGCTTAAGGCCAAGTATAAGTCTCAATGCTCTATTCTGGATTAGCTGAAGGGGTAGCAGAGTGGAAAAAGGTAGATTGAGGAGGAGGCTGTTGCAATAGTCAAGCCTAGAGAGAATCAGGGCTCAGGAAACATTGCCCTTCTGGGGGAAGTGAGAAATGGGAGAATTCCTTTGAGAAGGAAGAGTTGGAGGTGGGACTTCTTGGCTATGTCCTGCTTGTGAGGGAGGAAGGATAATGAGCAGTCAAAGATGACTCCAAGGTTTCTGGCTTCAGAAGAAGGTGCAGGGGGAGAGCCAGAGGTGGGAGGCCATAGAGAAGGGAAGAAGGAGGGAGCAGGGGTCCCAATAGCAAGGATTTCCATTTTGCTGGCATTGAGGCAGGTATCATTGGAAGATCACTAATCCTGGATGGTTTACAGGCAGTCAGGGATGAAGGAAGGTGCGAGTTAGTCAGCAGGAAGTCTGAAAAAGAGTTGAGTGTCACATCTGCATAACACTGGAAGTTGGGGGAGAAGGAGGAGATGAGGCATGCCAGCTCAGCAGGGTAGATGTAGGCGTAGCAAGGTAGAATACTACCTGCTATGCATCTGCTTTTCCCATCTAAGAACAAACTAAGAACACAAAAGCTACTAATACATATTTATGGTGGACATTAATCTTAGCAAAATGATGTTAGATGAATTGTGAACATCAAATGCTGTTAAGTATGGTTTTGAAAACCTTCCAGGTGTAAATTGTGTATGCTACAACTATATGCATGTAGGAAGGATGTATGGCAATCACATGTAGCAAAGCTTGCCTAATTCAGCAAGAGACCAGTCCAAGAGGCTTTAATGTTACAAGATAGCAGACTAATGAGTGACGAGGGTGCGGGGAGTGGAAATAAGTACAATCTTCGGGTGATTGAGGAGAACAGACTGAAAGGAGGCACGAGTAGTTCAATTAGTGTGCTGTGTGCTTTTGGAAGATCCTTCTTTGCAGATCTATTGATCAGTAGCTGGCTGCGCCATTTGCAAAGGCAAAATAAAAATTGCAGAAAAAAAATCATGCAACCCCAGAAACCTGTTAACTGCAAAAAAGCAATAGGATGCAGCTGGCGTCGTGATTTGAAAGGGGAAGCTTAATGTTTTCCCATATTCATACAACCAGCGAGCAGTTATGTAAGCAAGATCTTTAGCAAGTCCTTGCAGGGAAACATAAAAAGGCAACCGCAAAGGATTCTCTTCAGGGAGGTTGCTGTGACATTTTGACTTGTGTTCTAGGTACAGAAAACTGACAAAAGAAAAGCGATAAATCAATAACCGGTCAGTGATGGAAGCCTTCTTTCTACTGTGATTTCTAGGTAGTGAAACTCAATATGTATTTATTTCACCATCACATACAAAGGCATCTTAATTAGGTAAACATTGTCCCTAATACCATCACTGTGGTGGTGTTATACGCGAGCAGGTCTTATTTCTGATATTCATGGACCCAAAATAAAACAACATTTCACTCCCCCCTCTCACACCCTTTATCCCAGCAGAGAGGTTTGTGTCCTGTTATTTAAATATGTCCTGGATCTCTTAAGGGTCTCCAAAGAAATGCCCACACAAGTATTTATTTACATATTGAATACTGAAGCTTATATAATGTATTCTTGTACTTAAATCTCAAACGTAAAAGTAATTTGTCTAACTACCTTTTCCAAACAATCCATTTTTGTGCCTTGGTAACACTTCTAATCAACTGTAAATGTAGGCCAACACACGTTTCACACTCTCCAAGATATTTCCTTTCATGCCCAAAGTGTGTGCTTCTTCAGGGATATATTTCTTGTAGGTAGCATTATATTAGATATAGTCAGTGATACAAAACAAGATTATAAAATGTTGAAGTTGAAAATGAAGGTAGAAGAACGCATACACCGGCAATATTGCAGCAAACAAACAAAAACAAAGGGGACTTTTTTAAAAAAGAGAAAAGAACAAAATTTGATTCAAACTTAATTAGTTGACTTTTATATTGAATAATCACAAGGCAGAGTAACATTCTTGTTACTACAGTGGTGGCTACTTGAACAAAAAATCAATAAATGGATAGAGAATAAATGTTTTGATAATACCTGGCTTCCTCACAAATATCTGCTTACTAAATTAAAAGTTCTCAGATCCTGCACCTGAATATCAAAATGAGCAATCACTGGATGGCAAGACCTTATCGCCATTTGGAGGATAATTGATGAACACCATTAAAGGATTCAGGCACATCTATTTAGATGTTTAAATGTTAACAGTGACTACTCTCATACCAGAGACATTCACTGCAACCAATAGAAATCTGTCCTCCTCATCAATTATCCTATTACGAATTTTACATTGTAGGCAGTAGTGAATGGGAGTGGCGGTCTCTCTAGCATCCAAAGCTTACGATGATCTGCATCTCCTGGGAGGATAGCTCAGCGGCAACGTGCTCGCCTTGGAAACAAGACGACATGAAGCAACACAGGTTCGATCCCTGGGACCGTGCTTAGAAACCTCTGTATAAATACACAACCAAGTCATATTCCTTTAACAGCGCCCACGGGCAAAATGCAAATAAAATTTTAAAAAAATCTCTGTATACCCCAGCCCGGCATAGCTGGGAGGCGCAACCCAATGTAAACATGAATTTCTTTTTGAATAAAACCTAGTGCCATTTGACATCCATAGAAATGTGTTGGAATTTCCTACCCATAATATTCCATGCCATGACATTTAGTGTAGTAGTCATGGCTGGCTTTTGGCTGCCCACTTGAGTAGGGGTCCCCAGCTGCACGTGTGGTGGGCCCTGGGGCCCTGTGTCCAGGGATGAATCAATAAAGAGCCAATGTATATAACACACATCACTCTTAATACTGAACTGATATAATTAAAGTGAACAATGAATGAAATTGCACGTTGTCTGAGATCATGAAATAAAAAATTAACGCAGGTTATTGAACGTGTCTTACATTCTGCAGTTAGTGACAGGTGGGCGGTCTCTTCCTGAAGAGGGAAGGAGACTGGCATCTCCCTTTATTAAAGGGAGAGTGGAAAAGACAAACTGAAAAGTGTAATAAACAGTAAGTAGGGGGTGGGCTGCGTAGCAATGCTGGAGCACTGTGGCAATTCCAGCACATTGAAGGTAATCCAGTTCATGGAACAGCATCAGGGGCCATAATGGCGGTCCATAAACAGCCGTGCAATATACAAGCGCATTTTACATAAAGGTTTTCCCTTCGGCCCTAAGGAATGCTGCAGTGCATATTTGTTTATTTATTTCTGCTCAATGAGTTTATCTGTACCCGGGGCAGGCCTTGCTTATGTCAAGATTACAAAGGCAAACGGGCAACTGCCCAATAATCTACTCCCGCAGAGTTTGGGGTCCATAGACCACTGCAGGTAGCAGCCTTAGGTTTGGTTTAGATGTGAAATAGAATGTGTGGACCTTCAGCCCATTACCAGATTTCCCCAGTACGATTCTGTGTTACTCTCTACCCCAGTCCTTCACAAGGCAGCTGACAGGGTGCATCTGCTGACAATGGTACTAGATAGGAAGGGGTCAAGGGTCAGCAGCTATCACATTTCCAAGAATAGGGTCAGACATAGAGAAGGGAGATACAGCTTCAGCAGATAACGCCACATTAAGCAGCAGAATAACCGTGTGTGGACCAGTGCATCCATGCAGCCAAAGAGGGAGGTGGGTGGCCCCTATGTGCCTGACAAGTTACAAATTGCTTTTCAGTTCACAGCCATTGGATGGGATCCCAGTGTATTCTAGGGGTGGGAGGCCAAAGCCCTGTTTCCCAATTGAAAGAAACAGCCTGTAAACTGCATTGAATGTGTCTGCACTTCCATTGGTAGCTGTTGATAGGGAGCATTTGTTTTTGACTCACACAGTACAAACCCTTACATCTCAAGTGGGAGCCACTTTCGTTAGTGTAGTGTGGCACCTCAATGACATGCTAAGAAGAAACGTGTACTGTAGGGAGCCACTCACTCCCCTAATCAATTATTGACATTTCCATAGGTGTCACCTCCCTTGAACATATACTGTAACCTCAATGACATGTCAATAATGGAATTTTACTTTAGAGAGCCACTGCTCGAAACTATTATTGCATATCCATTGACGTCACCTCCCTTGTACCACCTATTGTAACCTCAATGACCTGTAAAGAACAAAAGTGTACTGTAGAGCAGAAAGGGTAAATCTCAATTTACAGCGCGTGCGCGCACACACACACACACACACACACACCCACACACGCGTATCTCTTTGCTGACCAATAAACTAGCAACATTCCAGTTATCCAAATAAATGAGATAGACACCCTAATGAACATGGACTAGAAAATGGGACGTGCACGTGTGTTCTGGCATTGCAAAGGGGTGGGTAGCCATACCAATCGCTATGCTTAGGTTTTTGCTCTTAGCTCCTGTTGACTGCGCAGATACTCCTGTGCTCTGACCAATCTGCCTTAAGGGTCGGCAACCTGCAGCTTTCCACATGTTTTAACTATGATTCCCGTGATCCCTCAGAATTGACTATGCTGGTTCGGGCTGATTGGAATTGCAGTCCAAAATGTATGAAGAGGCACAGGTTGCAGTCCTGCATGATCAATTGTATAAGAAATCGTTGAAAGCTCCACCCACTCCAACACTTAAGCGGACAGCATGACTCTGGCTTTTGCCAGCTTTAATGTGGGGTTATTTGCATGTGTTATCAGCCATGTTTGTAATGCAGCTGTGAGTTTTCAAGAAAGACTGTTAACCTGACCAAAGTTGTGTGAGGTCATCAAGAATACAATGGTGTGTGATGGCCCTTTCACTGCCCTTTAGGTTTAGTTGCAATGATGCCATTGTGAGGGTGTGATGCAGAGAACAGGAAGGGAGCCGGTGGCCAGTTGAAATCGCCAAAGTGTTGCGAAGAACGGATGTCCTGATGGAAAGTGCGCACATACATTCTCAACAACCTTTTCACGGGGCACAATGAGCTATAGACCAGTCACAGACTTTTCATGGAGATGGAGTTCTGAAAATCTATTGTGGAAACTGGAAGGCGAAGTAAGGTCCACTCACTTACAGAGATCTGCACTAAATTTCGATCCTTGAGATAACTGAAGAGGAATTCATCAATAGCGCCCGGGCACCCTTCTCGGCACAGTTAGGCAGCCCTTCTTTGCATTTCTTCTTTATCTGTTGCTTTTACATATTAAAAATAAGAGAAATTGGCCTGAACGGCCAACTGTTTGGCCTGCTTTCCTGCTCACCGTGCAGTGTGTTCTCCTGCATCTCGGACATGCCGCGGTGTTCAGATACAGCCTCCCTGGACCACCAGCAGGCAGATCGACTCATCACCCTCTGGGCCTCTATGATACAATGATTAAAGCAGCAGAATTCCTACCAGTAGCCTTGGGAGTTCGAGCATTGAAGCCCATATCCTATATTTGCATTCCTTTTAATACACACCGCAGTGACAAATAGATATACTTAATTACGAATTCGATTCTATTATTGGATGCAGGTTTTGCGTGAATGTGTCAGTTAGAAAAATAGGGTGTGCAGTATCTGACTGCCCTTGTGTGGATGTGTTACTGGTGCACATTTTATTTCTGAATGCCTTCATAGTGGCTGAAGCAGATGGTGGCTAGATATCTGACAGAATGGTGCTTCTGGTCTCTTGTAGTATATGGCAGACAGATATAGATTTAATAATTGTTGATTTATATTGCCTAGGGTGATGTAGTATTTAATCACATTTGGATTGATAGCTCTAGGTGAAGCAAGCAAGCTAGCAAGCCAACTTGTTTGTGTGACCACACTTGGAAGAACAGGGAGAGCGAAAGGACAGTAGAAGGTTATAGGATAGTCAAACAAAAGTCAGAACGTTGCATGTGTACCATGTCTGTTGGACAGAGCCTAGTATTTACATGTTTATTTATTTATTGTTTTTTTATAATGCGCCATTGCACAATGTGTTTCACAAGGTTGGGCCATTTTGTTAACGTGTCCAACTTTGCATCTCGTCATTGAATGTGGCCTACTCTATCAGTGATCCAAACTTAATCGACTATTCCCATACCCACGTGTGTCTCTATAATAACCAATTGTTGCTATTTTCACTGATTTCCTCTACAAATCTAGTGTTGCCATATAGAATGTTGTCACTTCTTTAATCTATTGTTGGCATATCCACTGTCTCTCCTTATTCATTGTTTCAATATCCAATGGTGCCTCCTCCCTTGAACACCTGTTGAGATATCATTTGTTATCTGTTCTCCCGATCCGCTGTTGCCACATGCCGTGGTGCCACCATTGGCATAGCAAGGGCCCCACCCCTACATGTCCGGGGGAAGCCATTAGACTTAAAAAATTAAAGTTAATTCTGAAGTCACAGGGACTTCAGAAATACATTTTTTCCGTTACGGTTCAATTCCATAACGGAAATCATTTTAAAAGGTAAGAACATTTATTTTTTGTAAATTTGTGTGAGTGCGTGCATGCAAGTGTGTGTATGTATATGTATATGCAAAAGAAGGTCTGGGAGATACTCTACCGCTGCGCCCATTGACCTGTTCTTGGGTGGATGCCCCTGGGAGAGTCTCAACCACGCTTGATCTAACTGCGCTTTTCACAGAGGAGAAAATGCCATATGCATATCAGTCTTTGTCCCACCCAAAGGCAGTCCAGCCCCAAAATGCTATGCAAATCTCCTCTGAACAAGAGTACCAACAGCAACCTGGGACACATTTCCTTCGCCTAGTCGTGCCTCATAAGTGAGGTGGAACTGTGCATCACTGAACACAGTGAGCAAGGGGTCCACGTCTGGATTACCCTGCTAACCTGGTGTAGGCGATGCGAGGGAGAGGGGTTGTGTGGAGAGGATGGGGTGAGGTCTGTGCACTAAATCATAATAAGCATCCATGATCAAGCAGGCATGGTATGTGTTATTAGAGGCTAGACTGGCTTTTTGGTGCAGTCAGTCTAGTCATGTCTTACTGTGGCATGACAGTTTGTAGTGGGATTCTATAATTAAGCATGAAGTGTTATTACTTGTCTAGACTGCCATTTGGGTGCAACCAGTTTAGCCATTTCTTACTGTGGAATGGTATATTTTCTGTGTCTCTATAATCAAGTAAGCATAAGTGTTAGTAAGTGGGTAGAATAGCATTTTGATGCGGTCTGCCCAGCAATTTCTTAGTGTTGCTTGAATTTTTTGACTGTGCATCTGTGATAAAGCAATACTGATAAGTATAATTATCTCTGCAGATGGGCATTTGGGTGCAGCCAGTTTAGCCTTGTCTAACTGTGGCATTGTATATTTTTCTGGGCTATGAGACAATAAGCATGAAACATGTTTTTAAATGCTTATACTGGCATTTTGGTGCAACCAGTCTATGTATGTCTTATTTTGGCATGGCACGTTTTACTGGGCATCATCAAGACTAAAGCAAACATTATAAGTGTTATTACATACCTAGAATGGCCTACATTGTGCAGCCAGTATGGACATGTTTCCTTATTGTGGCATGGCATTTTTACTAGCAAAGCATTACATTAATGACTGCATTAATGCCCCGCCCTGTGTTGTTGACTTGCATGCATTGGATTATAGTTAACCTACAAAAACAATTGCAAATGCTCTGGCTTTTTACTAAATTTTTCACAGAAAGTGAGCTGCATAATGCAGCATTTAAACCCATTATTCAAACCTTTATCTTGGGGGTGGGGGAACACACATGAGCCCCCTTTGGATGGTTTGGGCTCCTCTCTATACTCAGTCACTCGTATATTTGTGCAACATGTTTATGCCCCTTCAAATTTAGTTTAGTTTAGTTTAGTTTATTATTTGTAGGGCGCGCCAGGCCCTGGAGCTTCAGGGCGCACAAGACAAGAATATGCTCAGCTTTGTTACAGGTACAATTACATAAACATAATATATTCTGCCATAAATAAAATATATACAGGTACATGTGCATGGTCATAATGCAGTATACAATAAGCAAGAATGAGCAGGGCTGGAGCAAGGTCGAGACAGGAGGTGATCAAAGTACAGGAATAGTCACAATGTGGAGGTGATATACAGTGGAATAGGTGCAGTAATATACAATGGAGTCAAATACAGAAAGTGGTATCAGAACTGGGGCATGCAGGTGGAAAGCTAGTAGGGACAGTCAGGTCAAGCAGGTCGGATTAGTTAGATGTCATTAGCTCTCAGCCACTTGATCAAATTCTGCCTAAATTTCGCAAAGGGCTGGGGTTCTCTTATGTCATGTGGTAGGGAGTTCCAAAGCTGTGCTGCTTTGACTGCGAAGCTATGTCCTCCAATAGTGGCACGTTTAAAGCGAGGGGCATAGAGGCAATTTGCATTGACCATTCTTGTTGGTCTAAGTGAAGTTCTTAAGTGTAGCCTGTCCATGAGGTAGGGTGGTGCCATGTTATTGAGGCACTTGTGAGTAAAGGAGGCAATTTTAAGTTGGATTTTGTCCTGAGTGGATAGCCATTTATATTCTCTTCTTATAGAGGAGATATGCTCTTTCCTGTTGATCTTAAGCGCGGCTCTCAAGGCATTATTCTGTAGGACCTGGATTTTTTGGATAGTCTGTTTGTTAGCCCCAATGTAAAGACCATTACAGTAGTCCAGTTTGGACAGAATAAGGGCTCTGGCAAGCGTGATGCAGCTGTCTGTAGAGAGGAATTGCTTGCTGGCTCTAATGAGTTTGCAAGTATATGCTGTGGAAGAGGCTAGGGAGTTGACTTGTTTGCCAAAGTTTAAGGTGGCGTCAAGGTAAAAGCCTAGGGTCTTGACTTCCTTTGCTACTTTGATATTGTTCCCATCGATAATGAAGCTGGCATAGTCAGTGTTGAGTTTAGTTATGTATGTCGAGGTGCCTAGGATTATGAGCTCAGTTTTGTCGTCGTACAGGCATAAGCCGTGTGTGGCCATCCATGCCTGAACGATGCTGTAAATTTTATTCACTAAAGCCAGATCCACAACGTAATCTCCTGAAAGCGGAAGGAGGATCTGGGTATCGTCTGCATAGTTGGTGTAGGCGATACCCAGATGATCCATTTCGTCAAAGAGCGGCTTTGTGAAAATGTTATAGAGGGTAGGTGATACACAAGATCCCTGGGGTTATATCCCGATCGTTATAGGGATCGGGTCAGCTGAGGCTGATGGAGAGAAGACTCTCATGGTACGGTTATTCAGGAAGGATTTGATCCATAATATGGCCTCTTTAGAGAAGTGAGCAGCAGAGTCTAGGTGGCTGCATAAGACTGTATGGTCGACTAAATCGAACGCTGCTGAGAGGTCTAGCAAGAGGAGTAAGGCTGCTTGGCCATTGTCCCTACATTGATCTATTTGGGCCTTGAGATCGATAAGGGCAGTCTCTGTACCATGCTGGGGACGGAATCCAGATTGGCGGGTTCCGAGCAGGTGGTTGGATTCAAGGAAATTTTGTATTTGCATGTATGCCACTTTGTCTAAAATTTTTAGAAGAAAGGGCACAGTCGTGATAGGACTAAAATTGGTAGGAATGGCAGGGTCGAGGGTTTGCTTCTTTAGGAGTGGCAAGACCCACGACTCTAAGATTTTTCGGTACAATGCCGGTAGTGAAGGATGAGTTGATGAGTTTAGCTATGAATGGCGATAATTCTCTTGCAGCATCCTTAATTAATTGGGCAGGGCATTGGTCACCTTTACAGTTGGACGGTTTAAGTCCCAGGATCACTTTTTCGACTTCAATGGTAGAAACCTTGGAGAAGCAGAAACGTGTTATTTGTTTAGCTTTAAGTAGGGGTGCTGGGGTTAGGGTGTCCTGAGGTGTGAGAGATGCTTTTTGTAGGGCGATTTTGGTTAGTAAGTTGACTACTTTGTTGATAAGGGCAGATTGAATGTCTGAGCACCATTTTCTGTCCTTGGTGCAGTTTTCTTGGGGAATGATGGGTGTTTCCAGCTCTTTCAAGATACTGAACAGTTCTCTGACACTTGATTTAGATTGGGATATTCTGGTATTGTATGTTTCCTGTTTGGCTAGTAGGATATCTTTTTTGTATTGGGATGATATCTTTGCAAGGTTTAGTTTGTTTTCAACTGTAGGAGTAAGTCTCCATTTGGATTCTAGTTTTCTTTTGGTTAACCTGAGATTTTTTAGGTGGGGGGTGAACCATGAGTTGAGATGTTTTTTCGGTTTACTAGTCCGTAATTTGAGCGGTGCTATGTGATCAAGGGCTGAGTTCATAGTTTCATTGAATTTATCAACTAGCATATCAGGCTCCGTGTTAGCTGGGAGCGAGTTTAGTTGGGGTAGTATGATTGGCAACAATTTTTCCGTGGTTATTAGCTTTTTGTTCCTCGTGGGTATAGGAGGGGCAGGTGTGGGCTTGGCTGTGGCTAAGTTAGTATCTACTGTAAATAGAAGAAAAAGTGGTCCGTCCAGATCTGGGGAACAGTGTCTGTAATGGTTACTCCACAGTTGTGATCAGCTATCCAGTCAAGGATGCGACCTTTATTATGAGTGGGACAGGTGACTCTTTGGGCAAAGCCCAGCTCTTTTAGGATCAGAGCAGTGGCTGTGGACTGGGTGTCTTTAATATCATTGTAGCCTAGGTTGAGGTCTCCTAGCACTATGGTTTGGAAGGTGTTTTTCAAATTGTTGGACAAGGTGGTGGAGAGGTCCTCAACAAAGGTTCCAATAGGACCAGGGGGTCTGTAGAGCAGGACAATATTTAATGTTTGGGAGCTGGCGGTGGCCATTTTGACCGAGAGGCATTCACAAGATTTTGTGATGGGGGATGTAGAGACTCTTATGTTGAGACTGATCTTGGCAATAATGGCTAGACCCCCGCCTCGGGAGGTGTGTCTGTCAGCTCGTATGATGGTATAATTGTCGGGAACTGCTAAGGAGAGGGCGGGACCCGCTGCATCATGAAGCCATGATTCTGATATGGCTAGGAAGTCTAGGTGGTGACCGAGAATAATATCTGAGATTTCTGTAGCATGAGCGACTAGGGACCTAGCATTTATGAGTGCACCATTGAGGTGATGTTTAGTGAGCATGGTGCTTGCTATAATGGTAGGTTTGGTATAATTGTCGGGAACTGCTAAGGAGAGGGCGGGACCCGCTGCATCATGAAGCCATGATTCTGATATGGCTAGGAAGTCTAGGTGGTGACCGAGAATAATATCTGAGATTTCTGTAGCATGAGCGACTAGGGACCTAGCATTTATGAGTGCACCATTGAGGTGATGTTTAGTGAGCATGGTGCTTGCTATAATGGTAGGTTTCACCAGCTGCCAATGGTTAAGTGACTGGTGGGTGAATGGGGATGAATGTGAGCAAGCTTGGAGCCCATGCAAGGGGCATTGGAACGTGGATGTTTTCTTGCATGTTTTACTGGCATTTTTGGACAGTCAACTTGATGAATGTTATTACATGGCAAGGTGTTTGGAGTAGGGGTTTATAGCACAATGGGGCAGGCAGACTGTACATTTTCTGTGGTGTGACATTTCCTATTCACATATGGAGCAAGACCACTATGATTTGTGTTCCTACATGGTGGACAGAGGCATTCGCGCCGTGAAACACTTGTGTCTAGACGTGTTATAAATGCCATATCATATCATATATCATATTTGTGAAACCAAACAGGAAACATTTGCTTACTCTGACATTGCATGTTTTACTGGCATTGATGGCAAAGTCCCCTTGAAAAGTATCCTTACATGGAGGTGCATGAGTTGGGCAGGCATGTATACAGCCGGCAATAGCATGCTTTCTTCCTGTGGCAGGAGATTTTTACTGGCATGAAGGGCAAAGCAAACAAGAGAATGTTCGCATATGGGCATTCTGGGAGAGCCAGCATGAGCAGGATTCTTTTATTGTATATTTATTTTGCTTAATATCACTGACCAAGCACAGAGTTGGCTGATAAATTTAGGTGCCCGGAGCTGGGCACATGGCCCTTGCTTCAATGCAAGGTGAAAGAGTTAAGGTTTGATTAAAACACATATTTATATCTTTCTCCTAATGCGGATCGCATTGTGCCACTGCAGCAGTTTGATCATTGTGTGTATTGCACATGCGTGGTCGTCCAGGGCATCCCGGAGTGTGGCGCGACCTGTTCTTTGTTGCACAGCTTGGGGTGGCTCAGCAATGCTGGTAGAGGGCCCCCCACATTTTGCGGTATTCCACTGGGTCCCACTTGTTTCTAAACTAGTGTGTCTAATCATTGTCTAATCATTGTTAACACATCTTCCTAGGTCTATTCTCCTTCTTACCTGTCTACAGATGTTTAAGTGTCTCCCTTTTCGGTCTCCCATTGCCACATTCACAAATGTCTCCCTCTGGTTGCCCATGTTGTGAGTACCAGTGGTGCCCATCAGCTGAGTTGCAACCTGCTGTTGCAGGTTGCCCTGTTGTCGGAATCGAAATAATATTATACCTCCTATTGCATTGTTTGAATGTGTGTTGGCCTACGCCAAGTTGTCTAAAACATCGTGTAAATAGATTCCGCGGAAAGGTCTTGACCTTAATGTACTGTGTAAATCGCCATCTTGAATTTAGCCGCCATTTTAGGTTCTCTTGTAATGTGGATGTCACCCTGAACATCAAAATGGAGGCCGAATGACATTTCGAGTGGGATTCTGGCCTTTGTGACCTCCGCACACATTTTTTTTTTTTTTTTTTTCTTTTTTTTTTTTTTCCAAACTTTATTTATATTTTACAATAACCGGTAGGCATGGCTCCAACAGGGAGCTGCTGAATGCAATATCCCACAACAATTCCCCCGCCCCACCGCCCCCCATCTCCCGTTTCCACAGTATCTTTGAGAGTTTCTACTCATTGCCTTAGTCGCATGGACGTTTTCTCTCCTTGTCTTCCCGCTCCTCCCTCTTACGGACCTGAGTTCTGGGTGTTTGGATTATCAGAGTCCGAAGTAACAGATTTGTTCATCAGGTAGGTGATATATGGTCCCCAGATATCAGGAGGGCGTGCGTGTAAAGGTAGTGTACGAATAAATTCAGTGTCCATATCTTGGCAATAAGTTATATCCTTTTCCCAGTCAGCTACCCTAGGGAGTGGGCCCCTGCCCCACGACATGGCTATTCTCCTTCGTGCTAGCACCATGAGGAGTGCCGCCAGCTTGCGTGACGATGGCTGCAGATGTCTTGTGAGGCCAAGAAGCGGGCCCAGCGGCAGGGGGGTCATCTGCTCTCCTATAATCTCGGATGTTGTTTGTATAACGGTGGACCAGAATTGCTGGATACCGGGGCAGACCCATGCCAGATGAAGAAAGTCGGCGTTGGGACAAACGCATCTCTCACACTGGGCCGACGCCTCTGGGTGGTGCCTGTGTTTTTTGGCGGGTGTGTAATATGTTTGGTGTACAAAATTGAAATGGATCAGTTTGTAGCGAGAATTTAGCGCCACTTTTTGAGTTTGTCGCAGAATGTAGGCCCAGTCTTCCTCACTGATTGGTTCCTGCAAAACCGATTCCCACCTGTGTTGCACTTTAGGTAGGAGCTTCCTCGTGTCACTCACCAGGGTTTTGTACAGAGTTGACACCAGTCTGCCCTCTCCCTGTGCTAATATTGTGTTATGTAGCAGCTCCCACGTGGGGGGTTGTTTAGGGAATGAGGGGAATAGCTCCTGCAGGGCGTGACGGAGTCTGAAATAGAGAAAGACGTCCAAGGATGTGTTCCCTCCCTTGTCCTTGGCCATTTGGGTGGTCAGAAAGGTGCCCTCTGGGAAGAGGTCTCCTAGCGTTTTTACTCCTATTTTGTCTACCCATAGCAGGAATACCTTTTCGTTCGTGAGAGGGATACCGGGGATAAATTTTATAGGTAGTATGGGGGAGAATCGTACAGCCACTCCACACGCACTGGCGATCTTCTTCCATATCGCATATGTAGACAGGACCGTGTTCAGTGTCTTATGCGGCACGGGGATGTGGCTGATTATGACTGCGGATAGTAAATCGGGGGAGGCCAGGGCTCTTTCCACTTGCACATGTGGTCTTACATAGTGGATTGAGTACCAGTGGCTCAGGAATTGGGCCTGAGCCGCCCAGTAATATTTCTCTATATCTGGGAGCGCCAGACCTCCCTTCGCTATAGGTAAAGTGAGTGTGTCGTAAGCCACCCGAGCCGGTTTCCCCGCCCATATTAACTCTAGGATCGTGCTCTTGATCTTTGACAGAAAGGACTTGGGGAGAAGTAGCGGGATATTTGTGAAGAGATATAAGAGTTTGGGGAGAATAACCATTTTCGTCAGTGAGGTCCTGCCCCACAGTGTCAATGGGAGTGATTTCCATCTCTGAATACGTTCAAGTAATAGCTGCAGTGCGGTTCCGTAATTATCTCTAAATATCTCGTGATGGTTACGTGACATCTTGATCCCCAAGTAGCGCACTTTCGAGGTTTCCCATTGGAACCCATGGTCGTCGGCGAACTCTGAGGTGCACGGAGTCAGGGGGAATACTATCGATTTGGAGTGGTTGGTTTTGAGCCCTGACATTAACCCGAATCTTATCACCTCTCGCATTACGGGGTTGAGGTTGACTTGGGGGTCGCTAATGAACAGCATGACATCGTCCGCGTAGAGGGAGACGATTAGCCTGTGAGGACCCAGTTTTAACCCTCGCTCTAACTGCTCGGCCCGTAGCCTCGAGGCTAGGGGTTCCATCACCAGGGCGAAGATAAGGGCCGAAAGAGGGCAACCCTGTCTCGTCCCGCGTTCCAATGTGATCCCCGATGATTTAGTGTTCCCGAGTGTGATGTACGAGCGTGGTTTATTGTAAAGCAGAGCTACTAGCTTCAGGAAGAAGTTGCCCAGACCCATCTGCTTCAGTGTCGCGAACATGAAAGGCCACTCTACAGAGTCAAACGCCTTCTCGGCGTCCAGCAGTACTGCTATCGCCTGCTGTGTCGAGTCTAGGGCCTCGATGACGCCAAACAGCCTCCTTATGCCGAACGTTGTGCTACGCCCCGGGATGAACCCGGCCTGGTCACCCAGCACTAGTGCTGGCATCAGAGGGAGCAGTCTGGCCGCCAGGATTTTGGCCAGGATTTTGTTGTCCAGGTTGATCAGAGAGATCGGTCTATACGAGGCGCAGCTCTCTGTAGGTTTTCCGGGTTTATGCAGCATCATCACGTTGGCTTCACGCGTCGTGGGGGGAAGTGCTCCTCGACCCACCGCCTCTTCGTAGACCTGCAAGAGGAGGGGGGCCACTATGTCCATGTGCGCCTTGTAGAACTCGCCGTTGAGCCCATCGGGGCCGGGTGCTTTGATATTAGGTAGGGATTTGATTGCCATCCGGATTTCTTCCAGTGAGATGGGCGCGTTCAGGGGTTCGCGCAAGTCTTGGCTTACCCAATACAGTTCTGTGTCATTCAGGTATTCTTGTATCGCTTCGGGGTCTGATGTTCCTTTTGAGCTGTACAGGTCTTGATAGAATTCCCGGAAGGTGTTGGAGATCCCCTCCTCCGTGTAGACTATCTGTCCTTGCGCATCTGTGACACATTCAATATGAGGTGGGACTCTGTCTATCGATAGTAGTCGGGCCAGCAATGCACCTGGTTTTTGCCCCTCACCGTACTGCCTGATCTGCTGTCTACGACCCATGAACTTCAGTTCGCGGTCCGCTGTCTCCTTAAATTTCAAGAGTTCTTGCTTAAGCTTGGCTTGCGTGCATGGATCGGGGGTGTTGAGGAGATTCTGTTCCAATTCCTTTAAACGGTCCTCTATGTTAGACAGTTCCCTTCGGATCATTTTTAGTGTCCCGTTTTCTTTGGTCAGGCAGATTCCTCTGACAAAGCACTTGAATGTTTCCCAAATGGTGCCTGCGGAGTCAACCGAGTTTTGGTTGGTGTCTATGAAGGAGAGTATTTCTTGCCGCAGTTCTGCTGCAAACACTGCGTCTGTGAGTGAACCGGGTTTAAACCTCCAGTTGAGGCCTGGCACTGCTGTGCCCGCTAGGGTGGCCTCCAATACCACCATCGAATGGTCGGAATAGGACCTTGGTAGGATCTGGCACGCGTCCCACCTGAAAGGGCTGTGGGAGGACGCCAGGATATAGTCGATTCTAGAACTGGTGTTGTGCACAGCTGATCGGAAGGTATAGTCTCTCCTGTCTCGGTTGTGTCTTCTCCACATGTCGGAAAGATTGAAGGCCTGACAAATCTCTCGAACCTGAGTACTTGCTTTGGACGGGTTTCCTGAAGTGTTGTGGGACCTGTCGAGCCTGGGGTCGAGCGCGGTGTTGAGGTCGCCCCCCCACACCACAGTCGACGCGTCGGTCGTGGCTAGATGGGACATTATCCAGTTAAAGTTATCGTGTCCGTCTGTGTTTGGAGCGTAAGAATTGACCACCACCACTTCCTTTCCAGCGATTATTCCTTTCACCAGTAGGGCCCTTCCTTCGGTGTCCTTCTTTGACTCGATGAGGCTGAAATTGGTCCTCTTATCGATCAGGATCGCCACGCCTCTGGCGAACGATGAGTAGGACGAGAAGTACCGGTGGCATCCCCATGATCTGGCCCAGCGCTGTTCCGACGAGGGTAGTAGGTGAGTCTCCTGGAGTATCGCTATGTTGATTTTGTGTCTCCGCAGATATTGAAGGATTCTCCTCATTTTCGTAGGCTGGTTGCCGCCGCGTATATTCCAGGTGGCGATTCTCAACGTTGTCGCTGCCATCTGAACGGATCAGTGTAATCCTGTCGGGCCGGGGCCCGCGGAGTTAGCTGGAGTCGCTTTCGGAGAAGGAGCCAGGAAGACTTGGCGATTGGTAGGTACATAGTTCCTCGCGTGGCTGTCGTGGATCGGGGGTATGTGGGTTGAGGCGGTATTACTGAATTAACTTCCCTCCCATGTACGGGCAACCCCCAACAGGCCCGTGGTAAACAGTCCCATAGTAACGAAACAACTTGCATTGCTGTGCTCGGGGCGCAAGTGGCCCTCCAAGAGAGGGCTAGCTCCCTTCCCCGGATACAATAGTGGTCTGCGGTGGTCTCTCCTTGTCAGCCATGCAGACACTAGCCCTCCCATTAGGTACCTTGTAGGCAAAATTTATGGTGGATTTCTTCTCGGTCTCTCTCCCCTTTGAGGCCTTCCGTTGGAGGAGGCGGGTCTGCAGCCCGAGCGGTCCAGATAATCGCTCGTCTCTTCCGGAGAGTTGAAAAACTGGGTCGTCCCCTCATGTTGGATTCGGAGTTTGGCAGGGTAGAGCATGGCGTATTGTATCTGGTTCTCTTGAAGCCTGCACTTTACTGCCGTGTACGATCTTCTTTGCGCTTGGACCGCCTGGGAGAAATCCGGGAAAAATTGGATTTTATCACCGTCGTACTGAAGATCGCCTTTCTCCCTGGCCGCCCGTAGGATGGCGTCCCGGTCTTTGTAGTTGAGCACTCTCGCTATGATTGGGCGAGGATTAGCCCCCGGGATCGGTCTGGTGTTGGGAATTCGGTGGGCTCTCTCCACAACAAACAGTTTGGACAGGATGTCTGTGCCGAAAAGGTCCACGCATAACTTCTCTATGTAGTCCTCCATCTTTATGTTGAGTTGTTGTTCCCTAGCTCCAACGATCCTGATGTTGTTGCGTCGGGAGCGGCCCTCCAAGTCTTCATTCTTTGCGTTTACCGCTTTCATTTGCACTTCTAGGGAGGCCACTCTGGAAGTCAGGGCCGCTGCTCCGTCGTCGAGGTCCGACACCCTCTGCTCGACTGTGTCAAGTCTATCGGCGTGTTTGTCTAACCGGTGCTGGAGCAGATCAACCTTAGAGGAGAGGGTGTCGAGTTTGCTCCCAAGACCGCCAATTCCGGCTTTCAGTTCTAGGAGAATTTCCCTGATGTCGAACCCGTGGGCCTCCTCCTCGTCTTGGGTGGGAGATAGCGCTCTGCCATTTGAGGTGGTTGGTTTGGTCACGGAGCTGCCCTCAAAGTTTAGCTTCTTTTGAGCTCTGTCCATTTTCTTTGAGGCCGCCATCGGCGCTTGTGTAGCGGGGGTCCTACAGGGCACCGGAGGTAGGTCCCTCCTGATGTTTCCCTTTGTGATAGGGTATAGTGGAAGCGGGAGTGACGCCGGGTCCAAGCGCTATCTACTGCTGGTTCTCGGCTGGGCGGCCCGTACGTTGGGGGTTCACGCGGACCCCAGCTTGCGGTTTCCCGCGCCCCGCGCCTTCACACAGGCTGAAATTCACCCCGGGGAGTATGGACGGGGGCGCACGGGGGCGCGCGTACCTGATCTTCGGGGTTCGTTCAGGACGGCTCCTCCGAGATTCTGCCGGATGTCCCACCGCTTTCGGCCGCTCAGGCCGTCCCCCTCCGGGCCCGCTCTGTCTCCGACTGCCTCGCGTCTAGCCCGCGCCGGCGCTCCACTCGGACCGGGGAGGGGGAGGGTTTCTCGTCGCTGAGGAATCTGGACCCAGCATCCGAATTACGACGAAAGGAGTACTACGTTTTGTTCAGAATCGCTTTGGCTACAAACTGGGGGTGGCTGCATACACAATGCCCAGCGCAGATGCCTCGATTCGTCAGGATTTCTGAGGGAGCTCCGTGGAGCTCACAGGGAGGCCGCCATCTTGGACGGCTCTCTAGCGCCCTCTACTCGACCTCCGCACACATGAATAAGTAATATGCCTGCAGGCCACTTGTTGGGGTCGCGAACTGAGACCTTGTCCTATCGCTGACCTATGTGTAAATGAACAACTGTATCAGCGGAACTGATCAAAATGCATACATTATGGGATTGACCTGGCAAGGAACCCTAGGCCTGGTCCTAAGAATGGTTAACCCGCGAGGGGGTTGGCCAGAGCTGGATAAAAAGTATAAAAACACGAGTATCCCAATGTACGGTCTCTCACACTAACGCAGTGAACTCTCGTTGAAGTTCGTTCTGTTACTCTGAGAGCCGAATAGCTATCCGTTTGTCAATTGACTTTTTGGTAATTGTTGTAGCTTTTAAATAAAGCACTTTGTATGTTCTTTGTAACCTGTGTTGGTGTGTTTCCTTTGGGCTTCCTGGCCTCATATCAATTGCTTTGTTTTCACAGTTGGCGCCCAAATAGGGACCCTCAAGATTGATGCCGGATCATTGAAGGTTGACGCAGACTATCGAACCGGGATCGGACGGTGTGATTCTGCGGGCCCGACCGAACGAGACGCGATACCTCAGCAGCGCTGCAAGATCCAATCCTTGGACGATAGTCGTGTGGTCTGACACGGCATCTTGACGAGGGTCCATTTTTGAGGCGGGCAGATTTGTCGAAACCACCAAACACAAGGTAAAATTCGTTAGGTAAGTTCTTTGATAAACCGTACGGTCCTCCTTAGGTTTGGTCAGGTGCAGTCGTGACCCGGCTCTTAATTTAACCCTGACAATTTGAATTTGGCGTATTGTATCTGCAGACACAATTATTGACCAGGTAACACCAATTCTTTGTGAAATGCCTGGGAAATTGTCTAGCTGCTTTAGGGCTCTGTTCCACAGCGATCGACAATCCTTGGAATTTAGCCGCCCGGCACCACAGGAGGGGTCGCCGGCATGTACTATGTACTGTAAGTATGGCATTGGAAGTATAGTATTTAATGATATTTGGCACAGACAGACCAGACATGCCTCCGAATTTCAGTGGCCAATCAACGGTAGTTTTGAGATCCCCCGTATTGAATACTTAGAATCGATCTTGTTAAAGAAGAAGGCTAGACCAGCAGCCTTTGATGTTTTACAGAATTGGAAAAAAGAAGCATTACAGCAGCTTAAAAGTAGGGATAAACATGCACGTCGTCATAAAACAAATGCCGAAAAAGCATTATTATATGATAAAGAAAAGCGTTCATAATCAGATAAAAATATGGATAGAGCTTTTTCACTCGGGATTCAGAAAATTTACCCCTCTAAAGATTTCCATGTTTCTGAGGAATTTATCGAGAAGTTATTAAATGAACGCAGGCCTGATGCCTCAGCGCCACCTCCGTATGCTCCTATTTTGGGCGCTCTGCCCATTCCTGCTGTCGCTCCTGTTGTTATTCCTGTTCCCCCTGTACAACCTATTGTTCCTAGTCCTCTGGTTGTTGTTCCTCCACCTATCGCACCGCCCCTTCCTTCTACACCGATAGTTGCACCTTTATTAAATTTACCTACACCTCCTCTCCCGAGTGGCCTCGTATTGACTTAAGTCGATCCAGGTGCAGGATCAAAGATTGTCACTCGTAGTACTGTTTCTGCAGATAGGAAACAGGAATTGTTTGCATGGGCTAAGCATTGCATGGAGAAAGGTGATCAAGTTGATGTTTTTTCCACATTATCTAATTTGAATAGTTGTCTCGAGAAAAATGTTTTTATCGAAGGTTTGGGGACTCATTTATGTGTGATGTGGGGTAGATTACAAAATTCAGATCTTCCACAAGGAGTAAGAGATCTGAATGCTTTGGCACTTTCGAGGGACACAGAGCAGAAAGTATATGGGCATGTTGAAAATTTGTTTGAGTTTAGGAAAGACTTTGAAAAGTCACGAGATGAGGACGACGAAGATGATAGAATATATGTACAGAAACGGTTCCTTCCGTGCCGTAGATCAGCACCTGAGGAAGTACGAATTTGTACTAAAGATGCGGTTCGATGGATCTCGCATTCATCGATTCCGCCTGATGAAGTATATGACACGTATAGTCAGTATACAGTGGAAATGCAAAGAAAGGTAATTCAGGTGATGGTACAGCACCTGCAAGAAGAATGTGTAAGAAAGAGGGTTAGTTGCCCCATAGAATTATTGGGGATTTGTAAAAGGGCTTTTTCGCCCGATACTTCTACAGCTGCCTTAGCGCTCGACCTGGCCCTGTTGCTTAGTAAGCGGCCGGAGGTACCTATATCTCAGTTGCCTATGAGAGAGGTTCCTCCGTCCTTTGTCCCAAAAGTTGAGATCCCCGCCAACGCTGGGACTGGTGCCCCCGCTGTGGATATCCCTGCACATTATGTATCCCAATTTGTTCACGTCCCGTTTTCACGACAGGAAGTGAACACAATTAGACAATCAGTTCCCGATATCAGGAAAAACCCGACGGGGTTTTACAAAGAAATAGAGTCCGTCTTGCAGTCCTCTGTGTTCACCTTGAGTGATATTGACTTGTTATTCCCTGTACTCCTACCCGTAGATGTATGGAAACAGGTTCGGACAACAGACGATGTGCCGGGGTTGGGAGATACGTGGGCTAATATGATTAGAATTGATGGGGAAAGACCAGCTGGTGAGAAACCACCACAGGTAATACTTACTTTGCCTGCTAGAATTGTCGCAAAATTAAAAACTATAATTCCAGAGAAAAGAATTATTTGGGACAAGCTTACTGCCTGTGTCCAAGGAAAAACTGAAGGCGCCACCGAATTTTTTAATAGATTCGAGCAGGTATTTTCTGACTTCAGTGAACAGGATTTAGGTATAGAGTCGGGGAAAAGGTTGTTCGTGGACAAATTTGTACGTGGACTGTTACCTGACATCCAGTCACAGATTATGCCCTCTGAAAGCGCTTGGCAGGCAAAATCTCAATCTGAGGTTTTGCACATGGCTCAGTATTATGAGAACCGTGTTAATAATGAGAAGGGAAAAATTGAAAAGAGGAAAGGAGATTTGAAAACCAAAGTATTATTACAGCAAATTGTTAGAAACCCCAGAGGAGGCACGACACAGACTAGAGGTCAGTATGTCCCACAAGGAAATGCTCCTTTGGGTCCTGTGAATATTAATCAATGTGCTTATTTCCGCCAGGAAGGTCATTGGCGAGCACAGTGCCCTGTCCTTCGCCAGAGGTCAAACAGTGCGTTTGGGGGTATGGGTAGACGACCTAGGGGCCGCCCTGGAGCAGGGAGCCCTGATAGAGGTCAGCTTTTACAAGATCCTCAGCAACCTTTTTCACAGGAAAATCAGACCTCAAGTGTGGACTCAAGGAACATATTTGATCACCCTTCTGCCGCCTACGTTTCTGAAGAGCTTCCTTTCGACAATACTCTATTTCATTAGGATTGCCCGAAGCAGGGTTTGGAACCTTCACCTATTCCCGTTAATCAGAAAGGCCCCTACGTTGAACTATTAGTAGGGAATAGGAAACACCAGTTTTTGATTGACACTGGAGCGCAGAAGTGCTCCATTGATCATTCTCGGGTTCCAAACATCCCACTGTCAGGGCAAACAAATGTTTCCGTAGGGTTTTCTGGTATACCAACTGCCTGTCCAGTTTCTGCACCGGTATCTGTCTCTTTGGGTCTCTTTACGGACCATTGCCCTTTTCTTCTCACTTCAAACTGTGGAGAGAATTTGCTGGGATTGAATTTGTTAAAGAAATTGAACGCAGTAATTCATTGTTCTTCTGATGGAGTACGGCTGACGGTTTCACCACAGCAACTTCCTAATTCTCAGTTTTTGATTCGACCTTCACCTCCTGAGTTTAGCATTGTCCCAGAATGTTTGTGGGCGGTGGACGACAATGATGTCGGGGTGTTACAGATTGAGCCCGTTAAAATAGTTCTGAAACATGGAGTGAAACTGCCACGCATTCCGCAGTATAAAATATCAGTTGAGGGCGAACGTGCTTTGAAATGCATTGTCTCCGATTTTGTGCATCGTGGGGTGATCGAGGAGATTACAGGTAGTTTGTGTAATAGTCCGATCTTGCCTGTGTATAAGAAAGGCGACAATGCAATTCCATACCGGTTCATAATTGATCTTCATGCTATTAACAGAGTGGTCGCCCCACAATTTCCAATTGTGCCCGATGTGACGACGATATTGACAATGATCCCTGCTACGGCTACGCACTTCAGCGTTGTGGATTTAAAAAACGCTTTCTTTAGTATTCCTATACATAAAGAAAGTAGATATCTGTTTGCGTTCACCTTGGGGGGGACGCTCATTTACATTTACAAGGGCACCTCAAGGGTATACTGAAAGTCCCAGCATTTATAGTAGAGCTTTGAAAGAGCAGCTCAACACCCTTGAATTGCCACCTACTTGTACGCTGCTTCAATATGTTGACGATTTGCTTTTGGCTGCAGACTCTGAGAGTGCTTGTAAAGAAGGCACTGTACTGTTGCTTGTTCATCTAGCTAAAAATGGTCACAAAGCTTCGCTTAAAAAATTTCAATATTGTTGTCAGGAGGTCGCCTATTTAGGCTACCTCCTGTCAAAGGAGGGGAGAAGATTGACACCTGAAAGAATAAAACACATTTCTGGCATGTCTGTTCCAAATACACAGAAGGAAGTCAGAGCCTTAATAGGTATGGCTTCTTACTGTAGGTTGTGGATCCCGAACTTTTCACTAGTGATAAAACCGATGTTGGCCTTGATCCTGTCGCATGCACTTTGCGAAGATGTTTGCGCGCTGTCGCTGTTGCTGCCGCGTCTGTAAAACAGAGTGAGGGAATGGTCCTAGGCCATGATTTGATTTTGATGGTACCTCACTCTGTTGATATTCTATTGAACAAAACCCAAACGCAACACCTCACCTCTTCGCGGTTAACAAGGAATGAACTAATTCTGTTTGCCCCTCACATCCAAATTAAGAGGTGTTGTGTTCTTAATCCGGCTGAACTCTTACCTTTCCCGCAAAACACTGTTTGCGGTGACGAAGAATTACATGACTGCCTGTATACCACCGAACAAGAAACGAAGGGCAGGATAGATCTCATAGATACTCCTTTGGATAATGCAGAAGGGGAGCTGTTTTGCGATGGCTCCTGCTTCAAACTTTCGGATGGTATATCTACAGCTGCTTATGCAGTTACTACATTGAGCAAAGTTGTCGAAACTAAGAGAATTTCGCATAACTCCACGCAGGCCGCAGAGATTATTACATTTGGTCGGATAATGGTCCCCACTTTATTGCAGCAGTAATTTTGCAGATATGCACAGCCCTATGTATTGAGAAACGATTTCACTCAGCTAGACATCCTCAAAGCGCTGGGTTGGTGGAAAGACACAACGGTATTTTAAAGAATAAGCTTGCAAAAACATGTGCTGATACCAAACTAAAATGGCCAGATGCCTTACCTATCGTGTTATTAGCTATGCGTACCACACCTCAGATTATGACTGGGCTTTCTCCATTTGAGGTAGTGATGGGGAGACCTGCTAACATTTGGGGTCTCCCAAAACCTAAAGCCCTGAGAGAGGTGGAAAATGTATTGCTTGTAGACTATTGTAACAAGTTAACTAAAAACCTGTATTTCATTTATTACCATGTACACTCGGCTTTACCTGTACGGTTTACGGGCCCAGGACACGATATACAGCCTGGACGTTGGGTCCTAGTGAAGGCCTACGAGAGGTTTTCCTGTCTCGCGCCTCGCTGGCGGGGACCCCACCAGGTGTTATTGGTCACCAGGACAGCAGTGCGGGTGGCTGGAAAGAAGAACTGGATTCACGCAACGCACGTCAAGAAACTTCCTCACCCGACGCCACACGTTACAGAAGAAGCAGAACCCCTCGCTGATGCTACAGTCTCTGATCTTGGAGTAGCAGACAGCGCTGTGAGTGCGTCGGAAAATTTCTCTGATCCCGAGGAGCTTGGGGAACAGTCCATTTCGTCTCCGCACTCTCTTGAAAAATCACTTCCGGAAAATACTGTTTCAAGCTCTGCGACTTCCGTCGCCTCCGACACGTCGCTTCCCTCAGGAAGTGACAACACTTTACTTCCGGACAAGACAATTTTGGGTACCACTAGGTACAACCTTCGACGAAGGAAATAGAACTACGGCACAAGTTTTTCGTGCATCTGGAAAAAGGAAGTGATTGGAAATTCTCTTTTTATGAGAAAGTTCTGTTGAACAAAAGGGATTCTGCTGGCTAGAGTTGGGAAGGACTAAGAAATCGCGCGACCGTAGCGTCGCCAGCAACGAACATTGGGGTCGTCGATTGAGGAACTACGATGCCTGCCACCTCCGCTGCTGCCTCCCGCATTGGACTTGTGAATAAGGGGGTGACCAAATTGGACAATGAACAATGTGCCTGGGCCCCGAAAACGTACTGTTGTGTTTTGATAATGATAATTGTTATTTTTGCAACTGCTGCTGTAGGACTTTGGTATTTTGAAGAAATCTATCCTCTGAAACCTTTACTACCGACCGAGATTGTACCAACTGTTTTGACTCCCTCTGTACACCTTCACACTCTGTCCCCTAGAGACTCCCAACATAGACAAAAGTATCATAATAACACTCTGATGATAGTAATGAATGCTACTCATGCCATTTTTAATAAGAGTAGTTGTTGGATTTGTACTCATTTACCGCAACTTGGGAACAAGGGACTGGGATGGTATATACATCCTCTACCTTTAACGACTACTTGCTATGCCTCTCTTAGAGCACTATTCTTTGGCCGATGGAATGATAGCATCTCAGGGAACTTTGATGGAACTAATTTGAATGATTTTGAGAAACGTGAATTGACTCCCCTGGGATGCTCGCTTTTCGCAAATAGAAGTAAACCTAACGTCGCTTCTATTAGGCCGTCTGATAAACTATCTCTTCCTTTTCAAACTCTGATTTCCTTTAAAATGGCTCCGATAGGCAATAAGGATGCTGTATCTCCTTCTTATTCTATAAATCATAGTCCTGACTCGGTTCCCTTCTGTGTACAGAGAAATGGCACTAGGCCAGTGGGAGATTTTGAAGGTTGTAAAAACATTGTAAATTTGACTGGGGAAAACAGGCCTCTGTATGTAGGGGGGCCTGTTTATTTTGTTTGTGGTAGTTTAGCATTTCCCTGGTTGCCCAAGGATTGGCAGGGAACCTGTTATTTAGGAATATTGTTACCCGGGGTATTCGTAGCAAGTACATTAGAGGTTTCTAAGGCTCGCCCACGGCGAGACGAGAATGGAGATACCCCTGGGCAAGTATTGGGAGACATAGCGAAATCAGTTGTGCCCTTTTGGGGACAAATAACAAACTCAGAGAACATTAGGGGATTTGCAAGGGTACTGGAGAGAACGATCAACCGGACCACGGACATACTCTACAATATGACCTTAGAGCAAAAAGCAATAAGATTGGTAGCACTTCAAAATCGGATGGCATTAGATGTCATTTTGGCAGAACGAGGTGGAGTATGCAAATTAGTGGGGTCCGCTTGCTGTGTTTTTGTACTAGACTCCTCGCCAACAATTTTTAAAGCAATACAGAACTTGCATACTCTTAGTTCTGAAGTACATATCCCTGTAGGAGACTGGAATCTCAGCACTTGGTTCTGGGATTCTTTACGATCTTGGGGTTGGAAGGTGCTTTCCGTTATTCTGGTTATTTTAGGGATCCTGCTATTCCTTTGTTGCTGTTTTCAATGCCTCCCGAGTATATGTGGAATGCTAGGGGGATGTTGTGCCCAAGCAGTGAGCGCAATAGGGCATAAAATATATGCCCCGGATACAGCATCTAAAGAATTCATGTTACAAGAGGTTTTGATGAACAACCTAATGGCTATAGACATTACAGACAATGATTCGGAATCTATGGATGATAACACATGGAGTTATTTTCAAAAGTATTAGGAATGATGTTAGCACTTGGCATAGGCCAAAAGGAGGGTCTGTCGGAATCAAAATAATATTATACCTCCTATTGCATTGTTTGAATGTGTGTTGGCCTACGCCAAGTTGTCTAAAACATCGTGTAAATGGATTCTGCGGCAAGGTCTTGACCTTAATGTACTGTGTAAATCGCCATCTTGGATTTAGCCGCCATTTTAGGTTCTCTTGTAATGTGGAAGTCACCCTGAACATCAAAATGGAGGCCGAATGACATTTCGAGTGGGATTCTGGCCGTTGTGACCTCCGCACACATGAATAAGTAATATGCTTGCAGGCCACTTGTTGGGGTCGCGAACTGAGACCTTGTCCTATCGCTGACCTATGTGTAAATGAACAACTGTATCAGCGGAACTGATCAAAATGCATACATTATGGGATTGACCTGGCAAGGAACCCTAGGCCTGGTCCTAAGAATGGTTAACCCGCGAGGGGGTTGGCCAGAGCTGGATAAAAAGTATAAAAACAAGAGTATCCCAATGTACGGTCTCTCACACTAACGCAGTGAACTCTCGTTGAAGTTTGTTCTGTTACTCTGAGAGCCGAATAGCTATCCGTTTGTCAATTCACTTTTTGGTAATTGTTGTAGCTTTTAAATAAAGCACTTTGTATGTTCTTTGTAACCTGTGTTGGTGTGTTTCCTTTGGGATTCCCGGCCTCATATCAATTTCTTTGTTTTCACACTGTCTTTGGCTTAGGGTGGATTACAGGTTAGCTGAGGATCATCCTTCTGGGTGATACTATATTGGTGCTCTGTGATCCGCTAGGCAAAGTCCCTGCATTGTTGCTTTGATACTATTCTTTCACTGCAGGAAAAAAGTAGTTTCTGCAGGGCAGCCAGGTGCGACATGTGCTCTCTTGCAGTAGGTTGGAATCTTCCGGTGGTAAACAGCCCTCTGCCATTATTAGTCTCCACGCCTGGCGTCTGCTCCATTCCACTCTCGACAGAATCATTTTTTCTATCTGACTAAAGGAAGATGACGCTGTAGTCTTTTGAAATTGCATTTTGGAATGCTTCGCTTTGTAGAGCCTGCTAAGCGAAAGTAGACTCTGCAGTCAGTCACGGCTAATAAACGTGGTAGGACAGTCTCAGTCTTTCATCCTTCTGACATGGAGCGATAGAAGACCAACACCTATTATTTAATCAGCAGGTAGAAGTAGAAGTGACTTGACATAAAGCACTGAGTCAAAATGTGAAGTATGGGCGAACATGAGGTGAACGGTAAATGGGGATTTATTAAAGGTAATTGGTAACAATGAAATATAACATGCGTATTAATATAATTTAAGTATAACGGGCATTGAGGACGAACGCCGTCATCTGCAGCCTCTTCTCCGGTCCACCTTCTCCAACCGTCGTCCTTCCTCACGCCACGTTCCATCCGCGAACCACATCCTTCGTTCCGCTGCTGACGGCATCATGCTTACTCGACATTACAAAATGTGATATATTTATTGAAATGCAACTTTGGCACCTATATACAAATGAAAACATTGTCATAACATGTAAATCTTTTGCAGGCATTAACTGCGAGACAAGTTTTTAAATCAATGTTAATCTCTGACTGAAAGTACAGTACTGAAGTGAAAATCACAGTACTATAGAGCGAAATAAAAACATGCCAGCAGGAGCAGAGCGCAAAACACTTTGTGGCCAGGAATTAGAGTGAGTTGAGTATCTGCGGCTGGTACTTCACATGTTCAAATGCCGGAACCTGATCCAATCATCCCCTTGTGGTAGGTGATTTGACTGCCATTTAGCTGGTTAAGAATATCACATGTTATTTACTGGGCAAGGAACTCTGGTACAAATTGCTTAATAAAAGAATAAGTCGTGTCATTATGCAGCCACTAAACTATTTACTTATGTTTATGTTTATTTTATTTATATAGCGCTTTACGCCAAAGCGCTGTACATTATAACAACAATACATAACAGTAGAAACCTACTGTTATTTTGCATACATTATCATCAAAATAGCTTTATTCCAAAACAAGTCATAAATGCTTTAAACATCAACATTATCAAGACTTAGTGCGAAGGCTTTCAGAACCCAGGGGAGACCTATTCCTGTGCCCTCCCCACCACCCACCTAAAAAGACTTCAGGCAGTCAGCGGCATCCCCTTGGCTAATTGCAGCCATTGAATTATGGTCATCCAGGGTCACGCCATTTGCAGGGAATGCACTTGTCCCTAACCTCAGCATTGCTAAGGGATGCAGAGCCAAGAGAAGGTGGAACCAGAGAACAAGCCGGCACTGCCACCGATGCAGCATGGTGGGGAGATGTGCTGGGGAAAATGTAGATGAGAGGGAAGTGCCTGGGCCATCTACGCATCACATACAGCCTGGAGAGGTACGTTGAGGGGGAGTAGGGCCCAAAGGGAGGGGATGTTTTGGTTGGCTGAGCAGGAAGGTCTAATGTGAACAACTCCAGGCTGCTAGTGCCCAGAGCCCAGAATGCGCTCAGATTCCTTCTTCTTGATTGGGCCAATTAGAATGTTCTAAAAAGGGTGCCAAAGACAGATAAAAATACATAGAATAGAATTATATTTGCAAAAATATTACAATGGGTCTCATTATGAGTCCGGCGGTAGACGTGCCAGTAAAACCGGCAGGCTGCCCCCGGACTCGTGAATTCTTCTGGTGTCTGGCTTCGCAGACTAACCTGGCATCCCAGGAAGTCAGGCGCCGGAAAAATGGAAATCCCCATTCCCATTTGAGTGCCATAGGACTCAATGGGAATGGGAATGACGAAAGCATCGGCACCGCTAACGGTGCCGGCACTTCTGTGAAAGTCTGCGAACAGGTGCCGTCCTGCCCACAAGGTCAGGCCAGGAGGACAGAACAGCAGCCCCTCGCAGACTCGTAGTGTGCCGGTCTAGTAACAACGGTGCCGGTAGGCTTACCGGCACCGTTGTTACCGGACCGGCACACTTGTAATGAGGCCCAATATCTTTTATTTTATTTTATTTGAATTTTTGGTCAGTGCTGATCCTACCCAAAAGGTCTCAGAGCACCTTTCAAAGTTCCAAAGTCCAGTCAAAGCTAGGGGGGGTTACAGAAGTTACAAAATATTTTCAGGATAGGTTTGGAAATTTGAGAATAGACAACTGGTAGCAGTGTAAGTGGAGGGGCTGATTTACGTGTTGGAAAACAGATATGTTTTGAGACTCTTTCGAAAAGTGGCGATGGAGGGTGCATAGCAGATGTGAAGTGATATGCTGTTACATTCCCCGAGTGTTCACTGGGTAAATGCTTGTCTTTGTGTACATTTTAGCTTGCAGGGTACAACATGTCGAAGATGCTGAGCAGTTTGTCGGGTGTTTGTGTGAGAGATGAGTGGTTTGCCACAGTGAAAAGGGCTTTATGATTATTAGTAGACAAACAAAGACGTTCTGCATCAGCAAATATTCTGACACCATGATCTTTCAGAATTCCCCTAAAGATACCAGGAAAATAGTGGCCCCTACTACACCTGGACTATCTAGTAAATGTATATATCTGGAATAGGGCCAACAACACTATCGCACTGTTTAGAATCATTTAATTAACAGTGTGATAATAGAACAAATTATCACCAGTACAAAAAACTATTTGTATTACCAATTCAAAAATATTGTTTATAGTGAATGTACAAAATATTTCTCAATGTCCAAGAGACAAAACTAAATGCACAGTAATTTTAAAGACACTGAAAAAAGACCCATCATTAATCATGAGACATCTAAGTGCATATAAATAAACGGAATGTCCTTCAAAACAATTATTAGAAAAGTCCAGCATCAGTGCAATATAATCTTTGAGAAGATACATTTCCAATTATGGCATATAAACATATACTATTTTTATTTTTTATTTTATTGTGTATTTAGTCACACAAGGAGAAAAGAATGACTTTATACATTTCATCACTTTAAGAATTCCAAAAAGATCTACAAGAATAAAATAATTGTACAGCAAGAAAATGGAATATGCTAAAGCAATAATAATAAATTAGAATCTAAAATACAATTATCAATTTATATTAAAAAGAAGAAAATAAAATTGTCAAAATATAGAATTAGCTGAGACTGGTTTGAAAGTAAATAACATTTCCATTAACAACCATACAATCCGAAGACTTAAAATAAACAAAGAAATAAACTAAAGGCATTGCATCATTGTTTCGAATACAATCAGCATAAATTGATTTTGATAACATTCAATTAAATTTAAAAGTTTAAACAACGTGATTGACAATGCAATCTCTTTCCCGCAGACAACCTATGCCAAAGATCTTGCCTAGTAATGTGAGAGATATCATAGAAAAAGTTTGCAAAATGTTTCTTCCTCAGTGTTAAAGTGGTGGAACCAACTAGCAGAATGGGTTTCAGATCTTGTATTAGACCTTCTTCACATAAATTGTAGACGCTAGCAGAAGGATCTAATTTGTGTCATATACGAGTCGTCTCATTAGATTTGATCAAATTAAGACAAAAAATATTAACTCTTGACGCCAAAATGGATTGGGAAATATTATATATGGGAGGACATGTGAACAAGACTTTTCAAATAGGGGAAACTTTTGACACTTTTCAGACCGATTAGAGACATTCTGGTTTCACTCCATATGTAGGAGGGACAGACCCAATGCCAAAGGGGTAGGAGTGGCCATTATAGCCAAATCTTCCTTGAACATGAGAGGTACCTTTAACTTCCTATACCTCCTGCAAACTCATGTCAGTAAAATTGTCCCTCTGCTACAGCTACTCCAAACATCCACCTCATCTACAGAGCCCCAAGGCCCAGACACACGTTTGAGAATGAGGTCATGCAAATCATTTCCTCAAATACCAAACCCAATTCACAAACCATCATACAGGGTGATTTCAACCTTGGCCTAAAAGACCCACTCGATAACAAGGCTCTATCCCTGGCTAACACTGTCACAGCACTCGGCTTTGCGCACAAGATCCCGAATCCTACTCATGTGAAAGGTTGTATACTTGACTGGCCTGCAGATATCAACTCCACCTCTACCATCATATCTAATTCTCCCTGCCCCAGGTCCGACCACCACCTCTTCATATTCAATATCAATACCAAAATCAGCCCTACCAATTTAGCACCAGAGGCCCCTTCGAGAAATAAAAAGAATATCACAGCTAACAATTTATGCAACCTGTTCTGGCCTCACCAACTGACGACACGACTGACCCCACCCCAATGACCAGACTCTACAACGACACAATATTGGCATCTATAAACAAAATAGCTCCTCTCTCGCTACGCAAAGCCAAACAACCAGCCCATCTCAATGGTTCAACCCCGAGTTAAAAGTCTTAAGAAGTACCAAAAGAGAAGAAGAATCACTCTGCAAAAAACTGCCCACTTCTACTAACATCTTTGACACTGCCTCTAGAAATTATAAACACCAAGTACTCCTCACCAAAGGCAAATTATACGACGACAGAATATCCAAAGCTAGCTCCAATACCAAGGAACTTTTCCTAATCCTCAGAGAGCTAGAAACCCCTATACCACCCCCAGAGAGCTGTAATAAAGATGCTAACTGGTGAGAGAACATTTAAAATGCTCTGCAAAACAAAATCAGCCACCTCCAATCAGAAATTGAAGCCAAAAAGAACAGCCTAAACACACATCACAAACCACCACCTCCTTCTGCTACCTCCACCAACCTCAAGGAGCTCCCACAATTCGGATTCATGGAGGTCTCTATCCCAGAAGTTCTGAAAATTATCCTCATCTTAAAACCCTCAAGGTGCCAAAGTGACCCCTGCCCACCTACAGTCATCAAAGACTGTGCTCCCCAACTCGCCCCTTTTATAACCAATCATATCAATGCATCATTCAAAAACAACTGTGTCCCAATGGACCTAAAAAGAGTGTGAGTACCACCCCTATTAAACAAAAAAAACCACCCTTGACCCCAACACTCCCACGAACTACCGTCCTATAACAACGGTACCGTTTCTCTTGAAAATTCTTGATAGAGTAGCATACCTGCAAATCCACAAATACCTGTAAGCTAATATTCTGGGGCTACACCAGTCCGGTTTCCGCCCAAGACACGGGACGGAAACTGCACTACTGGATCTAAAAATCCAAATAGACAACCTTAGGGACAGGGGGAAATTAGTTGTGCTTCCTTTCCTAGACCTTTCTGCTGCATTCAATCTGGTGAATCATAATATTCTGTGTAAACACCTAACCTCAGCAGCTAACTTCTCCCCAAACGCCTCACTATGGATAAAATCTTTCCTCAGCGACAGAACTATAAAAGTCTTCTCCCCTAAAGCCGAAGGACCACCCACCCCTGTTGCCTGCGGAAGTTCCACAAGGTTCCTGCGTGGCCCCCACTTTGTACAATATCTTCACAAAGCCACTCTTAGACCCCCTCGAGGACCTGGGTGTGACCTACACTAATTACAGAGATGACACCAAGGTCCTCATTCCAATCTCTGGTGACCATGATGCTGACACAGCCACCCTCAATGCCATCTACCTATTTATGCAAGAATGGATGGCTCAGCACAGGCTGTATCTAAATGATGATAAGACTGAGCTGCTTATCATCGGCTATCAACATAAAATCGCCAAACTAAACAAACTCTTAAAGTCATTCATCAGAGATGGACACACCATTAAGTCACTAAAGAGGTAAAATGCTTGGCTTTTTCTTAGACCCCTCTCTCAATCTTAATAAACAAATAAATACCACCATGTCAGCCACCTCCTACACATGCAAGCTAATTCGTGCCTGCAGAAAACTCCTCTCACAGGACAGCTGTCTTACTCTAGCCAGAGCCCTAGTCCTTTCACGCCTTGACTACTGCAACACCTTGTAGGCCGGCACTAAGACCCAGAATACCTGGAAGCTACAGGTACTCCAAAACAATGCCCTCAGAGCCACACTCAACGTCCCCACATTGGCACACATATCAGCCTTTAGACTCCAACACTGGCTCTCAGTACGTGAACGTATCATGTTCAAATCATTCACCCTAACACACAAATGTCTTCACCAGATGGCCCCCCCTACCTATCAGACAACATAACCTTGACAAAACGATCCAGACCAACTAGAGCAGCTTATCAGCACTGCATCGATACTCCCACGTTCAATCTCCAAAATGTAGGTGGTAGCAGTTTCCCCACCATTGCCAGCAAACTCTGGATCTCACTGCCGCTCCCACTTAGAGCTCAGGAATCATTCTGGATCTTCCAGAAACAACTCCAAACTAAGTTATTCACTCAAAGCCCAAATAACTAAGCATTCCTATCAGCCCATTCCATCTCTTCTCCCTCCTGCCCCTCCTGCATCTGCATTCTCTGTATGTTACTTGCTCACGTTATGTTACTATGCTCACTGTATGTTACCATGCTCTCGTCACTCCCTCTTTCCCCTCCCGGTATCTGCATTCTCTGTATGTCACTATGCTCTATCTTTCTGTAATGTTATTAGCTTGCGCTATGTCTGTCTTTTTATCTGCTCATGTAACAAATGCAACATCTACATCCTGTAAGAAAGCGCCCAGATGCATTATGTGCGCTATATAAGCTGCAAAATAAATTAATAAATACAATTGTGCCTTATTAATAAAAGCTTAGCTTTATTGGAATTGTCTGTTAATATTTGTTGTGTGCACTCACATTATGCAAGTATGTTTTCTGTATCTA
This sequence comes from Ambystoma mexicanum, assembly GCF_040938575.1. Taxonomy (NCBI): domain Eukaryota; kingdom Metazoa; phylum Chordata; class Amphibia; order Caudata; family Ambystomatidae; genus Ambystoma; species Ambystoma mexicanum. The sequence continues at coordinate 966,367,791 of NC_090933.1, read as the reverse complement.
TGAGCAATTGACATAAAAAGGAATTGAAGCCTATATTAGTCAGATCGTGAATGTCTAGATAGATCGACTGATCAAGAGGAACAAGGATTAGTCTGTAAACTGCTAATAAATTCCAACAGTAATGGGCATAAATGAAAGTAACCTGAGTTTGTATCTTAGACAGACGTGAAACAGGTAATGACTGTGGCAAAGTTAATGTTTGCCTCCACAGTCGGGCTTCTAGGCGATCCCAGCTGACCTTACGTTCGCAGGGGGTGCATCCCATTCCGTATAGAAGAGAAGGAATCATTTTGCCCTTGTATAACTTTATTAATGGCATCAGTGAAAATCGACAACACAAGCTTAGTCATTTTTTTAGTTGGCACTTGTATTGATGTGTTTTGTGCTCTAAGTCTGATGTTAAGGCTTGCAATGATGTATTGGCTCTGAGGGTGAAGCCTAAATATTTTACCTTTTTAACTATTTGATTTCTTGTTTATCGATTCTTCACAAAGGTTTTATGAGTTAGCCCTAAGGGGCTGTTGTCTATGAGGGCTATATCATCAGCGTAGGCTAACATGTGGATTTTAGATTCCAGTCATGGGGGAGTCAAAGGTGTGGTTTTGGAGGCTCTACGCCAAATCAGCAAAATATAGGATAAAGAAAGTGCCGGCAGAATACATCCTTGCCTGACACCAGTATCCATGGGTACTGTAGAAGATAAATCACCTAATAGATTCAATCTAACTTGGATAGAAGTGTGCTCATGGGGAGCAATGATTATTCGTAATAGGCCCAGTGGAATGTTCCAAAATTGTAGTTTTTTCCATAATTTGGATCTATTGACTCAGTGAAAAGACTTGGACAGGTCAATCAAGGCGAGACAGGTGGGAAGAGAATGTTTTTTCGGTCTTTGAGCTTGTAGGGTATTACGGGTTAAACCATTCAGAATTGTCGAAAGTCCTTTTTCGAAATCCTACTTGGGACTTGAATAGAATGTGATGGATATTAGCCCTGTAGGACCAAACATGTGAAGATCTTAGAATCACAGTCCATTAGAGCGATCGGACGATAATTTACAGGATCGAGTTTATCAGCTTTTTCATAAAAAAAGAGTATGGCCCAGGTCAGATGGTCGGATCTGAACATCTCATTAGTGAGACCATTTGGATCAGCAGCTCGTGACTTTGAAGATGCTAAGATGAAACTCAAAACCTCACTTTCCTCTATGTGTAATGTCCATTCTGTGTTGTTGCTTATGAAGGAGTTAGGGGACCTATGTGTTGTATGTTGTTCATTAAAGTACACTAACATATACTAGAGGACAATACATTTGTTTGATGAGCAGTTTGGGAGGTGTGTTGATTGTTTATTAAGGCCCAGACATGTTTTGTTTGTAGCGGCAAACTTTTTTCTAACATGTATTGTCCTTTTTTGATGTGACACAATTGTCTGTACCCACGAGACCAATGTTTGTAAGTATTTTGTAGTTTACATTTCTCGATAATAAAGGTAGATCGATCGAAGTGCATAGCGTTCAACTCATGTATACTTTTTTAAGGTGTTTCTTATGCATGTCAGTTATTTGGTCAAAGGTGTTTATGTGAGATTTTCTAGGCAAGATCTTTTTAGATTCGGGGGGATTTAACTGCCATATGAATTCTACAAAACTGCCAGGGGCGCTTGAATTCTTGATCTGACCCATTATTCACTAGGTGTTGTAGTTGTAGTTTTGTATTTAGCATGCAACCACTGCTTGGAAAGCACGAAATGCAATTTCCTTGTGAATTGGTCCGCACTTTATCATCGTATTTATTTGAAGATTCATGTTTTCATACGTGAAAGAATACCTGAAGTGAATTATGATCGCTTTGAGTAAGTGGGGCAACTTTGAATTCTTGACATTGATGAAATAGATCAGGAGATGCTATAATATAATCTATGACAGACAAAATTTTACCATTGGTCCAGGTTGCTTTTGGTGGATAATCAGAATTGACATTACCATTCAAGATATTGAGATTCCAGGATAAGAATAACTGTTCCCATAGTTCGCCATTGATGTTACTAATCATTAATTTGGAAAAGCGTCTGGCTTCAGATGAGCATGTGGCATTGAAGACGCCACCAATTAATATGAGATCATAAGGGTATTGAACTTTGCAAACTGTAAGGATAACAGATAACTCTTCAAGACACACAGGTAGATCACAAGGGGCTGCATTCCAATAAACATTTATCAACAAAAACCCTCTTATCGCCGTGTCCCATGTAAAATTACAACATAGCTCAAGGATTCCCAGTGTATCGCTACTTTAAGCATTACAGAAGCTTTGCACTGGTGCAAGTGCAAAGTTTGCACGGTATTAGCACCTATTTCTAAACACATTTGCAAATATTCGAAAACCATTGCGCCATGACAAGTGCATTTTTGTTCATGCCATAAGCAGTAGGGCAAACATTGCCCTAGTGCAAACCATATATATTTTCACTGTATTTTTGCAGCTGGCCAAAGTTTGTCCTAGTGCTAATATCGAATGGTATTAGCACTAGGGCAAACTTTGCGCCGGTGCAAAAATGCAATTTTTGCCATGGTGCTTATAACATGCAATATTTACATGTGTTTTCAGAAATAAGGGCAAACTTTGCACTAGTGCTAATAATGTGCAAACTTTGCACTTGCATCAGTGCAAAGATTCTGTAATCTGGCCCCAGAAGGACGTCCTCTCTTCGAGCAGGTTGCATATTCATGTACTACAGTTAACCCATCTAGGCTAAATGAAGAGGTGAGCCAAGTTTCCTGCAGAAGACCTGCATCAAATTCTTTGGAGAGGATGTCAGTGTTCACCTTGTGTTGAAATGATAGAGGACCGCAAGTGTCCCAGCTCACTAAAGTGAGAGTGGACTTAATCTACAGATGATGGTCCAAAATGGTCAAGCGCTGAAAGACTTGAGATATAATTTCTGGCAACAAGGACAGTAGGTTAGAGTTATCTTTGTTTGCATTAACTTCACTGATTCCTTGGGATCGAATGGCTGCTAGTTCTAGTTGCTGTTGACTTGGTGAAATAGTTGTTTTGGCAATATTTGTGTGCTTTAATTTTGACCCATGAGGGGAAATATGTGTCAAATTCGTTCTTTGGGCAGAAATAGTGACCCCCAAGGTTTTTGAAATCTGCGGCGCATGAAAGTAATGCCTGTCCACCTTTAGAAGATTTCAAAATAAGTTCAACAGCGTATGTTTGTTTATCATATGGGAAAGACAGACGTTATATGTCATTAGATGAGAAAATATAAAGATCGGGTATTCTTTTTGTATATGACAAAATGTTGCTTCTGTCCAGCTCTTGATGGTCTTTTTTTTATTGATCAATTGAAACCAAACATTTGGTGCCGCAAAGGGCTTGCTTGAAGAAATCGGATTGAAAACAAGCTCTATATGTAATAGTATTAGATGTTGCAGACCTCTATCAGCAATTCTATACATTTGACAAGGAAATACAAATGTACATCACAATAGGTTGAAACATTGTCTAGGTACAATTCTTGGATTGTCCTCAGTAATGTCTTCTCTACACCAAAAATCTTTGAACATTTTCATTGGTCTATGAGTTATATTACTCCATTTAGAGGTTCATTATTTCAATTATTTATCTACAGACTTCTGTATTTTCTGCACTTCCTTTTCACCACAACTGTAAATGATAAGCAATATGTTTGCAAATGTACACTTTGTTGGTTTCAGGTAAGTCAAAATGTCATTAAATATAATTCATATCAATCATACCTTCATGATTTTCATCTCCTTTTAGGTCATGGAGAACAATCCACCGATCCCTTTAACATCTGAAACAGAACAGGCTATTTTCTTGCCTAAATAATAGAATACATGATGTAGTATGCCCTAATTACTACCAAAGCCCGAGATTGCTGTTTTCCAAAACTGCCAAAATGTCAAATATGAAATATTATTTAGCTTACGTCTCATCAGTGACCTGTATCCTAAATCTGGGGTAACCAAATCTTCTAGTTGTCTACTTGATTATATTTAAAAATAAATCTAAGAATCAGCTTTAATGTTACTTGCATGCCCGCTGCACATTTTCATGAATTGATTACGTATGGGCATCCTCAAAGATAATAGGCAAGATCACACAAAAGCATGTGCGAACCATTCTCCTTTCGGACCACGCCCCTCTTGTAACCACAATACATCAACAGAGTCGACCTAACAATCTATGGAGATGGTCATTTCCTTCAGAGATAGGGAGAAATTGGGGATTTAATGAGAGAATATTACGTATATCGTAAAGAAATCATGGTGAGCTACATGTAAACTGAAGGGCTGTTTATCTATTCCATTTCAGGCTCTGCAAAGTTAATGCACATGCCAATACTCAACATTACTATTTTTCAGTAGATTGTTACATGCAGTTGATCATAATTGTTACACATCTTAGTGACTCTTTATTCTAATTGTACACCAGACAACTGTATAAAATATTACCAATTAGCATGTTCTGCAATATATGTACATGGTGGCATATTTATAAAACGAGATTTTAAAGAGGTGAGGTTTGTCATATTCAAAGCTAACATAAATTAGGCGTGCATTGCTTTTGTTTTGAAGGAAGACTGGTTCTGAAGGTGACACAGCGTCCTATTGATATCCTTTCCAATCACAAGGGCAGATATTACTCGAGTGCCCATTTTACCACAGTCTTTGTTTACAGGGGTTACACCATTATTTAAGTCACTGTGATGGTTTTCTATCAGACAATTCATACATTTCTAACTCTTGTTACACAGCATATCTTACAAATTATATGCACAGATGGTATATTAATGATCAGTAGTATTGAGAGTTGATTTCTAAAGAGTATATCAATGATAAGTAGTGTTCAGTTGATTTCACATTATGACTTCATGATATCCTCTGCATACATTAATGTCCATGCCATTAAACCATAGGGAGTATACACTTTCAGCCGGATTCCTCTAGATGATCCATACATCATTATAACTAACTGCATATATGCTTGAATCTTTCTAAAGAGACTTGGAGAATAACCCAAAGGTTTTGATATTGGGCAAACAAAGAGTAATGAAGATATTGGAAAGTGTCTTAGTTAATATTGTAGATTTTTACAAGAATGGTGCCAAGGAGAATTCTTCATTCATTCCTAGTGGTTCCAATGAGTCCAATTTATGGGCCCAGAACATTTCTCTTTGTGTGATTAATTCCGGGAGGTTGCCTCCTCCAGGGAGTCTAGTGATGGTCGCCATAATTACAAACTTGAGTTGTGCTATTGTGTGCTTGATTGATTCAAAATGTCTGACTACTAGTGATTTGGAATTTTTTGTTCTGATGTTTGATTTGAGTTCTGATATTCTTTCTTTGATTTTTCTAGTGGTTTGCCCAACATAGAATTTACCACAGGGGCAAATCAACCCATAAATTACCAATTTAGTATCACATGTGGCATAATGATGAAATGTAATTTTTTGTCCCGTTCGTGGGTGTATGATTTGGTCACCCTTTTGTACATTGCTGCAGTGGTAGCAATTGAGACAGGGAAAGGTGCCACATTTTGGTTTGTTCAAGAAGAGTTGCTTGCGATTGTGATTTCTTTCTGCTTTCACTAAATTGTCTCTAACATTATGTACTCTCGTATATGCAATTAATGGGGCTTTCGGAAATAGTTTGCACAATTGTGGATAAAGTTTAGTGATATTCCAATTTTGTTTGGGCACCCGATTAATCTGCATGCTTTGTTTTGAATATTTAGCGAGATATATCAACGAAGGGACATCAGCTTTTTCTTTTTTCTTCAGCAATGTTACTCTATTTAGTGAGGTACTTTTAGTTATTGCATTGTGTAGAACTGTATTTGGGAAGCCTCTTTTTCTAAATATTTCTTTTTGTTCAGCAACAGCTTTGCCATATTCAATGTCATCTGAGATGATTCTTCTTGGTCTTAATAGTTGACTCAATGGATGGTTATTCTTTGTGGGTGCAAACTGGTATAGTGGAGAGTGTAATTTACATCTGTTGGTTTGCAGCAAAAATTGAGGTGCTGAGAGTGTTACTGATTGGCGTGATGTTAACATCTAAAAAAATGGACATTACGTGTTCCAATTTCTATTGTGAATTGAATTCTGGGATTGCAGCATTCAAACATTTAAGGAATTCAAGCAATTGATCTCTTGGACCTTTCCAGATGCCAAAGATGTCATCAATGAACCTTTTCCATGTTGTTAAATTTGTAGACCAATAAGGGTGTGTCAGTATGTGTTCTGATTCAAATGCAAACAAACATGTTGGCATAAACTGATGCCATTGCTGAACCCATTGAGGTTCCTGAAATCTGTAGATAGAACTTGTTGTATCTAAAGAAGTTATTATATAATATCATCTTTGTCAGTTGTATTGGAAATACTTTGTTCATTTGAAAGTACTCTTCCTGTAGTAGGAGCCACTCTACTGCCTCTAGTCCTTCACCATGCAGTATCGAGATGTATAGACTTTGAACGTAGAGAGTGAATAGTGTCCAATGTTCTTCAAATACGTTTAGTCCTTCTAGTGTATTCCGCAAGTGGGTGGTGTCTCACAAGTATGTGGACATTTTTTTGAACTAAAGGTTGAAGCAGTCTGTCTAGGTTTTTTGCTAACGGCTCAAAGATGCTTTCAGCTGCCCCAACTATTGGTCTAAATGGGGGGTTTGTTTGGTTTTATGAATTTTTGGTAGACCATAAAACACTAGTGTAATTGGAAATGTGTTAGTCAAAAACTCTTTGGTTTTTTCGGTAATCCAATCTTCTGTGAGTGCCCCCTGTGATAGAAATCGGAGTCCATAATAACTATGGCTCGTCCCTTATCAGCTGGTTTGATTTCAATAGTCCTATCTTCCGATAGTTGTTTCAATAATCTCAATTGGTGTTTTCACATGTTGTGACCGCATATATGGAAACATATAATGCATTTGAGGTCTTTCAGCATTTTAGTTTCAAATAATTCTATTGCCGAATTCCGAATAGTAGGATTAAATGTATTCTTAGGTGTTCTTTCAAGTGAGTCGAGGGTTATGGATCTCTCTTCTATTGGAGGAATGCAATCAAAAAAGAGTTTTAATCTAATTTTTCTGATCGATTTAGCTAGATTGATCTCTTCTTCGAATAGACTGGAGTTGTTTGTGGGTACAAATGAAAGGCCAAGGCTGAGGAGGCCCATTTCCTTGGTTCAAGAAGTTGACTGAGGCTATCCACAGTCCGAAAGGTGTGCATGGGACGGAGTGTCCTAGAATTTGGACACTTTTTTTCCCATATAGGATCCTTTCCATGATAAATGTTGAGCCTTTTTCACATGAAGATTGTGCAAGAACCATACCATATTGAGAGCTGTGATGTACTGCCCTGCATTTCTCTTGTAATTTAGGGAGGGGTGACCAAGAGGGCCCTGTCCACCACCCACTACATGACACAGGGCATGGGGGCAGTGTGGGGAGGATCTCTTGGCCCACCCACCACATCCCATGAGCTTGGCAGGGACTGTCATAAAGGCCTAAACATCAGCATGGTCATAAATGGTCATAAATTGATTATGAGGAGTGGTCCCATTCAGCCAACAGCATTTGCTACTTGGCTCTTCTTAGACAGGTGTAGAAACCATATCCAAAGGCACAAGGGAAAGAAGAGGGTCCCAAACCAAGGAAAACAACTTTGGCAGTAGACCAGTCACCTCACAAAGTCTCCACACATATACACCTGAGGACTGTTGGGTTAAGAGAGTCTTCCCTAAGGGCAGGACCAGGGTACAGCAATCTACGACAAGCAAAGAGTGGGGATTGACGTACTAACCCCACATGAAAACTGAAAACCTTTGCCAACCAATCTCCATACCAATTATTTTAAGGAGGCACATCTACGTTACCTTAAATCAGCAAGAGGCTGAAAGACAGAGTCAATGCCCTATAAAAAGGAATCATAAGGCTGTGGGAGTTTGGAGAAAGGGAGCAGATGAGGACAAGAAGCATTCCAGATGTGAGGATGAACTTACTTTGGAATTGTCTGCAGGAGAACAGAGGAGGTGACTGTGAGTAAGGAATAGGAGGTTACTTGGAGAAGAGCAGGGATGTTTGGGAGAAGGATGCAGGAGGTAGAAAAACCCAGGTGGTTTGAGAAAGAGAAATCCAGGAGAGGTGGGGAGAGATAGAAGTGGGAGAGTATAAGAATAAACACCATGGCGAATGGGATAGAGAGCTCCATAGAGATGGAGAGAGAGAGAAAAAGAGAGAAAAAGAGAGGGAGAAAGAGAGAGAGAGACCAACCACCAATGGCTGTGGCAAGAGAGAACCAGGAGACTACTGAGGAGAGAGCGAGAGAGAGAGAAAGAGAGAAAGAGAGAGAGAGAGAGAGAGAGAGAGAGACCCAGGAGTTTATTGTGAGAGAGCCTGGGAAGAGAAAGATCATTGAAACTTGTAGAAGAGACACCCAGGGAAACACATACTAGAGAAATGCAGGAGGTTCGAGAAAGAAACACCCAGGAGGCTATCAAGAGAGAAGAAGATTTGAACAGCAGGGCAATGAGGAGGAGGAAGTAGAGGGGGAGTGGCTTTGAAAGATTAGATCAATTTGGAATGGACCACTGAAGTGAATCAGGAGGAGATGGCAGAATAACTAAAGAGGAACTGAGCGAAGTGACAGCATAAGGAGGGGACATTAAGTAGGTAGCAAGAAAGGACAGCAGACTTTGGAAGAGCAGTCAAGAATGAAAACCTGGACAGCGAGAGACAGAAGGGAGGTGCCACAAATAAGTTCATTATCTGGTGGCCCAGCAGATGTGGGAGGGGGTAGACATGTCACAAAGTGACGAGGAGGTGAAAGGAGATCAGACTAAGGAAGGAGTGAGTAGTGAAGGTGTTAGGTAGAATTGCATTTTTGGTGGAATTAGCAGTCCCATTTATGGGATCCCCAAACTTTTTTTCCCCTGTTAATCTATGTATATATATTTCTTTTTTTAACTTTTTGTGGAAACCGGGAATTCTTCTGAAGCCCCTTCAAACCTTTTTGTTGTGTTGTCCTATGATAGCCCATATGGCTCATAGAACAGAGGTGCACTCTATATTTTGCGACAGGGTGCCTGTATCACGCCACACTTATGTTATGGGGTAGGGCTGGTGGCAGCTATAATTTAGTTTTGGCTTGCCTACGGGTGTAGCGGGCTTTACACCATTAGTAGCCTCTACAGGATTAGTGAAGGAGAAGGTAAACCCCACTGGACTTGGGGAAAGAGTATTAAGGGCACCTCAGGCTGTGAGTTATTTTCATCCCTCTTGGATTTCCAAGCAGGACAAACTGCTAGATTTGAACATGCCTTTTTAGTTCATTTATAGCACCCGAGGAGAAGTCACTTTGGTCTTTGGTCCCCACTTATTTGCTTCTTTGTTTCAATCCAGGGAGAGGTCAACCTGTTATAGCTTTCCTTTTACTATGGTTAGATCTCATAAAACCCCTGTAAGCTTCCACATTGGCTATGTGTCTCATTGATTGCGATTCCGTTTTGAGGCAGAGCATATTCAGTGCCATGGCCTATGTATGGGGCCAGAGAACCTGCATTCTAAGGCACTCAAGCACTGGTCAATCAGCTTTTAGTATGTTTGCAAAAATAATTGTGATGCCACATCTGAAAAGATTCCGAGACTTGACCTCCACTCTCAGCTGAGAAAAGGCAGCCCACCGAATTGGCAGCCCTCCCCTTCGCGTTAGCTCCTTTGATTTGATCCCCTGCAATTTATGACTTACTTCCCTAGTCATGTAGTTCCCCTTATGACTTGTAAAGCACTCCATTACTTCTCGAAGCTAGCTCCACACTCAAAAATTCAATAACAATAATAGACTCCTGAAGGGTGTCCATTTTATAGCCCGTAGCAGAATGAAATGCAGAGTCAGGTGCACCTTTAACTACCTTGCAGAAATACTGAAACGCTTATTAACTCTGCTCCTCTCTAAAGTCTTTCAAAACTTACCAGACAGCTATGAAATCTTTCTGTCTAGTACTTTCCAATTAAAGAATTATGTTATCACCTTGAGACGGGCACATTCAGACATCTGACGGACTCCTCTGGTCATTGTGGCCTTCACAGATTTTGTGTGTAATGATATTGCCCCATTCCGGTGCACGTGACATCCTAATGACTCTGCTGCTGCCTTACTGCTCCTTCAGATGTCCAGGGGCTAGGTCCTTATGTCAGAACTTCTTATGTATGTGGTACTCATGTTGCCACATTCAGGAGGATAAAAGATAGAGGCACGCACACCTGCCCCCACCATTATGGACTTTCAAGCATACTCACTTCTCGTGATATGAAATCTCCCATGTAACCACTGTGGGCAATAGTGGATGAAATTCTAAGTCCCATCTTGAATGCAACTGACTTTGCATAAAATTGACTATTCAGTGATACGTACACGGATGATCCCTTTTAGCTAAACTGATTCATTTTCAATAGATGGATGAAAGGGTAAATCAGACTCTCCTGACAAGAAATGGACTCTTCCTGAGCTCTGCTATACTTTCAGAGGTACCTTGATGTTAATGTTAAAGGTATTTGTACAACGCACCGTCACCACCGGAGTGGCCCCCAGGTGCTCTGGCAGATCTGAAAAGGATGGGTGGTGTGTTAGTAGCGTGTTGTGGGAATAGGAGAGTGCGAGCTGTGATGTTCTGTTCTGTTGGCACCTTCAGTTCGGTTTTTACCGTCTGATGAGCTTGAGTGTGGTTGTCGGATCGGTGCGAGTTCCCATGTGCTGTTGATATAGGTAATTTGTTTGTTGTTGCAGTGTAGTGAAGTAGGTGCGGACTGCTGTGCGGGGACGTGGTTGTGTGGCTTTCTGTATGAGAAGTGTATGGGCAAAGTTGAGGTTTCATAATCGGGTTAGTGTTTTCTTTTTTCGTACCTCTTAGTCTTTGCGTTTCTTTGCTCCACTTCAATGGCTATCCTGTGAGTTTGGTATTGTAGTTTGTCTATCTAGTTGGCAGGTATAATGGGGTGGCAGTTTTCCTCTGTGCTACTTTAGTGGTTTGTGCACCTGGTGTTGGCAATGTTTACCTTAGAGTATTCTGGTCCCTTCCTGCCCATTCCTGTGTGGGTGGTCCTTACCGGCCTGTGTTTCCTCTGTGGACTAGCGGTATGTGGATATGGCATCCTCCCCCTGCCCTCATGGTCCCACCTGGCCCATTCCCATGTGAGATCTTAACCTACCTAAGTTTTCTCTGTGGGCTAGCAGTATGTGGTAATGGCATCCTCCCTCACCCTCTTGTTAGGGAAGATTAAGTTAAGAAATTAGGGATGAATCTGCAGTTTCCCACTGCGTAAATGCTTCCTAGTCATTTCCATCTGGTTCTGGCACAAAGAGCCAAGTTTTGAGTAGTTTTCTAAATTGAAGATGATGCCTTGTGTTACGTATGTATGGTAGCTCAATTCCAGGTTTTTGGTGCTAGGTCATAGAAAGATGATCCTCCAAATTTTCTTTGCTTGTATGGTTTGGGGTGGTAGATGTTTATTTTCTCATTTAGGAACTCTGCTCCTTGGCCGTGGATTGCTCTGTGTGTTATGCACATTGATTTGAACTTTATTTGCTGATTTATTAGTAGCAGTGTAGCATTTTCAGTGCTGGGGTAATGTATTCTCTTTGTGGTAGTTTGAGCAGGAGTCTGGCTGCAGGATTTTGGATGCGCTAGAGTTTCTTTAATAGTCGTTCTCGCATTCCTAGCTATAGGCTTTTGGGGTAGTCTACTCTTCACATGATGAGTGTGATGAGGGTGATTGTTTTGTGGGTGCAAAAGTGGAATGGTAGGATCCTTTTTACTGCGTGTAGGAGGAAGAAACTTTTTTTGATTATAGCGTTTACTTGTAGCTCTAGTGTTAGTTTGTTGTCCATCAAAACTCCCAGGTTCTTTACTATCATTGATGGAGCTGGCACTGTTCCAAGTTCCGTCGGCCATTGGATGTAGTGATTGTTTTATCTGCTTTTGCATATGATCATTATTTCTGTTTTGCCCAGTTTGAGTATGAAGTTGTTTGAGTTCATCCAGGAGTAGAGTTTTGTAGGCAGCCTTTCAGTGTTGTGTTTTCTTCCTGTGTTTTTTGTATTTTATAGACTATTTGTGTGTCATCAGCGTATTTGTAGCATATGAAGCTTTGTCTTTTAATGAGCTTGAAACACTTAAATAACACATCATATCATATCATATCATTAGTGGAGCTAGGTATATGTTGAAAAGCAATGGGGAGAAAGTTGATCCTTGTGGTACTCCACGAGTGGATTCCCTTGAGGTGGATTTGAAAGGTTTGATCCATATGGTTTCTGATCTGTTTGTTAGGAAGGATTTAATCCATGGTAAGGCTTGGTCAGTGACTCCTATGTCTTTCAATCTCCTGATGGGGATGTTGTGGTTGACTGTGTCAAATGCTGCAGAGAGATCCAGCATTATTAGAGCTGTGCTTTTGTCTGAGTCTGCATTCGCCTTTAGATCATCCCATATTAAAAGCAGTGCCGTTTCCATTCCTCTCCTCGGTCTGGAGCCTACTTGTGCCTGATCCAGCAGTAGGTGGTGTTCTATGAATTGTTGTTTTATTCTATAGATGTATGTTTTGAGTAGTTTCACAGAGGTTGACCACGTTGCCTGATGTGTCTTAGAGGAGCAGCTTCGATGCATGCTGATTTAAAAGTTTGTGGTACTTCCCCTATTGAAAAGGATTGGTTGAAATGCTTTGTGTAGTTTTCCATGGTTCAGGATTAATTTGTGCATGTCTGGTGGGCAGAGATCCATGGGGGAGCATGCTTTTTTGCCATTGTTTACCTGCTGATATTTGGGGGAAGCTTCAGAGTTTGTTCTGGCGATCCTCAGAAGTAGGGTGGGTTGCATGTCGAGGTTGCTAGGTCTGCTTTTTATAATTTGTTGGATGGTGCTGATTTTGTTTTTGAAGTGATCTACGAGGTTGCTGCATAGTTTCACCAAAGGTATCAATGTGTTGCAGCCAGGGGGGTTTCTCATTTCGTTTATGATTTTAAATAGTTCTTTATGGGTGTTGCACGATTTGGTGATTCTGTTGTCGAAGTATTTCTTTTTGGCCTTTTGGATTTCCTTTTTGTATGAGTGGATTTGTTATTGGAATTGAAATTTCTTTGCCCGGTCATTTTTATTCCTCCATTCTAGTTAAAGTTTCCTGTTTTTACTTTTCGTGGCACTGAGTAGCAGGGTAAACCATTTTGCTGCCACTCTTGTGTGTGATGGGGTAAAAGGTTTTTCCTTGGCAATCTCTTTTATTGTTGTGGTGATCCACTTGTGAAGTAGTTCTGTTTTTTCTGTCAAGGTCAGCTTCATCCATTGGTGTTGCCTGGTGTTTTTTGATTTCCAGTAATTCAGTTAGGTTGCTATTTTTGTTGGTCCTCCAGTTTCCTTTCGTGATAATTAGCAGTTTGTCGGGTTGTTTGGTTGTTGGTGTTGCCAGCGTGATCAAGAAGGGAATGATGAGGTGGTCGCCCCAGAGGATCTGTATTGGTGGCACTGTGGTAATGAGGATTTTGTTGGCAAGTGCGTCTAGTGTATGTCCTGCCGCGTGAGTTGTCCCTTTGACTAATTTATCTGGTTTCATTGCCTTGAGTTGTTTAGCTGGTGATTTTGGTGCAATTGTCGTTTCTTCATCAAACCAGATGTTGAAGTCACCAAGGATTATCAGGTGTTCCTGTTCCATGTGTAGGCTGGTGATTACTTGCTTGAACGAGTCCATGAAGGTTGCAGTGTATGTCAGTGGTCTGTATACCAGAATTAATTTGAGGTTTGTTTTGGGGTTTGTTGATAGGTGAAGGATTAGCAATTCACAGTTTTCAATCCTTAATGGACCTTCTTTTTTTAATTTTCAGGTGTTCCTTGTATGCTATTGCCAGTCTTCCTCCTCTTTTGTTTTTCCTGTTTGTTTGTGCGCACTTGAAGTTGTCAGGGAGGCAGTTATGGAGTGTGATTTTGTAATTGTCATCTAGCCATGTTTCGTTTATGAATAGGATGTTGATACCTCTGCTGCATAGGGGGTCATAGATCTTGGTGGCATGTTTGGACATTGACCCCACATTGATTAGATTGCAGTCCATCTTTTTGGTGTGGTTAGGTTTGTATTGATCCTTGTTTTTACTTGCAGATGTTCAATTGGAATGCTTCTGTTTTTGTCGCAGATTGGTTTGGGTTCTGTGGAGGCTGTTTCGTCATTGAGGCTCTCTTCTAGATTGATAGTATTTTGTGCTTTAATATGGTTTTTGGTGGTGCCCTTGTGTTTTTGTGATAAATGGGGTAAGGGCATTGCTATCGTACCTTTCTCTTCTTGGGTCCTCTCTTTTTTTTGCAGGTTTCCAATATGTTCTTAGCTTCTCTGGACATGTTGGTGGCTTTGAAGTGTCAAGGTTCTGCAGTTGTTGAGAGGTACGATGTATGGTATAGGGATTTTTCTCTTATGAGGTTTGTTCTGTTGGTTGTATTGTTTGCTGGGGTGCGTTCTGTATTTGTGACAGCTTTTACTGAAGGGCAGGTGAGGGTGTGGATCCGTTTGGATTGATCCTTGTTCTGATTCTCTTTGGCAGCGTCCAATTCAGTGTCAGGGCATTTTGTGTCCTTGTTAGTAGGATGGTTTGGGTATTGAGTTTACACGGGCAGTAGCCTACCTGTCGGGCCTTACATTTGGAAAATATTGAGGTTCATCCTCTTGCTTTGCGATAGCTGGATTCTCTCTCAGGGTGGTTGTCCACTTAGTGGGTTAGGTTTAGGTGTTCCTCTATCTATGGGTGGACTTCCTAGGCAGGGTACTGCGCATTGGAGGGGTAGCACAGTTGGGTATGGTTGGGTTGTCACCTATAGGTTCCTGGTTAACGTGGGAAGTGATCTGGTTATAGTTACTAGCTTTTGGTGATTGCTGGGTGTTCCTGGGTAACGTGCAGGTCTAGGATTCAATGATGGCAGGCAGTGATAGAATACACCTAGATTTGAGCTACTTAGATTATGGGAGAACATGCCTAGGTTTCACAGAGTAGTTGACAGTGAGATAATACTTTAGATTTTGGATTACTAGATAGTGGGAGAAAGGCCTAAGTTTCACAGACTGGCAGGCAGCGATCATAATACACCTAGATTTGAGATTCTTAGATAGCGGGAGAAAGGCTTAGGTTTCACAGAATGCCAGGCAGTGATCAAAATACAGCTAGATTTGAGATTTGTGATGACATCATCCCATTTAACATTATTTAATTCTATGATAATCACTTAGTGGATAAAGACTTGAGAAGGAAACCCTAGATAAAAGACAGTGAATGAGCTGCACCCACATGACCTTTCTCTGCTCCTAAAACCAGTTCTGATTTTCATTGGTAGTAGCATGTTGCAAAATTCCCACCTATTATCTACAAATGCGCATTAGCTAGGTCAAGCCATGTCACCTCTCCCCCTCCACTTCACCCACATACCAATTGTGTGCTGCTATAGCGTTCTCCCTCTCCCCTTGGGTATCTGTTACCCACTCTGTCTGCATTAGTCATCCCTCAACTGCCTCCACCTACATGGGCATGTGTGAACACAGAAAACACATCCAATATACAAACAACAAAGCTGCTGGCTTTGTCAATGCATGTGATTTGCTGTATGCAGGAGGTGTATTTTAAGATCAGTAGCCTTTGTGCGGTGCATAGCTCTATGTATGGTATCTCTGCCAGCGGGGAGTCATCCTGCACTGCCCTCTCTGGTGTTACAGCTGTTTCCAACCACTTCTGTAGAAAGGCAGTTTCAAGTGTGGAGTGCCTTAATCATAGTTGCCTTGCAGCTATCACAGCAAGTAGTTGACACAGATATCCAGAGCCGTATAGATTTGAAATGGTGCATCCACACTGCAAGCCTTTGGGCCAAACGCAATATTGAGCCTCAATAGCGCGAGATCAAATTGGGATTTTCAGAGAAGTTTTTCCTGTCAGAAATTCAAGATTTCATGAAAGACACTACAATAATAGTCTTAGCTGAGCTGCCTTGCCGCGTATTCGCGTAATGGAAATCTTAGCATTCCCCAGGCACAGCAAAACATTGAACAAACACCAGAAAATCGAGAGAGAAGTGCTGCTTTGAAAAATGGGGGTGAGGGAATGTGGTAATGATTTTGTATGCACCCGCTTCCACATGTATAATAAAGGTAACAAGTAACTATCATATAAGAGCAGGAAGTCTAATGAAGAAACAGCAGCGGTTGATTTATGCATAACTGTTCATATACAAATGCCAATAAAAACATTTTAGAATAATAAAGGGAACTAGTAGACGGCTTAGCAAAAGGACTGCTCCCTTAGAATCATATTTAACATTATTGATCCATGCTATCTTTTCAAAAGTCAGTGTAGGAGTGCTTCCCTGTGGAAATTAGAAGCAAATGCAATATTTCCATTTTATCAGATCAGTATGTTTTTTTTTTTCATCCAATGCCATTATAGTTTCATATGCGAATGAGGAGGGCATTTAATGTAGCCAAATGCAAATAAACATGTATTTGTATTTGAATTGTATGTAGCTCAGAGCTGGCAAGAAAGAAACAGAGCACTGTACATTTCATAGAGAGTAACATATGATGTAAGGATGTTCTGGCCATGGGAATGGGATGTGATGTGGGAACACAAGGAACCTATGTGGTGCTAGGTATTGACTGAAGAGTTAGGCCTTGAGTTCCTTCCTGAGTTGCAAAAGCCTTTGCACAGTTCTTGAACCCGGGGGTCCTTAAATCAGTAACACGTCATACTCAGGATGGGATCCAGAATAACTCTTACACCAAATGATAAGACTGACTGTTTTATTTTCTATTGTCTAAAACAGTTACAACAGACATCAATAGACATCATACAGCATTCTCAACATATTTCATGAAAACATTATACTTTTATAGCAAAAACTGGTCATATGTGACATCGTACTATGTGGCAAACAAGAAAAACCTATCCAGGGTTGTGTTCCGCTTAAGGGGAACATCTAAGTATACTTTCTATATAGGTACGGATTGTGATTGGGTCTCTACAGTCAGGTGGACAACTTATGTCCACCCCCAGTGCAAGTCATCTTCATCAGTTACTAGATACATGGTACACCATTGGTTAGCAAACTATAAGGCCCTTCGTTATATGGTCCTCTACAATTGGTTGGCACGCTTATACCCTTCTGGAACATTCGGCTCACTAGCAGCACGTAAGCTGGTACCGCAGGTGTCAGTGGGTGGACTTGACTGTGTTGCCCCACCCAATTAGCCTAACATCTCTCATCGCTCATGCCGTCTGCCATTCGGATTGTCTTTGAACTTGTTATTGCAAAGTATCCTCGCTCCTGAGAATTAAAGGAAGTATACGCACATTCTTATCATAGTTTAGGTCTGCATGCCCAAATCCTATATGCATTCGTGACTCACGAGACAGGAGACCATATTTTGGCCTGTTTTGCACCATTTAATTGTCTTGAATTAATAATCTTGGCACTCATGGTATTCTTTCTTGCACCTTATCAAGGGCTGATTCAACTTCTCAGGTTCACTGTTTTTCACTGTTTTTCAAGGATAGATAACTGGTTCTTGGCCCCTCCATCCTTTCACACTAGGCCAGACAGCTATTTCAGGCCTTTCCTTGATCTTCAGCTGCTTTCTTACTGCGACACAGCCCTCCGATCCTTGTTTCTTCACGGGTCTGAGCTTACTAAATGTATTAAACTGATGTCCAGATTCTATATAGTGGCAGCACCGCCTTCAGTCTTTTCACTACATATAGCCAGCCTTTATGATCATTTAGTCTACTTGCGTTACAGCATCTGTACAGTTATAAAACAGCTTGTATTTTCTGCAGTGCTCTTCACACGTGCAATCTTCATTCCGCATATGGAAGTTTGCTGGATTCTTTACTTCGTCATCAGATTCTTTAAGGTATATGTATCTTCTTCTTTGACCACTGTTCTCAGTGTGTCACATTCATTTCTTGTGATATCACTGACCTCTTTTTCTCTCATCTTCATATTCCTTCGGGGATCTCCTCCAAGAGATTGTCATCTCTATGGGGATACATCATATAGGGTTTTCTCAATGACTACCTCTTCTCGAAGACTCTCTGTGGAATAGGCACAATCACTGGTATCATGCATGTCACAATTTCTTGCTTCCAGCATATAGGAAGAATGGGGGGGACTTCCTGCAGAGGATTTTAGCTGCTCCTCTAGACTCTCATTGTTGCCGGGAAGGTGTTGCAGTAGACAGGTACATAGCAAGAGAAGTCTTTTTTTCATATGTTTTCCCTTACGTGGCAGTTTTGTCTTGAGCCTAGCAATGGAAGAGCACAACCAACCTACCAGGACTTTAGAGTTATGGGCCAGGTCCACAAACAGAATGCCAGAGAGGAAGGCTTTTTCCCCATATACTTCATATGTTTCTGATTCAGACCTCCCTTAAATTTACATGGTCCACATTATAATTTTTTTACAGCAGAATGCACAGCCTTTATAGTACAGTCATGATTGGATGTGTCGCGCTATATTGAGACCAGACTAAACGACACACGCCAACTTCTTCGTGGCCCACAATTAAATTTCTGGTTACACAAATAAATCACACAAGTTGGTTTGGAAAAACACAAATCACAATACTTTACTTTATACCAATTTCACTTCCATAAATAATCGACACTGGTCTATGAATAAAAAAGCAATTTACATCTACAGTGCTGTGCAATTTCGATGTTCCTGCGTGCTTAAAAGGCTAGCAGTTCTGTGTATAGATTGGTACAAATGCAGATAGCAATTGTGATTTCAGCCACACTTTTGCTTCAATATAAACACTGTTTTAACACTTAGTTTTCAGACTCCGCCCCCCCCCCCAACTTTGATCTGTGTTGGGAAGCAGGACAGAACAACCTGGATCATTTGGGAATTTTGTATTTCAGACCCCCCTTCTACTTTCAGGCCTGTATGGGGAAGCTGAACAGAAAGATTGCCCAATCTATAGTTTTCTGCGCACACTTGAATGAGATTTGTTAATTTGCAATGTGTGGCCATATGGGGAATTAGTTACATTAATATTTTTGGTTAAATAGGCTAAGGATCTACAGAGTTGTGCCCCCCCACTATAAAGGGAAAGGATTTAAGGTAAGAAGACTCCCCACATCTTGTTATTTCGAATGGTACACATCTACTTACATTTAAAACCTCTGTTAAAAGTTCAGGAAAGCCAGCTGTATTTCAGGGCTCTGGTCACTCACTCTAAATGATGGTCCCCAGCTCTTCACCATGGGACCCAGTCAGATTTTAGGCAATCCCAGCAATAGACCACTTGACCCAGATGCAATTTCGGCAAAATCCCCTTTTGGGGTTTCCTTGTGGCTGTCGGATGGTACACTTCAGCAACTATGTCCCTCACCCAAAGTGCATCCACTTTATATACCAGTGATGACACCATCAAGATTTCAGTTTTGGACAGTGCCTTGCAAGAATTCCCATGACCAGGATTGGACAGTTACTCTTCTCTCTCCTCCCAAGTCCAGCCTCTATATATTGGTTAAGGAGTCTGGAACAGACATATAGCACCTTCCATTTGATATCCGCTTTTGTTCCCATTTGAACTTTTTGGCAAAAATTAGTTATGATTCAGCACTTCAGTATTTACTAGTAACTGCTTTTATATATATATATATATATATATTCCCCATCAGCTAATCATGGGGAATTAAATAAAACAACAGCCGGATCCACACCATTTTGCCCTGCCATTTGGCAATTTTCTGTCATTTTTACAAAAAGCATAATCGTTAAGCACATGCAATTTACTCCCCACATTCCTAATTTTACCCTCTACCAGTTACACCACTCTCAAATTCGGAACATGTTCAGAGCAGCCAGGAACACCTTTTAGTTGATCATTACAATTTCATAAGAGACCGGTGGATCTATTTTATTTCAACAAAATCACCTAGAAATATCGAATTTATCTAAGAAATGGCATGAAAATGAAGGCAGTGGGATTTGCTGAAATAAAATGCCTAAATGATAACAGTCCTTTTAAATTAATAGCACATTTTTATTTTATGCAAATTGTAGCTCCGTGGTCTTCAGGCCATTTGCCACACTGGGCCAGCTTGTGATCAGAGTGTTTTTGTATTTTTACTATCCTCTTTGTTGGTTGAAGTGTAGGCTGCAGATCATAAACACCTCAGAGTCCTTGGCAACATGGGGATCCCTACTGCAGACATCTGTCATCCTATCTTCTTATCTGAAGGAGACCACCATTTTGATCTAGAAAGCTTCTATTTTACTGTATTTCTTTCAGAGTTCAGACTTGATTGCTGCCACTGTTTTCACACCTCCCTCCTACATTCTGGTCATGCACTGGCTAGATCATCAGCCCTGCATAGAAATGAGCTCTCAGAGAGTCCCAGGCTGGGGGGAGTTTGTTTTCAACAACCTTAGCGGCGGTCACACATTATTGCAGTTGTAAACAGCTGGGATGTAAGTTACGCTTTTGGTGGGGGAGTCATTTGTGAAATTTGCCCCACTACAAGCAAAGGGGTCTGCCTCGGGCCTACAGGAACTTTTCATGGAAACAAAGTGAGCTTTTTTTTCAAATGTTTGCTGGTATTTTGCACGTGGGACATAATATACATTACTTTTTGTCAACACACACCATGGGCCTCATTACAAGTCCATCGGTAACCGTGCTGGTAATACCGGCGGGTGCCGCCGGACCCGTAAATATTTACCGGCGCCTGACTTGCCAATAACACCGGGGGTTACAACCCCGGTGGACCAGAAAGTCAGGCGCCGGTGAATATTTACAGATCCTATGGGACTCTATGGGAATGGGGACCATGGAAGCACAGGCACCATTGTTAACAGTGCCTGTGCTTCCATGAAAACTCTGTGAGCGGGTGCCGTCCCGCTCGGCAGGTCTGACCTGCTGGGCGGGACAGCAATCGCCTGCAGAGTTGTAGTGTGCCTTTCTGAAACCAGTGCTGGTAAGTTTACTGGGACCGTTGTTTCTGGACCGGCACACTTAAAATGAGGCCCCCTGACAACTTTATGTTAGCTGGGGTACATTTTTCTCATGTCTTGCTTTAAGCTGGAAACACACATGCAAAGCCGTTTTGGTGTCAGTGTTTACAAATCATATTTTTTTCATGTGAAAGGGACCTTTGAATTTCTTCTACCTTTGTGAATTAAAATGCTGCTTTTTCTTTTGTAATGATGTGTAGGCCTTTTTGACATGGCACTTCCTTGTGCAGAAACCCCAGGGTCTGCCTTAATAGGCCAGTTTTTAGAGTAAATGTTTTGTTATAAATGTTGGCAGGTCATTTTTTCCAATCAGTCCTTCAGTTCCCTTGGTTTGGGCCTTTGAGTACACCCCACAGAATACCTCGTCTTTTCCCTTCACATACTCCTCAGTGCAAATTAGGAGAGTTTGAAATTAATTTCATACGATAAGCCTGCAAAAAACGTTCAATCCAAGTTCTGTAACGTAAATAGCAATTATCCTATGGATTACTCCTTGCAATAATTGTTCACATGTTTTAGATATAGAAATTTCTCAATCACTTAAATAGTACATTGCATTTTTGCAGTGTGGGGGAGATTTATTTTGTATTGATTTTGTTACAATGTTACAAAATAATGCATATAACCAAAACAATACACAGTGGTCCCTTTTCACAGTCATAATGTATAACCGTGCAGTCATCCCCTGCCGAGAGTACCCTGGAGTCCCAAGGACCTCCCTCCCACTTCCCTCCAATCTGGCAAGATCCATTCTATCATGTGCTTATCCATCATTCAGATTTCCAGGAGATTGTTCTCCAAAACATTCAACAGATCATCTACTGTGCCCTCCCCTTCATCCTGCCCCTCAGCCACATAAGCCCTAAACGGGCTCCAGAAGTCTGTGGCTTTGCTCCTGCTTGGCAGCATAAAGCTATATTGTGTTTCCTTCCTCTCACAATCCTTCATACACTGAAGCCATTCCTTAAACCATGCACCTGTTGTTTCCCCCATGCACTAGCAATTAAAGAGCGTGCAGCAATAGAGGCCATACCCAGCAATTATTTTTCCTCTCATTCTCCATTCTCAAACATAGTCAGAAGCCATACTCTGGGATCTTGTGGCAGTGAAACCATCCCACTCATAACCAAAATAATTTGGGCCAAGAACTTGTGTATATACGTGCAATCCCAAACCACATGCATAAACTCGGCCAATTCCTGAGAGCATCTTATACATTGCACAGTGCATTTAAAACTGATACCTAATATGCATTGACATAGTTCAAATTATGTCTGCAGAACACTTAGAGGCATGTTCTATTGAAAGCCACTCCTTATATTATGTAGCCCAAGGTCACTGTGGCCATGAAGCATTCCAGTACAGAGGGACTACCACCTACAGGACACAGGCAGCAGGGGTGTTCGTTGCACCCCTTCTCACTTTTAATTTAAGTGTGCATCTTGCTACATAATCCATCTTCATCTCTGGGCCTGTGAGCCCACAGAATAGTTCAAAGCTAGTCCTATTTTCAGGCAATCCATGATTAACACATACAATATTAAGTGGTACACAAAGAATTTAAGCAGAAATATATTGCATACTCCTTTAAGTCATTCTAAAAAAAGAATCAACGTTTACAATTTGGTGGATGAACACTCACCAGGCTTTTCCAAAGCGTGTTGCAACAAAAGCAACCTAGCACAAATCCCTCTAGTTTTGTAAACTATCATCGATTTCAAGAGGTTTGAATTATGTTATCATTTACTCAACATGAATTTCTGCTGACAGGTGGTTCTCTGCATCCAGTACCATTTCTGTAAAGAAAACCTGTAGACCTCAAGAGGCCTAGATTGGTGGTGAAGAGTTACAGGGCCTCATCATGACATTGGCGGTAACCCTTAAATCCGGCGGTAGGGCAATTCCCATGGATTTAAGGGTCCGTCGGATCACGAGTCCAAATACCGCCGGTGCCATTACAGCCGGCGCAAGTACAGCCGGCTGTACAAGCGTCGGCTGTAAAAGCGCCAGTAACCATTTGCGCTAAAACATCAGCAATCACGAGTCCGGTTTAGGCGCAATTAGCGCCAGAAAAGCGGCGGATAATCTGCCAAAAATACCTCCAGCAAAAAGCTGGAGGTAACAGAACACAGGCCACAGCAATAAGGGCCCAGCTGAAACCAATGCAAATCAGAGGCCCACAAAGGACCCACCCATGCACAACACACCCTCCCCAACACCATTACACCAGCAGGAGCAGAGAGGAGACAGCAATAAGGGCCCAGCTGAAACCAATGCAAATCAGAGGCCTACAAAGGACCCACCCATGCACAACACACCCTCCCCAACACCATGCTGCCATTTGGAGCCGGGAGCCTTGATGTTGACTTCTACCTGCTGCGCCTGGAGCTACAGAGGTCAGCCAATCAGGCCAGGGCCCTGGGAGTGCAGGGGGCTGTGGGGATGAGGAGAAGGAGGATGAGAGCAGCACCAGCAAGGCGGCCAGCCATCCCCAGGGTCAGGCCAACACCCTGGGCCCTGACTGATGGGCAGTTGGTGATGGAAAATCGGCTGGACAGGGCAACCATCACCCAGTTGCTGGACACAATCCAGGGTGACATCGGCAGCCGCGTAGCCACCAGCACAGCAGTACCTCCCCTAGTGAAGCTCATGTCTGTGCTACAATTCCTTGGGACTGGCAGCTACCAACATACCGTTGCCATGATGCATGGAATGGCCCAGTCCACATCCAGTGCCATGCTGGGACAGGTGCTCGATGCACTGTTGAATCATGTGAACGGGCACATTGCATTGCCAGCCACACTGGCACAGGTGCACCAGCTGAAGGGTTAATTCTATGCCATTGCCCAAGTCCCGAATGTAATAGCAGCCCTGGACTGCACACATGTGGCACTCGTACCACCCCAGGCACATGAGGAAGCCTACAGAAACCGGAAACAGTACCATTCCCTCAATGTGCAGATGACATGTGGTCCTGACATCACCTTCAGCCACTGCTGTGCCCGCTACCCAGGATCCACCCACGACTCCATGGTCCTGCGCAACAGTACCCTGCCGGCGTACATGGAAAGGCACCGAGGCCAAAACACATGGCTGCTGGGTGAGTACAAATGTATGTACCATAATGCATGTCAATCCACAACTGATGGTGCATGTCACGTAATCCATGATTCCTAATAGGCAGCACCATTACTGCAGAATTCACATTCAAGCAGCTTGCACGACAAACCTTGGACATGTCCAACACAGCAGAACACACCCATGCAGGATGCTAAAGACATGTGGCGGCACAGTGACATATGGAAGGCCAACCACCATAAAGCCTCCTGTGTGAGTAGCACCATGGCTCCCAACACTGACACAGTACAGAAATCCCACCCTGCCCACCCGCCTGTAATGAAATTCCAACCCATAAATTGGCACATCCACAAATGCAACACACATAAGTAGCCTAAGTAATGGCAATGTACATCCCATGAACACTGTCCCCAGAATGGACAAGCAAATGCATGGAGAACAGTACAGAATAGTGACAATTAGCAACTGCAGCCAAATGGAATTGCAATGACACATGAGGCAGCCACTTCTGTCATGTAGAAGTAGATGGAAGGGCCCCCTTACCCAGCGACAAGTGAATGAGTACTGTTACATCCAGAAACATAGGCGTACCAAGTGGAGAGTACCTCATTGATTCAATTGTGCCCGTAGAACAGCACACTCCACAATGTTGTAGACCTAATGACAAGTATGGCAACATGACACTGATGACAGAGCTCTGTACACCCACTGGACTTACCTTGTCTCCATACTGGCTTTCTCTCCCTTGCAGGTGATTCTGGATATCCCCAGTACACGTGGCTCATGACCCCTGTGCGTCTCCACACACGGCAGCGGAGCGGGCATACAACCTTGCCCATGCTCGTACACGTATCTGCGTGGAGAGGGCATTTGGACTGCTGAAGGCACGCTTCCGGTGCCTCGACCGCATGGGAGGGGCAATGATGTATGCACCAGAAAAAGTTGGCAAAATTGTACTGACATGTGCCATGCTGCATAACATCTGCTGTCGCAGAAATGTGCCACTGCCCTCTGATGCTCATGTGCAGCCACCTGAGGATGGGAGTGAGGGTGATGACGTGCCAGAAGGCGTTGCACATGCACAAAGCTTTGGGCTGAGGGAGGGGAGGTTGGCCAGACAGGGATTGATTGATGCATTTTTCTAACACGGGTGATGGGTAAATCACTTTAACATTAAATTGGATGTGTCAACAATCACTACTGTCCATGCCTTGTGATTTTTCAAACGTGATTTATTTTCAGTCCAACAAACCCCCCTCCCCCCAGTGAACCCCCAGCACACAATCCCCTCCTCCCCCAGTGAACCCTCAGCACACAATCCCCGCTCCCCCCAGTGAACCCCCAGCACACAATTCCCCCTCCCCCAGTGAACCCCACACGCAATCCCCCATACCCCCAGTGAACCCCCAGCACACAATCCCCCCCTACCCCCAGTGAACTACCCTCAACTGTGCAGATAGGCGCATGTGTCTTATCAGGGCACCAACAACAATGCCATGCACCACTAGGATGGTCATGGGTGCTTTCCTTTCCGGGCCCTTCTGGTGTGCGTGCCCTCAGGTGGCGCATAGACCGGTGCCTAGGAGATGCCTCGAGGGAACCCCCCGTGGGTGTGGTTGATGTCGAAGGGACTGAAGCGGCGGCCAGCATGTGCTGTCGCATGAGGTTGTTTCTCTCCCTTGTTTGCTCAGCAAGTGCTAAGACTGCCTTGCTCAACTCCCTCACTCGCTGTCCAAACCCTGTCAGGGCAGCGGTACATTGTTCGATGACTCTGCGTGTGCGTGCATTGTCACGCGATATGTATTTGCATCCATGCCGTATAGATGCACTGACAGCCTTGATGCGCCGGCTCTGCACCTTGGCCTTTGATTCCACCCTGGCCTGTTTGGCCTCAATAATGTCCAGTCGGCCCATCACTGCTGCCCCTGTGACAAAGGGCACCCCTGGTGTGTCATGTGCTGGCCTGCGACTTGTGCGCTGTCGGGGGGGCTGCATGGGGACATGGCACCGGCTTGGATTGGGCTGCCAGGCTCTGAGTGCCGGTCTTCTGGGCTGCCATATGATGGCATGTCTTCGTCCGGCTGTGGTGTGCGGACACGATGCACAGGCACATGTGGCTTTCGTGCATGCTGTGTGCCTGGCCTTGGGCTTCCCTGGGGTGTGACCATCCCTTCGGCGTCACTGCTTCTGGGAGAGTGTCGTCCTCCTGCATGATGGGCACGTGGAGGTGTTGCTCCCACATCGGGCTCCGATCCACAGCTCAGTCCCTCAGCACCAGGGCTGTGACTGGTGGTTTGGGCGAGCTGGTGGTGGCCTCCCTGCGGGCATGTGGCTGCTGCTGCTGTCTGGTAGGGCTGCGTGTGGGTGAAGTGGGGGTTGGCCTGGGTCGTCTCCCTTCCGTGCGGCCTCTTTGTGGGGTGGTGGTGCTGGTGAGGCGCGCTGCCGTGGGCGCTGTGTTGGTGTGGCCTCCTCCCCATCATCTTCATCCCGTTGGGATCGACGTGTGCTTGTGGGGTACATAGGGTGTGGTTTGAGTTCAATGCTACATATATTTGTGTGATCAATCACTCATTCAACTTGCATTCTGTTCTGTCTTCATGTGGTGCTTGTTGTGAGTGGGTATGGAGGTACACTGCATTGGAATGTCAGAGTGACAAGATTGCATGCGTGGTTGGGGTGCACTGCGCTCAGGGTTTCGGGGGTGTATTCATGCACACTCAAACTCTATGTAGCTGTCCTATGGCTATGGATGTCTATCCCGTGCCCCTAT
The DNA here is from genome assembly GCF_040938575.1 of Ambystoma mexicanum. Taxonomy (NCBI): domain Eukaryota; kingdom Metazoa; phylum Chordata; class Amphibia; order Caudata; family Ambystomatidae; genus Ambystoma; species Ambystoma mexicanum. The sequence goes on along the minus strand of NC_090933.1, from coordinate 966,340,873 downwards.
CATTCATGCACTGCACGTGCAGGGTCGTCTAGGCAGCACTACGGTTCAATGGATGTAGGCTTCACTTATGGGTGTATGCAGTTCCTCACACACATTTCTTCACATTCATTCACTCAGGGTCTGCATGTGTGGTACTTTCAGTTGCATGCATTCGGGGGTGGGACTCACCTGCAGTTGGATCAATGCCAGTGCCTGCCTCCGCTCCACCAATGCCCTCGATGGTGCCAACATCCATCAGGGCACTCATTTTCTCCTCCTAAGGTGTGAGTTCAGGTGGGGGTGGTGGTGGGCCTCCTCCAGTGCCCCTGCTTGCACTCCGGTGCTGTGACAGGATGCTGCGGACTCGCACGCGCAGTTCGTTCCTGTGCTTGTGTCAATCCTCCCCATCCCGGGGCACGCGCCCCACAGCGGTGACCCTTTGGCTGATGGTGTGCCAAATTTGTGCTCTGCACTGGCCACTTGTTTTGCGCTGCTGCAGCTCCTCGTGGTGTGTCTCGGCCTCCTCGACCAGTACAGCTAGCTCCTGGTCGCTGAATTTGGGCTTTCTCACCCTGTCCAGGGCAGTCTTGCCCATAGTGCGCTCCTGAGACCTGTTTTGGGGTTGGATGGCGTGGATGGCTTTCAGGGGCTGTGATATCCGACGGATTGTGATTTCCAAGATGGCTGCTGCTTTGTTTCCCGTTCCGGTGGTGACGCTTTTCCCGCGCGCTAAAAGTGCGCGATATGGCGGTAGCGCACGGTGCGCCGGATTTAAAGGTTCGTGTTATTTGCGATAACGCCATGGACCGGGGCGCGTGCTCAATGACTCATGATTTGGCGGATTGTCCGCCGGGGGCCTTGGCGTTAGCGCTATTTACGTCCGGCGGGAAAACCGCTGCATTACCGCCGAAGTCGTGATGAGGCCCACAGTCAGCAAAGAAATACGTTGTCAATAGACAATCCAGCAGAGGAACACAAGACATGCTATGCTTTAAAGTGAAGATTGAAAATTAGGTGAAAGTGAAAAGTGGCCCAAGAACTGTCGAACGGGAAATTATATTGTGCCTCCTATACTGTATGAATATATGTATATTGGCCTACGCCAAATTGCTTATAAGCCACTTGCGAGGAAATCCGCGTTACAAGGTCTTGACCTTAGGTCAGTGTAAGCCGCCATTTTAGATCTATCTGCCATTTTAGATTTTGCCTCTAAAGTCACCCTGTGTTTTAAGATGGTGGACAATGTCATTTCGAATACAACATGGGCGTCTCGACCTCTGTGTATTAACGAATGTATAACTTTCCTGCAGGCTACATGTTGGGGTCATGAACTGAGACCTTGTCTTTCGGAGACCTGTGTGTAGAGGATTAATTGAACCAACAAAGCTAATCCATGAGCATATGTAAAACACAATGGGCCTCATTACACGGAAGGCGGTGAGCCATGGCGCTATTAGCGCCATGGCTCATGCCGGTAAAATACCGGCACCGCCTTGGCGGAAAGGGGATTTACCGCCCCATTCCAAGGTTGGAGGGGCGGTAAATCCCCCTTCCGCCATTGCCCTTCCCCATTCCCATTTCTGCCCCATAGGGCTCTATGGGAATGGGGAAGGCGCTAATTACGGCACCTCAATTTTGCGGTGCCGTAATTAGCTCCGAGGTCCCTTAGCGGGTTGGTTTTTAACGCCTGCAAAAAGCAGGCGTTAAAGCACCAACCCGCTAAGGGACCTCGTAGTAAGGCGGTAATGGTTAACGGTCACTGTTACCATTAACGGTGGCCGTTAACCACTACCGCCTTCCGTGTAATGAGGCCCAATGTATTCAAATACTGAAATGTGAACACTTGCTTGACTACATTGTATAAAACTGTTTAGAAGGCTTAACATGAAATCCTAAGATATACTGTTGCCAGTAAGACTTGTTAGTGAATACATTGAAGGTAAACTTTAAGTGCACAGATGCGTGAACTCGGCACAAACCCTAGATCCGTAATGCATGAACTAATATTAACTGGGAAATGGGTTGAACATCATGTTTTAAAAGGTATATAAAGTGCGACTATTCTAATGTACAGTCGCACTCACTGAGCATACCGAACCACGCTGGATTTCGCTGTGTTGTACTGAGGGCCGATAGCTATCTGTTGCTTTTTCTTTTGAAACTGTTCTGTATAAAATAAAGATCTTTGTATGTTCCTTTGCAACCCGTGTTCGGTGTATTTCCTTTTGGGGTACTCAGCCTCGATATCTTCTTTTTGTTTTCACAGAACGTTTGGGTGTCCATTATAAAAGGTGCTAGTAAATGAGTATGTTGTGTTTTTCCTAAACCTAAGAACGTTGGAGCACAATCAAAATGAGAGCGGTCTCGAAGTGCGTGCCAATAAGATGAAAGCACTGGATTTGATTGGAGTATATATATAACATCCCTTATTTCTCTTTTTTGCTTTGGAGAGTTGGTCTTTAGAACAAGACATAATTCTGATGTGAGGTAGCACCCATCCTACACATTGCTTCCAGGCTAGGTATGTGCTTTATAAATCTCATACAAACAATCCCATACTGTGATGAATTGCCATCTGGAAAGGTGTGAATGCCCTGGCTTTTCTTTATTATTAAAATGAATAAAATGCTGTGGGTAATTCAATCTCTGAAAGGGAGATCTGCTGATCAGATTCCTCTTTCATAAGCTCCATGCCAACATTATACAGTGTACCTGTGTCCTGCTGCATCAGTACCCTGATTTTCAGTGCGTTCCCTACCATTGGCAAAGAGCAGGTTCAAGTGATAGGTGCCCATTTGACAGCTGCAGTGACAGCCACAGGTTCTGCATCTCAGATATGATCCCCTGTTCCAAAACCCTATAATTATGGGTCTACCTCCTGGTGGCAGAATAATCTTTACATATAAACCTGAGTTAAGGTATGTGGGTTGGTATTCTCATAATTATTACAGCCACATCCAATTATATATCACAAATGTGACAGCTCCTGTGAGCCAAGCTTAGATGTAGAAGGTGATGCTTATTTGGGCCGGGTGGGTTAACCCTGACAGGACAGGAACATGAATGGCCATGCCTCTTTGCTTTATTTGTGAGAGCAGGCAACACCCTATGCCAGGAACAGCCACACAGCAGGCACCTGCCCTGAGCCCAGGCATCAAAGGAGCACACCCATTAAAAGGGATCACACCAGGGGATCACACCAGGGTGCTGCATTTCTAAAGTCCCTTGTTCCTATTGCGAAAGGGAGGAGGTCGAGTTAGGAGAGCCCGAGAGGGGTCTGAACAGTTTTTGTAGAGTTCTGCCATTTTGTGTCTCTCTGTCTCTCGTTCTCTTTTATGTCCCTGCCACTTTCTCTCGAGCAAAGCACTTTGGGTGTGACATGATAAGGGCAAAGTCCACTCATTTCAAGAGCAGGGTTAAGTTCCCTAAAGCAGGCTTGCTTTAGTCCAATCATCTGGTGACTTTTACTTATAAAAGAAGGGGGTCTACTTCAGAATGATATATTGAAATCCATAACCATTGAATATATGCACTCTTAAATGTAACTAAAAGGAGAACGGTTTAGAAATACACAAGGATTCTCTACATACATTATGGAGGGTGTCATAAAATGGGAATATTAAGCGTGGACTTGCATGATTTTGGTAACTCAATGTTATGATCATGAGTTGGTCCAAGATATTTACATAGTCCCTCCATGCATTTAGGAATGGTTATTCTTCATCTCCAATGTTGTAGGTGATTTAACATACTCATATTATAGACCCCAGTCTCCTATTGCTTGCTTCTTTTTAATCATCCACATGCATAACCATTTTCAGGAGTTTGGTATGATTTAGGGTGTCTAGAAATTGTTGTAGTTGTTTGAAAATAATATATTAAATTCGGTTCTATTATTAATTTATCTCCAACAGTCAGCTAATGCTGAACACTCCAGATAGGTGAAGTAACCATACAGTCCAGCATATATTTATTTGTAGCAAATAGATGTTTCCATTTGTGTTAATCTTATTATTATAGCGAGATCCAATTATGATCCTATCCATTATGCTTACTTTGATGACAAGCACCTCTATTTGTTAAAATAGTAATTTAAGCATAGCTAGGCTTTCATTGACCATTGGACTGAGTGTTTGTACCACATCATACAGTGATAAGCATGCTTTTGAAATAAAGTGCATACCCACAATGCATTTTTCAGTGGCCCTGAAATGGAGGTGAACTTCTAGGTGTCTCTGTGGCATGTGTGGCGTAGCTCAAAGGGCCTATTCTGCACTCACATTTTAGGTAGATTAGTATTTCATGCTTTTGTAAACACTCCATAGCTACGATCATATTTGATAAACATACCCTTACGCTCCAAACCCAAGGAATTCAGATAATACTGCATCAAGGATTCTTAATGCAATGAGAGTAGACAGCCTTGACTTAATACAGCTATGCATAAGCAAGCGCTGCTGTTTCAAACAAAAGACATTGGGGGTCATTCCGAGGTTGGAGGTAAGGGATTACCGGCGCCTGTAAGGGCACCGATGGCGGTAATCCCTTACCTCCGTATTCCGAGTTCCCTTTGCGGGTCCCTCTTTACCTCCTTCTTTTAGCAGGAGTAAATTACTGGACCCGCAAAGTGACCTTGGAGTAAATTACGGCACCGTAATTTACGGTGCCGTAATTACCTCCTTCCCCATTCCCATTGAGCCCTATGGGGGCAGAAATGGGGATGGGGAAGGGCTATGGTGAATGGGGAATTACCGGTCCATCCAACCTTGGAATGGACCGGTAATTACTCCATTCACCGTGCCGGTATTCCATGGAGTAAATAGCTCCATGGTTGCCAACCATGGAGCTATTTACTCCATGGTGTAGTCCTAACTCGGAATGAGGGCCATTTTGTTGGAGCAAGAAAAAACGTTTTTTTTCCAGGTAATTTCCATACACTACTGAGTGGCTCTGAAGTGGAGGTGAATTTCCTGGCATGGCTACTGGGTGGCTCTGTAGCATTTCTGACTTAGCTGAAATGATCTATTCTGTACCATAACATTGGCATTCCCGACATTTGCAGATTTTCCCAATTTAATGTTTTTTTCCACTGATAAGGAACAAGTTACTTACCTGTAACTGTTGTTCTCCAGCATGGGTCTGGCATGGATTCACATGCTCATGAATATTCCCCGTCGTCAGGCTGGGAATCCTCGGTAAATAAAAAATCAGTATCAGTTTCGTTTCTGATCTGTCTTTCCTAGTAGTAACCAATCACTGATCTCTGCGTCATACTGACCACAGCCAATGACTGCCCTCTACCTAAGCCTCGCCTCTGGCAGCCATCTTCAGATTTGGTAGCACGTGAAGTGGCAGTATGACCAAGTGAAGATCCGCAGAGGGGTAGGCGGGAGGGTTCGCATGTGAATCCATGCCAGACCCATGCTGGAGAACAACAATTACAGGTAAGTAACTTGTTCCTTCTCCAGCATGGGGTCTGGCATGGATTCACATGCTCATGAATATAAGAATACATAGCAGTATACACATGCACAACCACGGGAGGTGATAAAAGGCTCAACATTAAGCAATACAAAAAACTCAACATTAAGCATCTCTTACCTCCTCACCAGGCTCACCTTAAGCGAACAGGTTGCGCAGCACTGCTTGGCCGACCCTGGACTCCTCCCTGGAATCCCGATCGACGCAGTAGAATCTCGTGAAGGTGTGCGTCGACCTCCACGTATCAGCCCTGCAGATGTCCAGCAGGGGCACACCAGATTAGAACGCCATAGTAGCAGCGATCGCTCTGGTCGAATGGGCTCTCGGACGGCCTGGCAGCGGTCGGTTAGCCAACCGGTGACAGTGCATGATGCAGCCGGAGAGCCATCTGGAAATAGAAGACTTCGACAGAGCCTTCCCTTGATTCACAGGTCCAAAGTTCACGAACAGCTGTGATGTCCTCCGGAAACTCTTCGTGCGGTCCACGTAGAACTTCAGCGCTCTAGCCACATCCAGCGAGTGCAAAGTCCTCTCGGCCAGCGACGAAGGAGACGGGAAGAAAACAGGTAACACCAAGGGCTTGTTAAGATGGAAGTCAGACGGCACCTTGGGCATAAAGGAGGGGTGCGTCCTAAGCACCACCCTCGCGGCATGGAAAGTCAAGTACGGTGCTTTGCAGGATAGGGCCTGGATCTCTCCCACTCGTCGTGCAGAGGTAATGGCCACCAGGAACACAGTCTTCCACGACACAAACTTCATAGGTGCGGAATGCATCGGCTCGAATGGGGGCCCAATGAGCCTGGTCAGCACCACGTTAAGTTCCCACGCCGGGGCCGGGGCCTTCACCGGCGGGAACGACCGGAACAGTCCTTTCATAAATTCTTTTACCAGTCGATGGGACCACAGGGACGTCCGTCCTGTGGTTCTGGCATATCTGGAGATCGCCGCCAGATGAATCTTAATGGAGGCTTGGGCTAGCCCAGCCTTTGCCAGCGATAGAAGGTACGGCAGCACTTGAGGGGCCGTAATCCGTAGGGGGTTGATCTTCTGTGCACGGCACCAGATAGAGAACCTCTTCCACTTATGACCGTAGCATTTGAGGACGCCCTGGCCTTTGCAAGAACCTCTCTGCAATCGGCCGGTATATCATAGCCTCCAAACTCTAGCGCTGCAGGAGCCAAGCCTGCAGGTTCAGCGACACCGGGTCGTGGTGGAAGATGGCGCCTCCTTCTCTGGAGAGAAGGTCTGCGTCCGCCGACAGCTTGATGGGAGGGGACGTTGACAAGTCCAGAAGGTCCGGGAACCAGATCTGCCTCGGCCACGCCGGTGCGACGAGGATCATCCTGCACCGGGACCTCTTGACCTGGTTGATGAGTCGAAGCAGCAACGGCAACGGAGGGAACGCATACAGGTATAGACCATCCCAGGGGAACGAGAACGCATCGCCCATGCTTCTCGGCTGGGGAAACCTGCTGGCGAACCTCTTGCACTTCGAGTTCGTCGCTGTTGCGAACAGGTCGATTTGGGGTTTGCCCCATCGTCGAAAGAGTTGATCCACCTGATACTGGCGCAGTTCCCACTTCTTGAAGAGGGCGCATCCATAGTCTGCAGAGGTGCACCAGGTAGATGCAAGAGGACATCATCCCCAGGAGGGACTTGATGGACCTCTCCCTGGCCACGTCCGTGGCTAGCAGGTGCTGCACTTTGCCTAGAATGGTCTTCATCTGTTCTTCCGACGGGGCCGCCAGGCCACTCACTGTATCGAGCTTCCCCCCCAGAAACAGGGCCACCTGCGACAGCACCAGGTGGGACTTCGGGTAGTTTATGGCGAATCCCAGGTTTGTGAGTAGCTGGACGGTCCTCGCAGTGTGTTCGACGGCGAGTTGCCTCGTCCTTGAGCGGATGAGCCAGTCGTCCAGGTAGGGGTAGACGTGAATCCCCTGTAGGCGCAGCCGCGCCACCACTGGTGCTAGGCACTTGGTAAAGACCCTGGGGGCCGACTTCAATCCGAATGGCAGTGCTCTGAATTGGTAGTGGCGTCCCTGGACGACGAACCTGAGGAACTTTCGGTGACTTTTGAGGATGGGAATGTGGAAGTAAGCATCCTCCAGGTCCAACGACGATAGAAAGTCGCCCTCCTCCAGCTGTCCTAGTACGTGCTGGAGGGTGACCATCCTGAACTTTTGTGATCTGATGTATTTGTTCAAACGACGAAGGTCCAGGATGGGGCGCCAGCCGCCCTTCTTCTTCCTGACGAGGAAGTACCTTGAGTACACCCCGGAGCCTCTTCGGGACAAGCTCAATGGCGCCTTTCCTGAGCATCGCCCATACTTCCAACAGCAGTTGCGGGACGTGATTTTCCTTCCTGGCCACAGGAGGAACGTGAGGGCACTTCCTCAGGAATTCGATAGAGTGTCCTCTTGCCAGGGTATCCAGCACCCAACGGTCGGTGGAGATGGACTTCCACACGCCGACAAAATTTGTCAGCCGGCCTCCCACCGGGGTGCTTCGGTGGGGGCCCGAGACCACGGCCGGTTCAGTCCTGCTTGGAGGTGGAGGCCTTGCCGCCCTGGCCACCTTGCCGATGGCGGCGAGGCGCTCCCTGCTTGCCGCGACCCCTATAGGCCTCCTGAGACGAGGAGCGTGCCGCCTGGCGGTAGGACGACGAGCCACCGCTGGATCCCTTGGAGGCACCCTGTCTGCCTCCGGAGCTCCGAAAGGGCCGTCGTTGCTGAAGGGCTCCTAGGGCGCGGGCCGTCTCCGTGTCCGTTTTTATGGCTTGGAGGGACTCGTCCACTGCCTTCCCGAACAGGTTGCTGCCGTCGAACGGCATGTCCAACACCCTGGTCTGGACATCCTGACGGAAGTCGGTCACCCGGAGCCAACCCCATCGTCGTAGGCAAACACCGTTGTCCAGCTGGCGGAACCCGGTATCGGCAATATCGGTTGCCACCGTTATGGCGTGGTCTGACGCCACCTCGCCCTCTTGCAGTATTTCCAGGGCCTCGGACCTCTTGTCGTCCGGCAGGAAGTCCAATATGGGGGCCAGCTTAAACCAGAGCTCCCTGTCGTAACGGGCCACGATCGCCAGGGCATTGGCTGCTTTGATCGTCGTCGCCGCCAACGAAATGACCCGCGCCCCATGGCGTCCAACTTCTTTCCCTCGCCGTCCGGCGAGGAATTCGACGTCGAGGCTCCTGACCCCGCCGCTTTCTTCTTCGCCGCCGCCGAGACGACCGAGTCTGGCGTTGGCTGGGCCCTGAGGCACAGGGTAGCGGTTTCGGGGACCCGGTACTTCTTCTCGTACCAGTCCCGTTTGGCTGGTGCCGTGGAGGGGTTTTTGAGAACCACAGGCCCTCCTTCTAGATGTCATCGATTAGGGGCACCGCGATGACCGTCTTCTTCTTGGCCTCCCGGCGCTGATAGAGGAAACCTTCCTTTCTCTGCTCCTCCGGGCAGAGCTGGAACAATTCGGACGCGCTGGCGATCATGGTGTGGAATGAGCCAATCTCGTCGGGCGGCGAGGCCCGCGCGATGGGAGACGGGAGACCCGTTCCATCGTCGTCGCTGTCGCCCTCAGAACCCGTCGTCGAGCCCAACGCACCGTCATCTCCCGACTCGTGGGAGGATGAGGAGGGAACTGTAGGCCTTACGGGGGCGAGCGGAGGAGAGGGTTGGGTCCTCCGTCGTTTGTTCTGAGGACTTCCCGACGGGCCAGGTTGCGGGTCCTCCGGCCTGGGCTGTGGGAATCTCGTCCTTATCTCAGAGCATAAGGACTGGATGGCAGACAAAATGGCCACCGAGCCATCCTGAGGCCTAGGATCCGGCTGCGCCGGAAGGGAAGGCCGCTCTTCCTCACCATCGTCGTCTTCCTCGGTTATCTCCCGAGGATCTTCCTGACGGGATCGAACCTTCTCGAATTGGATTTCGAGGTTCCTCACGGCCTCGGTCAGTTCGTCCTCGGAGGCTGACTCTGAGCTCGAGGAGGGGACCGTGCCCCCCCTCGCTTCTTCCATCGCTCCTCGCTTCAGCCACGACGATGGGCTGAAAAGAGGATTCCCTCCTTGGCGGCAGGGAAACTCTAGTCCCGGAGGCAGTCTCCGCTGGCGGTGTCCCTGCCGGCTTGGCAAGAGTCGCCGCGATAGCCTCGATAGAGGCCTTCGCCTGCTGGGTAGGGGCCCTCACCACCTTAGGTGCGTCCCGGGCCTTCTCCTTCGGGGGAGGGGCGATGCCTCGCTCCCCCTCTTCCGAGATCGGACGGGGCTTCTCCCAAAGCTTACCTGGGGTCTCGGACTTTCTCTTCCCTGAACCGGAGCGTTGGCTCGTGGTTGACGGTGCTGGGGAAGGTGCGCCCAGCCTGGCGACCGAAGAGCCCGACCTTGGACTCGTGGCGCTTGGCCTGGTGTTGGGCCCCCGTCGCCGGGGCGCCCGCACAGGACTTAGAAGCCCGCTCTGACCCTTTCTTCTTCTTCTCACCCGCCGAGCCCTTCTCCAACCAGCTTGCGAGACGGGATCGACGGTCCCTCATGGTCCGCTCCGACAAGTTCTTGCAGAACTGTCAGTCCTTCTCTACATGAGTCTTGTCCCCATGAAGACAGTAGAGGCATTGCGAATGTTCGTCTTCCTTAAACACATTCTGCAGCCCGCATCCAGGGCAGCTGCGAAACAGCTTGGGTCCGGGCGACGAACTGGGCATCCTGGGCCATCTCGAAGTAGGCCGTGAATCTTCTGGAATCCTCCAAGAAGTTGATTCGACGAAATCTTCACCCTTGAGGGGCGTAGGAAAATCCCACCACGGATAGCCGTTAACGGGAGTAGAAACGGTGGAGCTTGAGGCTCGAATAACCGAAAAAAATGTGAAAATTCACCTGAAAAAGCGCGAAACACGCAGTAAAAGCTCGAGAGCTAAGCACGAGGACTCCCAACACTTGAACGTGTGGTAAAAATCTGAAGATGGCTGCCAGAGGCGGGGATTAGGTAGAGGGCAGTCATTGGCTGTGGTTAATATGACGCAGAGATCAGTGATTGGTTACTACTAGGAAAGACAGATCAGAAACGAAACTGATACTGATTTTTTCTTTACCGAGGATTCCCAGCCTGACGACGGGGAATATTCATGAGCATGTGAATCCATGCCAGACCCCATGCTGGAGAACTACATTGATATTTCTGATTTCCATTAAACATGTGGTTTATAGGTCCCCCACCTATGTACAATGTTTTTACATCTGCTCAACCGGTTTAGAAAATCCATGCGATTCAGACGCGATTAAGGGCCTCATTCACAGGCACGTTTTATAATGGCACAATCCGATTGGAAAACGCTCCGTGAGTCAGGCCCTAAATCTGGAGCCAGGCAGCCCAGCGCAAGGACAATGAATCTATAATGAATTGAAGAGAAGGCTGGAGGTCACAGTGAACCACGTGACTATCTGTCTAGATCACATTCATCAATGTTCTCTGGAAGCTGCTTGCAACATGGTACTTTTTAGTCACGATCACATACATACCTACATCGCTGTCACTTCTATTTGAGAAATGTGGGTACTTTAGGTGTCTTTTGAGAATTTCAGACCTTTGACTTTCAGGACATAGTTACAGGGACACCTGTGGATGTTAAGAGATGAGTTGCCCTAATTTGCTTCAGCAACATTGTACAGATTTCTCAGATGTGCTGCAGCCCGCAAGGAAGGCAGTTTGCTCACGGATCATCATGACTGCGGGCATCACATTCACGGACGGTCACTTGTTTGAGCTGTGTTCATTCTGCCTTTTGAATGTCTAAATGATTATTTCAATGAGATGCTTCCACACCGCAGGAGATGGGAAGATAAACCGAAGAAGACAGAAGTCATTTATAGTGGCCCCATTGATGAGGCAAGAGGTTTAATGCTCAGAGAGGAAATGCATAGAGCAGGACACGTGAAGTCATCGGGTACCAGAGGAAAAACCTGATAGAGGTGCTCCAAAGGCAAACGCCTCTTGGAAAAGTAATGCATGATGGTACATGAGCACATATTCAGAAGTCACAGCCTTTGACATCATCCGTAGAATAGACAGCATCTCTGGCAGCCGTTCAGTCGTTCAGTTACAGTGCACATTGGCAAATACCCTCATGTGCATTGCAATACAGGGAATATGTATAATATATAATGCATATCTTTCACGCGCTTCCCACTTTCTCTCCTTCCCCCTGATTAAGCCCCACCCAATAGTCAAGAGGCCAGAACCAGGAAACGTACATTGTTTGCCTAGAAAACGAAATCGAAAAATGGTAATCGAGTGCTCTTCACTTAATTTGAAATGCATAAATACTGTCTTCAAGCCTTTTAGATATTGAAATTCAGCTGCTATTGCCATTGCTCCCACACATTTTGGTTGGAAATTACAGTAGATCGTTCCTGTGACTGTCTCCTGACCTCATACTTTAGACCCAATTACAGATACAGACCATAAAATGTCAATTATACTGAAAGACAGAGAGTCCATAAACCTTAATCTTTCTGGACTATTTTCAATGTATGTCTACGTCATCTAAGATGAACAAGCATAATATTTAGTGTAGCTTTTCAATATCAATTTGCATAATATTTCTTATTATATTTCTTTCAGGACACCAATGCTTAATTTTCACTTTTTAAAATGGAGGCCTCACTTTATTTCCTTCAATAATGCTCTCTGATCAATGGATTTGATAAACAGAGACAAATTGTTGGGGGCAAAGTTGCTCCCACATGTTTGTGCCCATAGTTGTAGAAATTAGTTATGGTTAAGTTGCTCAACCCATAGGAAGAGCACTTTTTGGATGACTTATAACTTTGCTCCCTCTGGACGAATCCTTAACAAACTTTGCAAAAAAAGTATATGGCCTGATCTGAATTTCTTCGGTAAGTTTGGTGAGGTTTCATGAAGGTGGGGCAAAGTTATAGGGGGGTCCCAAAATAGACGCAATGGCAAAAAGAAATTCTCACGCCTACAGCCTAAACCGCTGGATGGATTTTCACCAAATATGCAGCAGAAGCTGGGGCTTGGTCCCGAAAGTGTGCTTTTGTAAATTTTGTGTAAATCTGTCCAGTAGTTTTCTTTAAAAAGGGATAAAAGCAGGTACAAAAAAATTAGTGATATCTGGGTTTGGTCCTTGGACCCACTTCCCTGTTCGGTTCGCGGACGGGCATCCAATTCGCCTAGAGGGTGACGTGATGTCCGCGGACATTGGACACACCCACTGATTGGATGGTGAAAAGCGTGAAGTGCATCAGATTTTTGGAAAAAACATCCGCCATGTTGGATTTGCGGCCATCTGCCAGTATCTGCGGACATCGCGGAATAAGAATATTAAAAAACACAACATTGCATTTGTCAAACTTATCAAATAATCTCTGGGGACCTGAGGGGTGATGAGGATGGGATGGGATATGGCTTTAAGAAGCCAAAGAAACAGGTTTTTTTCACCCCCGAAGTCCGGAACCAGTCCTGATGTTCTGGTACAGTCCTGTGATGTTCGCGGAAATCTATACCTATTTCTGAATTACGGGGTTGGTGAAATGCAGTTTTTGGATGGCTTATAACTTTGGCGCTACCTGATTCTGAATAGTATTGCAAAGTTTTGTGGGATTCTGTCAAGAGGGGGGAAAATTAGAGTGGGGTCCCAAAATAATGTAAAGGCTTATAATTGTGGTACCATTTGACAAATCTACACAAAAGTTTGCAAAAACATTTTAGATCTAGAAATACATGTTTTTGTAAAGGTTGGTGGGATTTTGTCAAGACAAGAGGGGCTCAATTAGAGCAAGGGGTCTCAACATTTTTAAATGGCTTATAACTTTGATGCCATTTGACGAATGTGGACAAACATTTCCAGAAACATTATAGACCCAACTTTGAATGTTTGTGTAAAGTCGGAATGGGTTGTCAAGTGGGAACTAAGTTATATGACTATTGTATGTACATACCTTTTGACACTTCTGAAAAAATAAAACATGGGTGAATTTACAGCAAACTCATGCAAGGATTATTGGCAAGGACCTTAAAGCATGGTTTTGCAAATGTGCCCCTGTTTTATAGACAATTGTCATAATGTAGGTACAAAATAATAGTGATATACTTTTGATGACTGAGGAATAGCCTGTGGGCATGGGCAGCCGTCAGATTGTCCGGGTCATGGTATAAGGTCATGACCCGGACAATCTGGCTACTGGCCATGACCACGAGGGACGACAAATGGGGTTAAAGTGGCCCATGTCCACCTGGGACAGCTATATGTTAAAGTTATTCGAAAGTGGGATAGGTTTGAAAGGGAGAAAAATGGTGCTTGTGGTGATATGGTCATAGGGTTCTCTCTTCGCCTTCTGCAGACTTTCATGGAAAGGATTTTCCTTTCTACAGCGGGACACCACATCCGGGGTTACCGCTTTGGGAACCCGGGGTGCTAATGGTCTTCCTCCCCCATTACAGGGGCTGGAACAGGGGATAATGGTCCAGGGTCCTCAATATCTGCCCTCGCTTTCCTTGGGCCAATAACTTGGGCTGCCGGGCCATTATCCCCATTCCAGTCACTGGAACGGGGGATGAACGCCACATTATTCCCATTAGCATAATACAAAATGCTAATGGAAATGTTGGAAAATCTTATTAAGTCTATGTACTTTACTCAAAAATGTAGAGTAGATGAGGTGTATAAGATTTTTTTTAGTTCTATTTTTTAACTGTGAAAGGTTGTTCCTAAAGGAACCTCCTTTTTGTTGTTGTTTGATGTATGTTTATTTTTGCAGGAGAGGTTAGAACGTAAGGTGGGGAGGGAAAGGGGGGAAGAGGCACCAAGCACTAATATGGAGGGGCAGGTGGACAGGGGAAGATGTTGCATGTGTGTTACTTCTAAGGTAGGGGGCAGTGTTTCTCCTGCTCCTTGATTACTGCTTCAAAAGCACTTCGAAATTGCTTCCCTCTGCAGAATGATGTGTTGTAGTATATACAGAGGACTGGTGTCTTAAAAAAAATATGGGTCAACAGCATCTTTCATTGCTTGCAAGGTAGCTGGTGGGATTTTGTGTCCCACAGAAGTAGGCTGTGTGGTTACAGTATTGGTTGAGGAAGATGAGGTGGAGGAAGATAGCCTACTACTTGATAAGAAAGGAACAACCTTTCTGAGAGCATTACCTTCATTGGATTTGGCGTGGCAGCACATGGAGGTGGTCCCGTAGGATTACTGTCCGGGGAGTCTGCAATGTTGCACTCAGTGCATTTCACTTTGGCAGCTTTAGCCTTTGGTACATTCCCAACAGAGGTAAAGAACTGCCACACCCATGATTCTCGCTGGGTGCTAGAGGTAGGCACTTCCTCTACCTCATCTTCTTGGTCCTCTTCATTGTCTTTGGAAGTACTGTGCTTTTTTTTGTATAATAGGTGATGCCATTTTTAAGATAAATAGCAGTTTTGCTAAAATTCTTTCAAGTATGTACTGTGTACTAGATTGTTAATAGATAATGAGTAAGAATAGGTGTAGGAGGTGTGTAAGGGAAATTTTGAAGTTGAAAGTTCCTAGATCAGTAGAAAATGCAGTTCCGAACCGCGAAGCACGGATCTGATCGCAAAGTGCAGATGCGTTCTCGGACACGTCATCATGCCACGCGCCAGCGTATGGTCACGGGGCCTGCCCGGAATGTCCATGATGAAGTCAGATGTTCGTGGACGTCTACGGATGCAAAATCAATTGGAAAAGTTGCAAAAAGTGTATAGAAGCTATAAAAATGATGCTAGATGGTGGGAAATGGCAGCGTTTTAAGGTGAAACTTTGTAAATTGCACACAAATGTTGCTATATTGGGTAAGTATGATATTAGTAAGTTGTAGGAAAATAGCATGCACCGGTAAAAACCCATGAAATTCACTGAAACAACTTTGTTAAAGTGACTTTATGGTAAAGTTGCACTAATAAAAACCTATCAAATTCATTGATAAAACTTTGTTAAAGGAACATTATGGTTACAAGTAAAACCGAAAAACCTCAGAAATTCGCCAGTTATGGTAAGCTAAGCAACCATAACTTTCGCCACCACCGTGCACGGCTAAGACTGACACCCAGGACATCACAGATGACATCACAAAGGTCATTGATGACATCACTGATGACATCACTTGTGAAATTAATTATGATGAAAAGTCCCTACAAGGTGTTGTGTTTATAATGCTGATAACAATATGTCAGGGGTGATGGGGAGGCCTATCATGAACTACTTAATGTATTAAAGCATTGAAGAATGTACTCATCTAAAAAACATTGTATTGGAGTGTTGTTGTTGATACAGGAACCTAATCACATATAAACATAGGCCATGGCTGCAGCATGCACCATAGAATGGCTCCTCTGAGTGTGGGGTTGTGAATGTATTAGCTATCTGCAGGTCATTTAAATGTAGGCGCAAATATAGGTGGGGAAGCCAGAGCCGGCTGGCTCTGTTACATTCACAGAATACATTAGTGAAACTGCTATCCAGTGACATTTAAAAGAACTGCATGCAATCATGTACTTACACTAATTATCTCTCGACAGGAATACAATGTTTTTGCAAAACCAAAGATACTATGGGTGCCTGTTTGGTCTGAAACCTGAAGAATGACAATCTGTGCAGCCAGAAAACCTGGATCCCCACTTGTCCAATCTATGCAATCCTGGGCAAATAACTCTACTTAAATGAGTCACATTTTCTTTAGCTGCCACAATTGATATCACTTTGAAGTTATTCTTTTAAATGTGCACTACACCAAAAGCCACACTTATCTATCTAGTACTGTGGAAATCGATATAGAATTGTAACCCCAATCGCATTGTTTGAATATATGTTGGCCTACGCCAAGCCGCCAAAAAAAATACTATGTACATAGGTTCCGCGGCAAGGTCTTGACCTTAATGTATCGTGAAAGCCGCCATCTTGGATTTAGCGGCCATTTTAGGTACTCTTGCAGTGTGAAAGTCACCTCGAATCACAAAATGGAGGCCGAATGACATTTCGAGTGAGACTTCGGCTATGGTGACCTCCGCACACGTGAATGAATAATATGTCCACAGGCTACCTGTTAGGGTCATGAACTAAGACCCTGTCCTCTGTTTAACCTAGGTGTAAATATGTAACTGTATCAGCGGAACTGATCTAAATACATGGAAATTGCGTGTTCGACCTGGCTACGAACCCTAGCCGTTGTTCCAAGAATGGTTAACTTGCAAGAGGGCTGGCCAATGCAGCACAAAATGTATAAAAACCCGAGCATCCTGATGAACGGTCTCTCCCACTTTCAGTGCGAACCTAACGTTGAAGGTTCGTGTGGAAGTCAGAGGGCCGAATAGCTATTCGCATGTCAATTGACTTTGGTAACTTTGTAACTTTGAAATAAAGCGCTTTGTATGTCCTTTGTAACCTGTGTTGGTGTGTTTCCTTTTGGGCTTCCCGGCCTCATATCAATTTCTCTGTTTCCACAGTTGGCGCCCGAATAGGGACCCTCAAGATTGATGCCGGATCATTGAAGGTTGACGCAGACTATCGAATCGGGATCGGACGGTGTGATTCTGCGGGCCCGACCGATCGAGACGCGATAGCTCGGCAGCGCTGCATGATCCGATCCTTGGGCGATAGTCGTGCGGTCTGACACGGCATCTTGACGAGGGTCCAATTCCGAGGCGGGCAGATTTGCCGAAACCACCGAACGCAGGTAAAATTTGTTAGTTGAAGTCCTTTGTAAACCGTACGGTCCTCCTTAGGTTTGGTCAGGTGCAGTCGTGACCCGGCTCTTAATTTAACCCTGACAATTTGAATTTGGCGTATTGTATCTGCAGACACCATTATTGGACCAGGTAACACCAATTCTTTGAGAAATGTCTGGGAAATTGTCTAGCTGTTTTAGGGCTCTGTTCTGCAGCGATCGACAATCTTTGGAATTTAGCCGTCCGGCACCACAGGAGGGGTCGCCGGCGTGTACTATGTACTGTAAGTATGGCATTGGTAGTATTGTATTTAATGACATTTGGCACAGACAGACCAGAAATGCCTCCGAATTTCAGTGGCCAATCAATGGTAGTTTTGAGATCCCCCGCATCGAATACTTAGAGTCGATCTTGCTTAAGAAAAAGGCTAGACCAGCAGCCTTTGATGTGTTACAAAATTGGAAAACGGAAGCATTACAGCAGCTTAAAAGTAGGGATAAACATGCACGACGTCATAAAACGAATGCCGAAAAGGCATTGTTATATGACAAGGAAAAACGATTAGATGAAACCCAGAAAATGGACAGAGCTTTCTCGCTCGGAGTCCAGAAAATTTACCCCTCTAAAGATTTCCATGTTTCCGAGGAGTTTATCGAGAAAATATTAAACGAACGGAGGCCTGATTCTTCAGCGCCACCTCCGTATGCTCCCGTTGTGGGCGCTTTGCCCATTCCTGCTATTACTCCTATCGCTATTCCTACTCCTTCTGCGCAGCCTACTACCCCTAGTTCTTTAGTTGTCGCTCCTCCGTCTATTTCGTCTGTTACATTACCTCTTTCCCCTGCACCCATGTTAGGTTCACCTACACTTTCGATTCCGGGGAGTCCTGTGTTCACTAAATCAGATCCCGGTGCAGGGTCGAGAATAGTGACTCGTAGTACTGTTCCTGCAGGCAGGAAACAGGAACTATTTGCTTGGGCTAAACATTGCATGGAAAAAGGTGATCAAACTGATGTATTTTCAACATTATCTAATTTGCACGATTTTCCCGAGAAAAACGTTTTTATTGAAGGACTGGGGATTCACTTATGTGTAATGTGGGGTAGATTGCAGACTTCGGATCTCCCACAAGGGGTGAGAGATCTGAATGCCTTGGCACTCTCGAGGGATACAGAGCAGAAAGTATATGGGCATGTCGATAGGTTGTTTGAGTTTAGAAGGGATTGTGAAAGGTTGCAAAACGAGGATGATGAGGACGATAGGATATATGTGCAGAAACGGTTCCTTTCGTGCCGAAGATCAGCACCTGAGGAAGTACGGATTTGTACCAGAGATGCGATTCGGTGGATCTCGGATTCATCGATACCGCCAGATGAGGTATATGACACATATAGTCAATACACGGTAGAGATGCAAAGGAAGGTAATCCAAGTGATGGTACAGCATTTACAGGAGGAATGTATAAGGAAGAAGGTTGGTTGCCCCACAGAGTTATTAGGTATTTGTAAAAGAGCCTTTTCGCCCGACACTTCTACAGCTGCTTTAGCGCTCGATTTGGCCTTATTACTTAGTAAGCGGTCGGAGGTCCCTATATCTCAGTTGCCTATGAGAGAGGTCCCTCCGACCCTTGTCCCAAAAGTAGAAATCCCCGCCAACGCGGCGGCTGGTACTGCCGCGGTGGATATCCCTGCACATTACGTATCACAGTTTGTTCACGTCCCGTTCTCTCGACAGGAAGTGAACACGATTAGACAATCAGTCCCTGATATCAGGAAGAACCCGACAGGGTTTTACAAAGAAATAGAATCCGTTTTGCAGTCTTCTGTGTTCACCTTAAGTGACATGGATTTATTGTTTCCAGTGCTTTTACCTGTTGATGTATGGAAACAGGTACGAACAATAGATGATGTGCCGGGGTTAGGGGATACATGGGTAAATTTGACTAGAATAGATGGGGAACGACCAGCTGGTGAGAAACCACCCCAGGTAATACTCACTTTACCCGATAGAACAGTTGCCAAATTAAAAACTATAATCCCAGAAAAAAGGATTATTTGGGACAAGCTTACGGCCTGCGTCCAAGGGAAAACTGAAGGTACTACCGAATTCTTTAATAGATTCGAACAGGTGTTCTCCGACTTCAGTGGACAGGATTTAGGTACAGAGTCGGGGAAGAGGTTGTTTGTGGACAAATTTGTGCGTGGATTGTTGCCCGACATCCAGTCACAAATTATGTCCTCAGAGAGCGCTTGGCAGGCAAAATCTCAGTCAGAGGTTTTGCATATGGCTCAGTATTATGAGAATCGGGTTAATAATGAAAAAGAGAAAATCGAAAAAAGAAGGGGTGACCTAAAGACTAAGGTATTGTTGCAGCAAATTGTCAGAAACCCCAGAGGAGGTACGACACAAACTAGAGGTCAGTACATTCCAAGAGGAAATACTCCTCCAAATTCTATAAATATTAATCAGTGTGCTTATTGCCGCCAGGAAGGTCACTGGCGAGCACAGTGCCCTGCCCTCCGTCAGAGGTCAGGAGGCACATTCGGAGGTATGGGTAGGCGACCACGGGGCCGCCCTGGGGCAGGGGGCCCTGATATGGGTCAGCTTTTACAAGATCCACAGCAATCTTTTTCACGGGAAAATCAGACTCCGAGTATGGACTCGAGAAATATATTTGATCACCCTTCCGCCGCCTATCTTTCTGAGGAACTTCCCTTTGATGAAGTTCTGCCTTATTAGGATTGCCTGAAGCAGCGTTTGGAACCTTTACCTATTCCCGTTATTCAGAAGGGCCCCTACGTTGAATTATTGGTGGGGAATAGGAAACATCAGTTCTTGATCGACACTGGAGCACAGAAGTGCTCCATCGACCATTCTCGGGTTCCAAACATCCCCCTGTCAGGGCAAACAAATGTTTCTATAGGGTTCTCTGGTATACCAACTGTTTGTCCGGTTTCTGCACCGGTATCCGTTTCTTTGGGCCCTTTTACAGACCAGGGCCCTTTTCTTCTTACTTCAAACTGTGGAGAAAATTTGCTGGGGTTGAATTTGTTGAAGAAATTGAACGCAGTGATTCATTGTTCCCCTGACGGAATAAGATTAACAGTTTCACCACAGCAACCCTTTAACTCCCAATACTTGACCCGACCTCTACCTCCCGAATTTGACATTGTCCCAGAATGTTTGTGGGCAATAGACGACAATGATGTCGGGATATTGCACATCGACCCTGTTAAGATAGTATTGAAACATGGGGTTAAGCTACCGCGCATTCCGCAATATAAAATTTCAGTTGAAGGTGAGCGCGCTCTGAAATGCATTGTCTCCGATTTTGTACATCGTGGA
Source organism: Ambystoma mexicanum (assembly GCF_040938575.1). Lineage (NCBI taxonomy): Eukaryota > Metazoa > Chordata > Amphibia > Caudata > Ambystomatidae > Ambystoma > Ambystoma mexicanum. Next base: position 966,320,374 of record NC_090933.1, on the reverse strand, counting down.
GTGATCGAAGAGATTACAGGTAGCTTATGTAATAGTCCGATCTTGCCGGTATATAAGAAAGGCGACAATGCAATTCCGTACCGGTTTATAATAGATCTTCGTGCTATTAACCGGGTAGTGGCCCCACAATTTCCAATCGTGCCTGATGTAACAACAATCTTAACAATGATCCCTGCTACGGCTACACACTTTAGTGTCGTAGATTTGAAAAACGCCTTCTTTAGTATTCCGATACACGAGGAGAGCAGGTATTTGTTCGCGTTCACCTTGGGGGGACGCTCATTTACATTCACAAGGGCACCTCAAGGGTATACTGAAAGTCCTAGTATCTATAGTAGAGCCTTAAAAGAGCAGCTCGACACCCTTGAATTGCCACCTACTTGCACGCTGCTTCAATATGTAGACGATTTGCTCCTAGCTGCAGACTCTGAGAAAGCTTGTAAAGAAGGCACTATATTGTTGCTTGTTCATTTAGCCGAACATGGTCACAAAGCTTCACTTAAGAAATTTCAATATTGTTGCCAGGAGGTTGCCTATTTAGGCTACCTCCTGTCAAAGGAGGGGAGAAGATTGACACCTGAACGAATAAAACACATTTCTGGCATGTCTGTCCCAAAAACACAGAAGGAAGTCAGAGCCCTGATAGGGATGGCGTCCTACTGTAGACTGTGGATCCCGAACTTTGCCCTAGTGGTAAAACCGATGTTGGCTTTGACGAAGAAGGGCATTTCTCTGCCACTGCCATGGGAATCGGAACATCAACGATCATTTGAGCTTCTCAAAGCCACGCTGTGTTCAGCACCGGTTCTGGGTACACCAAATTACGATAAGGCCTTTGTGTTGTTTGTGCATGAATGTAATGGATGTGCTTTGTCTGTGTTAACGCAGGAACATGGAGGGAAGAATAGGCCGTGCGGCTATTATTCCTCCGCCCTCGATCCTGTTGCATGCGCTTTGCCGCGATGTCTGCGCGCTGTTGCTGCTGCCGCTGCGTCTGTAAAACAGAGTGAGGGGATGGTCCTAGGCCACGATTTGATTCTGATGGTACCTCACTCTGTTGATATTCTATTGAATAAAACTCAAACACAACACCTTACTTCTGCCCGGTTGACCAGGTATGAATTAGTTCTATTTGCTCCTCATATCCAAATTAAAAGGTGTTGTGTTCTCAATCCGGCTGAACTTTTGCCTCTCCCGCAAACTACTGCTTGCGGCGATGATGGATCACATGACTGCCTGTATGCCACCGAACAAGAAACAAAGGGCAGAATAGACCTCTCAGATACTCCTTTGGAGAATGCGGAAGGGGAGCTGTTTTGTGATGGCTCCTGTTTTAAACTTCCGAATGGCACATCTACAGCTGCTTATGCAGTTACTACTTTGAATAAGATTGTAGAAACTAAAAGGATTCCGCATAACTCCGCGCAGACCGCAGAGATTATAGCGTTGACCCGTGCTTGCGAGCTCTCCCAAGGGCATAGAGTTAGCATTTATATGGATAGTCAGTACGCCTTTGGGGTGGCTCACAACTTCGGAAAACTGTGTTCGGAAAGAGGGTTTCTGACCTCACACGGGACCAAGATTCAGCATGGCCCCTTAATAGTACAACTACTCTCAGCACTCTCACTCCCTGAACAACTAGCGATCATGAAATGTGCAGCACATCGGAAGGTCATAGACGATGTGGGCAAAGGAAATGCTTTTGCAGATTCGATAGCTAGACAAACAGCCACAGACCTTAGCACAGACATGTATACCTCGAGGGAAGTGAGAGATGGTTGTATAATAGATGAAGGCATTGGGTCTGTGCGAGATATTCAGACTGATGCCTCTGTTGAAGAATCTAGGAAATGGGCTGAAGGCATGGGGAAATTGGATGACGAAGGGTGTTGGGTGGACACATCTGACGGGAAATGGTTGCTTCCTGATTCTTATGTATTAGCAATGGTCACAATGGCACACGGTCCAACACATGTGTGTGCCCAGCAAATTGCGAAGATATTACAGCAGGTTTGGGTGAATGACAAAATTTTGGAAACTGCAAAAAGATATCTTCAGAATTGTATGATTTGCCTGCAACACAATGTGGGTAAAGGGACAGTGACTCCAAGGGGAAGTTTTGGGCCCCCCTCTGTCCCCTTTGAAACCATTCACCTTGATTTCATTGAAATGGAACGATGTAATAACTTGAAATATGTTCTTGTTATCATTTGTGCTTTTAGCAAATGGGTCGAGGCTTTCCCTGTCAAAGATGCTACCGCCATGACTACCGCAAAGATCTTGGTGAAAGAATATTTTCCTCGATTTGGGCTCCCGAGGATAATCTGGTCGGACAACGGCCCACACTTCATCGCAGCTGTAATGTTGCAAATATGTGTTGCCTTAGGGATTGAGAAACGTTTTCATTCAGCTAGGCACCCTCAAAGTGCGGGGTTGGTAGAAAGACACAACGGTATTTTGAAAAACAAACTTGCAAAAACATGTGCCGGCACTAAATTAAAATGGCCAGATGCTTTACCTATTGTGTTGTTAGCTATGCGCACCACACCACAGACTAGAACTGGGCTTTCTCCATTCGAGGTAGTAATGGGAAGGCCTGCTAATATTTGGGGTCTCCCTAAACCTAAAGCCCTGAGGGATGTGGAGAATGTATTGCTCATAGACTATTGTAATCAATTGACTAAAAACCTGTATTTCATTTACCACCAGGTGAATGCCGCCTTACCTGTACGGTTTACGGGCCCAGGACACGATATATTGCCCGGCAGCTGGATCCTGGTAAAGGCCTACGAAAGGTCTTCCTGTCTCGCGCCTCGCTGGCGGGGACCCTACCAGGTTTTATTGGTCACCAGGACGGCAGTGCGGGTGGCAGGAAAGAAGAACTGGGTACATGCAACGCATGTGAAGAAGATCCCTCACCCGACGCCACACGTTACAGAAGAAACAGAACCCCTTGCTGATGCTACGATCTCTGATCTCGGAGTAGCAGGCAGCGCTGTGAGTGCGTCGGAGAAGTTCTCTGAGCCCGAGGAGCTCGGGGAGCCGTCCATCTTGTCTCCGCACTCTCTTGATCAATCACTTCCGGAAACTCTTGTTTCAAGTCCTGCGACTTCCGTCGCCACCGACGCGACGCTCCCCTCAGGGAGCGACGATACTTTGCTTTTGGATTCAGCAAACGTGGGTACCATCAGGTACAACCTTCGACCACGCGCCGCACGAGTATCGTGCATCTGGAAGAAAAAGGAGTGATTGAAATACTATTGTCTTTCCTTTTTTTTGGAACAAAGGAAAAGGAGGGTTCTGTTGGCTAGGGTTGGGAAGGACTAAGAAGTCGCGCGGCCGAAGTGCCGCCAGCAACGAACATTGGGGCCGACGACCGGGATAACCATGATGCCTGCCGCCTTCACCGCTGTTCCTCGTATTGAACTATTAGATAAGGAGGTGACCAAATCGAACAATGGACAATGTGCCTGGGCCCTGAAAACGTACTGTGGTGTTCTTGTTTTGATTATTGTTAGTTTTGCAACTGCTGCCGTGGGACTTTGGTACTTTGAAGAAATCTATCCTTTGAAGCCTCTGTTACCGACCAAAATTGTACCAACTGTTTTGACTCCCTCTGTACACCTTCACACTCTGTCCCCTAGGGACTCTCGGCATAGACAGAAATATCATAATAACACTTTGATGATAGTGATGAATGCTACGCATGCTATTTTTAATAGGAGTAATTGTTGGATTTGCACTCACTTACCACAACATGGGAACAAGGGACTGGGATGGTATATACATCCCCTATCTCTAACGACTTCCTGCTATGCCTCTCTTAGAGCACTCTTCTTTGGCCGATGGAATGATAGCATCTCAGGGAACTTCGATGGCACTAATTTGAATGAATTTGAAAAACGTGAATTGACTCCCCTGGGATGCTCGCTTTTTGCAAATAGGAGTAGACCTAATATCGCTTCTATTAGGCCGTCTGATAAACTTTCTTTTCCTTTTCAAAATCTAGTTTCTTTTAAGATGGCTCCGATAGGCAATAAGGATGCCATGCCTCCTTCTTATTCTGTAAATCACAGTCCTGATTCTGTCCCTCTTTGTGTACAAAGAAATGGCACTAGGCCAATGGGAGATTTCGAGCCTTGTGTAAATATTGTAAATTTGAATGGGGAAAATAGGCCTTTGTATGTATTTCCCTGGTTGCCCAAGGATTGGCAGGGGACTTGTTATTTAGGGATATTGTTACCAGGTGTGTTTATAGCCAGTACCTTAGAGGTATCTAAGGCTCGCCCGCGACGGGATAATGATGGAGATACCCCTGGACAAGTATTCGGGGATATAGCCAAATCAGTAGTCCCCTTCTGGGGACAAATAGCAAATTCAGAAAACATTAGGGGATTAGCGAGGGTATTGGAGATAACGATCAACCGGACCACGGACATACTTTACAATATGACCTTAGAGCAAAAGGCGATAAGATTGGTAGCACTTCAAAATCGAATGGCATTAGATGTCATTTTAGCTGAACGAGGTGGAGTATGTAAATTAGTGGGGTCCGCTTGCTGTGTTTTCGTACCAGATTCTTCATCAACAATATTTAAAGCAATTCAGAATTTACACACTCTTAGTTCTGAAGTCCATATCCCTGTAGGAGACTGGAGCCTTAGTACTTGGTTTTGGGATTCTCTACGATCTTGGGGGTGGAAGGTGCTTTCTGTTATTTTAGGTATTTTAGGGACTCTGTTATTTCTTTGCTGTTGTTTTCAATGCCTCCCGAGTATATGCGGAATGATGGGGGGATGTTGTGCCCAGGTAATGAGCGCAATAGGGCGTAAAATATACACCCCGAAGACAGCATCTAAAGATTTCATGTTGCAAGAAGTTCTTATGAATAACTTTATGGCTATTGACATTTCAGACAATGATGCGGAACCTATGGATGATAATGCCTTCAAGTATTTTCAAAAGTATTAGGAAATTATGTTTTGGCACTTGGCATAGGCCAAAAGGAGGGTCTGTGGAAATCGATATAGAATTGTGACCCCAATCGCATTGTTTGAATATATGTTGGCCTACGCCAAGCCGCCAAAAAGAATACTATGTACATAGGTTCCGCGGCAAGGTCTTGACCTTAATGTATCGTGAAAGCCGCCATCTTGGATTTAGCCGCCATTTTAGGTACTCTTGCAGTGTGAAAGTCACCTCGAATCACAAAATGGAGGCCGAATGACATTTCGAGTGAGACTTCGGCTATAGTGACCTCCGCACACGTGAATGAATAATATGTCCACAGGCTACCTGTTAGGGTCATGAACTAAGACCCTGTCCTCTGTTTAACCTAGGTGTAAATATGTAACTGTATCAGCGGAACTGATCTAAATACATGGAAATTGCGTGTTCGACCTGGCTACGAACCCTAGCCGTTGTTCCAAGAATGGTTAACTTGCAAGAGGGCTGGCCAATGCAGCACAAAATGTATAAAAACCCGAGCATCCCGATGATCGGTCTCTCCCACTTTCAGTGCGAACCTAACGTTGAAGGTTCGTGTGGAAGTCAGAGGGCCGAATAGCTATTCGCATGTCAATTGACTTTGGTAACTTTGTAACTTTGAAATAAAGCGCTTTGTATGTCCTTTGTAACCTGTGTTGGTGTGTTTCCTTTTGGGCTTCCCGGCCTCATATCAATTTCTCTGTTTCCACAGTACAACAAACTACAGCATTCACTCGAATGACAATACCAATATTGATCATTTATAATAAGCACACCACAGGCCGGGGTATCGTTTAAGTTGCGAATTGCTCTGATACATATGAGCCATGTTTCTCCCCTAAAGGAAGAGTGCAAAAGATGATATACTAAACTGCTTGCGGGCAAGGTGGCTTGCCTGGGGCATTTATTTTACTGTCTAAGGATCCCGCTGGGGCTTTTGTTGTATGCTAACCCTGGACTTTGGGCAGTGACCATGAGGTCGCCACATACTACCCAGTTTGTGAATGAGACAGTGGTCACCATGGTTTTGGGCAAGGGGTTTGCTTGCATAGACAATGAGAGTTTCCACCTGCCACACATTCCTTTAGTTTGTGTCCTCAATCACTCATCATCAAGGACATGGGGGCGTTGCCTGTTGCTCTCACTTGTGCCACCTGAAAGAGTGAGGTTAGCTCCCCTAGGATTTAAGCCTACTAGAAGCTGTGCAAAAAGCTCAGCTCAAGGTCTGTGTGAAACAATGATTACAAATAGTTGACCTTTTCACAGTTTTGTTGTGTGTGCAAGTCTTTAAACTAAAGGAGTAAAGTTGACAAACACAGGAGATTGTTTAGGCTAACACTAATTTGCATTCTGGCATTTATTGATTAAATACTTTATTCTGTATTAAAATATAAAGTAAACACATATAAAACAAACAGCATCAGTTGAATATACAAAAGAGGGAATGAAGACACCCCCAAACATTTCGGCATAGTCCCCATTAATTTTCCCATAGACAAAAAAGGCTGTTTTTACTCGAGCGCAGAGCAAAAAAACGCTAGACAGAATTGGACCAGATACAAAAACATTTGGGCACGAAGCGTTGCCTCAATTTATGGGGGGTCTGGGGTTATTGTGTTTAGTAGTTCTTTAAATATTGGACTGAGAAGGGGTGCCCCTTCTCCCAAAATTATAGGTATATCTCCCATGGTGCATTGCAGCAGAAAGACTTTTCAGAAATGAAAAAGCAGCCATTTTTTTTAGTCCGATGCAAGAGATCTTTGTGAATACCTGAGGTAACACTTGAGGGACATTTGGAGGAGGAAAAAGGATGAAATGGCATCAGGCTAGAGGGGGAGGGGAAAGAGGACACCACGTGAAATCGGCGAGTTGGAGGTGGGGCTGGTCACTAAGTTCAGAGGGTGAATGTTTTTCACATATTCGTTGATATTTGTTCATATTCAAGGTTATTTATGTATTTGTCCGGCTGGTTTATATCGTGACTTGTGTACTTTTATATCATCTTTGTGAAACAGAGAATTATTTTAGCTCTTTAAACCTGTAAATTAACACACATATATACAAACTAGAGATGAGAAGATATGTGGTCAAGTGTTTGAAATGTAGCTTGGGATCAAATCACATCTTCCAAAAAGTGTGTGATCTTGAACAAATCATTGAATTTCCATGTGCCGTATTTTCCAAGAATGACATGCCAGGTATAGGTTTCTTTTTAAGGGTGCAGGAAATTAGGTATGGGTATGCGCTCTGTGCTTCAAGGAGGAGGATACCAGGAATATTGTTTTGTATAGGGGTTGAGGAAAAGGGATGACACCTATGGCTTTTGTGTTTGAGTGGCGTCGGGGGGAGGGCGATACAGAAAAGTTGGGAAGCATTATCTCCATCAGGCACGGAGCAGGGCTCTGTACAAGGTAGGACCAGCTCGAGGAATGGTTGAACAGGGAAGCAGAAGGTACACGAGGTGAGTGACCCCTTGAACAAGCTGGGAGAAAGAGCGCATTTGTATAGTCCACTGTTCAATGAGGACACAGCAAAAACATTCAAAAGGGTATTAATTAGACTAGAGATTGGTTTAAGAAACAAGAATGTAAACTGTTTGAGAAAAAATACGTTTTGCGAAATGTATTATCTCACAGTCACAAATAAATGATGTGCTCTCATCCTCAGCCCATGCAAATTCCTGGAAATTCACAGTATTTTCTATAACATCTTCACAAAGGGCCCGATTCATGGACTTTTTTGCACGGTTCAAAGTGACTTTGCACTGCTGAAAAGTGACTTTGCACTGCCGACACACACCCTGATTCATGGAACTGTGCAAAGTGTATTTTTGCAGTGCAAAGTCAGCACAAAGTCAGGCAGTGCAAAGTCATGACTTTGTACTGACTTTGCACTGCAAAAATACACTTTGCACAGTTCCATGAATCAGGGTGTGTGTCTGCAGTGCAAAGAATTCCATGAATAGGGCCCATGATGCGGAGTCAGTAAATTGGCAGAGATTTAATGTGGGTGCTTAAATCTCTCGTTGAAGGACCACGCATTGTATAGGGGTGTCTTATCGGTCTATTTTTCTTTATGGCTACTATTCATGAATGTTGTGTGCCTCCCCTGCAGTACATTTCGGTGCCTGTAATCAATGTTGCACTGTTGCACACACACACCATGTGCATGCACTTTCTAGTACCTTCACTTGCTGTTTAGCTTCCAGGAAGTTGTACAGGCACAGAGCACAGTGTTTTCTTTTCCACGTGTACCACCATAAAGGTAAACCTGGTCATATAGCTGTGCATTAGCAGTTTATGTCTGCATAATGATGGTGAGTGATGCATTGTGTGAGGGCCACCCGCGGATGTGGCATCATGCAGAAATGCCCTTGCTGCTGTGTAACTGGATACTTCTTGGCTAACCAGCCTATTCATGTAGTGGTAGCGTTCTGATGTATTATCATCACTCTATAGTTCGACATCATTTGATTAAACATCTTTATTTGAGTTTTTTCCTTGTTTTCTTGTTTGAACATTTGTGCCGTTCGGCTCTGGCTGTTTTTCGTCAGTGTTATGAATAAAATGCACATGGGTTACAAATAAGACAGTAATGCTGTGTGTCTGGGAAGCGTGGCAGGTAGGGGTTATGTCAATTATTGTGTTGGTAGGTTAGGCCAGATGACATGTAATTTCTTTCAGGGTCATATGACAGGAACTTGCCGTGATCTGTGGGGCGGAGTTGTGGTTAGTTGGACTGATGTGTACAGGTGTTGCTGATCACACAGCAGTCCTTATTTTCTTTGAAGGTGCACAGAAGCTGCCAGATGTCAGGTCAAGCCATTCGATATTTCTGTGATATGTTTCTATCCACCTTTTCTCATTCCAAGGAGTGGATTGAGTTGATCATCGTGGTGGGAGATGGGAAGGGGGTTGTTTTCTGTTCTTGCGCTCCCCCCACCCCCGGATGTGTCAAGAGCATATTTCTCCAGTGTACTGCAAAGCACACGCTTTGTGAAGTAGGAACTTATTTCTGTTATCCTTAGCTAACTAAGTGTCTTGTTCAATTTTTGAGTATTTGCTTTTTGTTCAATGGCACTTCATATGTAATAGTCTGTACAATGTTCGTTTCATTTCATATGTGCTTCATATCCAATTGTTTTTACATTTCACCTAACCAGATTTGCTTTTCATGGTTCTGCAACGAAAGAGCGAACAAGGTGGCCTTCACTGGGTCAATGTTCCAACTTTGTGGTGGGCTGACAGCATCCTCTGTCAGGAGATATAATAGTGGGCTAGCCTGGGTGATGGTGCCACCTGCGTGTAGTCATTGAACATGTGTGTTAATAGACCCAGCTGAATGACTGCTTATCATTAAGGATACTCAACGCTGACTGTGCCCATATAGTAAAAGGAAGCACAGGAAAACAGTAGCTAACGCATCATGCAGTTTTAGCCTACTTTTTTTATTTTAAGAGCATATATGTTCAATGCGGAGACAAGGCACGTGTTTCTCTCTCCAAGCTGTCTGGCCAAGGTACATGCAGTTTGCCTACTTTGCCATTACAGCTGAATGGCAACAATAAGCCATAGTGAGAAAGTGCTCTGATCCCTCGCGGCACAGGCTGTATGTATGAAAACCGATGGATAGTGTAAGGCGGGTAGTTGCAATTAACCATTAAATGGGCTTGTATGATTTGCTGCCTGAAAAAGGCACCTATAAGTTAATTTTACTTTGTAAAAAACTTGGCCGGATGGTGGAGATACTCCAGAATGCAAGGTTTGGCTCCAGATTTTACCCATGAGTGCTGCATATGGCTAAATGTTCACAGAATGCTAGTCTACTCTTACAATAGAATTACATGGCCTGTGGTAGCAGCCATGTAGTTATGGTTAAGTTGCTCAACTCATAGAAAGAGCACTATTTTGGTAGCTTATAACTTTGCCCCCCATCCCCGACTAATCCTCATCAAACTTTGCAAAACAAGTTTATGGTCCCCTCAGTGACTTAGCTAAGTTTGGTGTGGTTTTGTTCAGGGGGTGGGGGGCAAAGTTATAGGGGGGTTCCAACATTTTTGGAAATCCTCATAGACATGTCATCTTTGATGTCCTGGGTATTACGCTTAGCAGTGCACGGTGTTGGTGTGAGTTATGGTTGCTTAACTTACCATAACTGGCGGATTTCTGTGAGGTTTTCACTTTATAGGTTTTTATAAGTTTAACTTAACCATGACGTCCCTTTAACAAAGTTTGTTCATTACATTTCATAGGTTTTTTATTAGTGTAACTTAACCATAACGTCGATTTAACAAAGTTTTCCTGTGAAAATGTAAAACTGTATAATCTAGAACAGCATTGTGATGTCGCCACCTCATCTGAAATGTATGCTTCTCAAGCATTAGTGATGCGCAGAGATCATTATTCTTTTCATTTTAAGTCTTATATTAGTGGCCACTAATCCTCTAACAGCTCCCTCACCTGACTGGCCGTGGACCACAGAACTCACCACTTTTAAAAGTCAGTTCCAATCAACCAACATCTGCTAGAAAGAGTGGGGTATCCACTGACTCGAATAGAGGAATCCAGATCAGTTTTATTTAACAAGCCTGTGTAATATTCTGGCGTCGAGTCCCTCTCATTGTGGTAGGCATATTTACAGCATTTTCATGTCAAACATACAAACAAATGGATTTGAAGATCGACCTTTTGTGGATACTAAACAGTTGCCTACTCTACCTCCAAACCCGGGCACTGGCATATTAGTCAGTGCCTTTACAATGAATGTGTATTCATTACATGTTGGGCTTCTTAATCAATGTTACTCTGCTTAAACCTGAAAGGAGTTTGAAAAAGTCTACCTGGTTTCCATGTATTACCCATATACATGACATTCCCAAGTTGGAGAAACTACAAAGAAGGCACCAGATATGATCTAGCTTGCCAGGGGTTCTTGGTTCCTTTCCTAATAAAAGGAAGGTTCCACCCATGCTGACCTGTGTTCCTACTTATGATCTCAGATACAACTAATGCAATAGTACTCATCACCTGAAGTCTTAAAATATTATCTTAATACCTTTTTGTGCCTGGCCACCTCTAAAACCAGTAAATGACAATGGCTAGTCCCTGCCCAAAAGCTCTTGTGAGGGAATTGCAATATAACACTGTGCAACTGTAACACATTATTGCAGTACGCAATTTTGGAATGCTGCCCGAAAAATATACAATAATAGTATATGTTATCATCATAACCAATTCCGTCATTGTATCTATTTGGAATAATCTGATACACCACATTTTATACATTGTGTCCTACTTTGCTGAAGTTGTTGACTACATTATTAGTCGTAGGGATTTGAAATATACCTCCTGAATTGAATGGAAAAGAAGGCTGGACATGGTTAGGGCCTGTAGAATAGTGTGCCGTATCCATGGGGCTGAAAGAAGACAATCATGCAAAATCAAGAGTGACCCCAATTCCAAGAGGAGATTTTAGGGTTCAGTGGTGACATCTGAGGTGTCACGTGTAATTTATAAGCTGCTTTAGGGAGCTAAGAGGAAAGGGAAAAGGGACAAGGCAGGAGGAGAAATACACAGGCACAGAAAAACTCTACTAGTTAGGCAATGTCGCATTCCAGTTCCTGTTTTCTGTGTTGTGAAGACTTGGTAGGAAACAACCTTTCTCAGCTCTTTCTAGATTTACATCATGCCTTCAACAGTGTACCTCCATTTCCAAAGCAAGTTGTAATGTAGGTTTTCTAACTGGAGTTTGGAACCAGAGCCCAGTATGAGAAGGAGTCATGTGATCACATGTTTTCAGGACAAGAGTAAGGATGGGTGCACGAATTTGGGACATTTCAACAGTATGGGATTTTTCTAAAGAAGGTCTAGGTAAAAACTCCCCCAACAATGGTGAGGGATCATCGAAGTCATAGTCCAGAACATCTGGAGAGCCGCAGGTTAAGGACCCCTTGCGTAGGTGAACTAGCACTGAGATGCAGAATAAATTCACTATGGCTGTGGTTGAACAAAGGGGAGATATAACAGAGAATGTTAAGGTGGAGATGTAAGCTTTTAGTCACAGTGTTCCCTTACTAAGGAAGACAATGAGGCCTCTGAGGGAATTTGCAGTCTTTTTTTTTGTGCTTGCAGATCTTTGGGGATAGGCCAGTGACTCAAGGACCAAGAATGATAGTTGGTCTCTGCAGACTTTGGGCTGTTGAAGTAGAGGCTGCTTTGCCCTGTCTATTCTTAGACCTGGGATATGCACTTCAATATATCTTGGTGTTGGCTCTAGCCTTTTTCTTTGTGGGAGCTCATCTGCATGTCATCAGCATATATTTGGACGGTATGGTAACAGTGGTCGAACATATGGATGAAACAGCTATTGCAAGAATGTAGAGTCAGAGAGGGAGGGACTGCAGCATATCTGCTGGGAGTATGAGAAAGAGGAAGGCAATTGTATTGGTTGGATTTTATTAAGGTACAGGGAGGTGGAAGATGCATATATTTGTGTAATCTGCTTTTGTTCCTCTAGGAGTTGAAGTAGAATAACATGGTTAATGATGGCATGAGTAGCTGAGATAAGGATTAGATGGGCGCCACCCTATGTTTTGATATATGTTTGCATATTTTTCTTGTACTTTCAATATTTCCCAAAGGTAAAACTCTAGGCACTAGAGTGAGAATTACAATGTAACAACCCAACGTCACCCTTGGGAATCCATGTGCTCTCGTATCACTCAATCTGAGCTGCCATTTTTCTATGCTTATTTTCACATTTGTTTTCCATATGTTCTTATATTCATATATTAATATACATAATCAGTGTTGTTCCTTCATGTATTTTTATATTAAAATGATTTTACTTGAGAAGAAGTCATTTATGTAAGGTGTGACGTCGGAAACGTGTTGACCTGTAAACAAATTACCTGAAACAAAACAAAAACCGGACAGCTGAAAAAACTTCAGGACCTAATGGTTTTCCTTTCAGTTGGGTATTATCACTTTCTATAGAAATCCTGGACCTTAAAACTTGTTAAGTTTTGTATGTGTTTCAATAAAACTACGATCACATAATATGGGTATTAGAAATAACAAACTGGCTAGTTAAAATCATATTTCTTGCTATTTACTATACCATTCTGATGCCCAAGTCCAACAATTGTGTTCTTAGCTGGTGAAATGCATACTTTTTTTGAAAACATTTTTTTTTAAACAATTTCTTTATTTTTCATTTAACAACAAACAAACACAACACAAATAAACAACAACTCACAACATTTGCTCTGGCACTTTCAGGTTTGAGTTCACAATGTGCTTTATCCGCTCCGGTCACGGCTAGGCACCCTCCTCCTCCTCCGTCATGGTGTCCTCGTTCCGATCCGCGTGCTGCGCTCGGGTGCGGACAGGACAGTTCTCCTCTCCCCCCGGCTCGCTCGAATCAGTTGTGCCGTTCTCCTCGTCGTTCCCAAATAAGTCTTCTACCAAGGTATTCCACGCTAGTATTCCGGCCCCACTGTTATTTTCACCCCTTTGCGAGGCTCTGGTCCAGACCGTTGTTTCTGCTACTGCCCATTTTTGTAGGTCCGCCCACCAGCCTTCTATCGAGGCTCCAGCACTTGCTTTCCATGCCATTGCGATGCGGCGCTTCGCCACTATTGTCATCAAGTCTGTCATCTTAGCTACATGGGCCCTCTGCTCGTCTCCCCTCGGGAACAGGCCCAGTATGCAGGACGCTGGCGACCAGGCTCGCATATGGATTCCTGCCTTCAACACTCTTTCCTGTATCGTATTACAGAAGGCTGTCACTCCCGGGCATGTCTAAAACATGTGCACCATATCTGCCTGTTCTTCCTGGCAGCGTGGGCAACTCCGTATTTGTCTGTCCCCCATGTTCGACATTCTTTTAGGCATTAAATATGCCCTTTGCACTATGTAGAACTGCAGCTGTCTGAACCTTGCTTTTCTGGAGACTTTCTTTGCGTATTGAAGGGCTCTGTTCCATTCTTCATCCTTGAGGGGTTGCTGAAGTTCCTCCTCCCATTTTGTTCGACTGTTCAGTGTTCTGGAGTTGATGGAACCCAACAGTTGATCATAAAGTCTGGATACAGTGTGCCCCCTCGGATGCATCGTACCAGGCGTCCAGCGGCCCACCCATGTCTTCCTCTTCCGGTAGGGTCTCCCACCTCTTTCTTATTCCTTAGACCATGCTATTATACAATATGAATTGGCCACTGTGGATTTCCTGCTCCTCTGCCAAAGTCTGAAAGTCTACCCAATGTTCTTCTTGCCACAGATCACCTATTTGGGCCACTCCTTTGTCTTCTCACTGTTTTCTGAACATTGCCAGGCTTGCTATACGGGTGTCTACCAGTCCCACCAGGGGGATGTGCCTTGAACAGGGGTCTCTCATGTCCTGAACATTCCATGCTCTTTTCCACAGTGCTCGGCCTAGTTGGACTATTCTGGGAAGGGTTTTTGCTTGGGTCTCGTTTATCCACAGGAGTTCTTTCAAATAGTATTGCTGGAGCAATGGTCGAAACAGTATTGCATCTATGGAGGTGTCTTCCCCCAGCCACTGGACCACGAATTGGAGTTGTGCGGCCAAGTAGTAGTGCTCAAAGTCCGGGAGCTTAATTCCTCCCCATTCGTAGCCCCTTTGTAATGTGCTTAGTGCTACCCTGTTCCTCCCTCCCCCCCATAGGAAGGTCATTGTCATGGAGTGTAATCATCTAAAGAAGGACCCGGGGATGTTGTTGGTGAAATAATATAGGAGTCGGGGTAAAACTATCATCTTCATTAGGGCCGCCCGGCCTATCATCCCCAACGGTAGTGTTTTCCAGAACTGCATGGCGTTCTCTATCTTGTCCAGGGCTGCCTGCGTGTTGGCCATGTGTGTTTCCGTGGTGTTGTGATATATGTCGACCCCCAGGTATCTGAAGGTGATTGGAGTCCATGTCAGGCCCAGGTGTGGCAGCTGGTCTGATGCTGTCGCCCTCATGCCTGCCAGGGGGAACAGTGAGGAGATTCCCTTGTTGATGGTGATTCCCGATAACCTGCCAAACGCTCCCAGTGCCTCTAGTAGGTCCGGCAGGTGGGTTCGTGCGTCCTGGACGTAAAGCAGTATGCCGTCTGCGTATATTGAAATCTGGTGTGTTTCCCCATCTATCACTATGCCGGTGTCCCCGTACTCCGCCCCTAGGAAGGCCGCAAACGGTTCTAGAGCCAATATATTTAGCATCAGGGACAGCGGGCACCCTTGTTTCGTACCTCGCCCTATGCTCCACTCCCCTGAGACATGCCTGCCTGTTTTAACTCTGGCCCTCGGGTCGTTGTACAGCAGCTTTATCCAACGTAGAAACCCCCTTCCTATCCTGAAGTGGGCGAGCGCCCCCAGAAGCCAGTCCCAGTTCACTGAATCGAACGCTTTGATTGCATCTAATGACGCCACTGCGTATTCTCCCATCTCTTGGTTCGTCCGGTCAATCACGTAATGGAGTCCTGGAGATTCCATGCCGTGTTTCGTTCCGGCACGTACCCCGTTTGGTCTGTGTCTACCAGTGTGGGTACCACCCTTTTTGGCCGGTTGGCCAATGCCGCTGTCAATGTCTTGGAATCTTGATTTATCAGAGAGATCGGTCTATAGGACCTACACTCGAGGGGCGGCTTCCCTGCCTTAAGTATCGGGACTATTACAGATTCTGACATGCTGCTCGGGAGTCATCTGCTTTCGTACGCCTCCTCCAGCATCTCTAACAATCTCGGAGCCAAGCTATCTTTGTATCTTTTATATAATTGTCCTGGTAGCCCGTCAGGCCACAGGGACTTTCCTGTCAGTAACTGGGTGATGACCTCCGTCAGTTCCTCCACAGTAGGGGGGCGTCCAACATCTGGGCTTGCTCTTCTGACAGTCGTGGGAGTTTGATTTCTGCAAATGCGACTTCAAGGTATCCATCTTCTGCTTCTTGTAATTTGGTATATAGATCCTCATAGAATTGCGAAAACACTGTATTTATACCCTCCTGGGACCTTTCGATCTCCCCCTGACGGTTTCGGATTGCGTTTATTGGTTCTCGCTTGGTCTCCTGTTTGGTTAGCCAGGCGAGAAGTCTACTATGCTTATCCCCTTCTGCATGCAGCCTTTGTATGTACTTCCCATAGTCTAGCCGCCCTAGTCTCTCCCAGGGCGCCATACACTGTTGTCTCAGAGTGGTGAGGTCGCCTGTTTCAACCCCCTCCCTCCCCGCCTGTGCTTCCGGCCGCTCTATCTTCCTTTCTATCTCGTCCTTTTCAGCCAGGATTTGTCTCCTAAGGCCTCCCGTCTTCCCAATCGCCACCCCACTGATCACCACCTTAAAGGCCTCCCAGGTAATTCCAGTGCTGTCCACACTCCCAATGTTGTGCTCGAAATAGTCTATTGTGTTTGGATATGGTCTTCGAAATCCCCTTCTATGAGTGCTTCCGCCTTAAGTCTCCACATGGGTATGGGGGCTTTCCTGTATGTATGTGCCCATGTTGCTCCCAGTGGGGCGTGATCAGATAGGGTTCGTGCGTGAATGCGTGCCGTGCCCAATGAATTCGCCTAGTGTCCCTTTGCCTGTGAATAAATAATCAATTCGGGTGAATGTCCCGTGTGGGACGCTATAGTGCGTGTATCCCCTTTCACCCCCATGTACCTTCCTCCAGACGTCTTCTAGCTCGAGCTGGTCCAGTGTCTTTTGCAGCACCCACGCTGTTGGCGCGGCCTTTTTGTGTTTATCGTCCGACCGGTCCAGCCTGGGGTCCAATGTGCAATTAAGATCTCTGGCCCAGATGGTCGTGGCATTCCTGTACGGGGCCAACCGGGGTTTAGTGATTTAAAGAAATCTGTTGCGTCGTGATTTGGGGCGTAGGTATTCACCAGATACACTTCCCGGTTCTCTAGCATTCCGTGAACGATCAGGACCCTGCCTTCGGCGTCTCTCTCCTGTTTGATGAGTTGGAATGGGATGCCCGGGGCTATCCATCTCGCCACCCCTCTCGCATAATTAGAGTATGTGGAGCTGTATATCTGGCCGCCCCATTTCTTGGCCACCTTGGCTTGTTTTTCAGCCGTCAGGTGGGTCTCTTGCAGCATTGCGATGTGGGCTTTTGATTTGTTTAGCAATGCGTAGACCCTCAGTCTCTTCACGTAGGCATTTAGCCCCCTGACATTCCAAGTCACCACTTTTAGTTCATCTCGGTTCCTTTGTTTTACAGATTTCAGCGGCCCGCTCTTTCCCATCGGCCTGTTTAGTTTTCCCTTTCTGACATGCTGGCCCGGCAGGTCCGTCCATCGTATTCTCCTCGTTATTCCCCTGGTAGCTTGCAGGTCCACCTTCCCTCTTGTCTCCCCCTGGCGGACCGCCCTGCCACCAGTGTCCATTTCTCACTACCTCTTCTCTTTGGTGTCCCTCGCCGGGTTCCCACATTTGAGTGAAGCCTCACTTGCGCCCTTTTGTTGCCTTTGATGTGTCCGTGACCTCTTCGCTCATTCTGTTTACCTCCTCTCGTCCCTTCTCTTAACAAACTTAACCACACTACTAGAACTACTATAAACCAATGCCCAGCCTCCCTCCCCCTGCGCGGGCCCCACCGCATTCCAGGTGCTGCCCTCGTTCCGCGGGTGCACTTGTCGTGGCGTAGTGCCTTGAAACTGACACTGCTAATTTATCGCTGCTTGGGGTCCCCTCTGTGGGACTTGGCAGTCCAGTTCCGGAAGCCTCGAGCCCCCGGGTTAACCATTAATTTAAGCTTTCGATTCTCATTCTGCCGATTGTCCTGCTGTATCTTGATTCGGCAGAGTGTCCTTAGTGTTTTGTCCTCACCCTCATTCCCTGCCTCGCCAGGGTGCTTCACGGTTCCTCTAGACCCCCTCTCTTGGTTGTGGGACCCCCTCCTGGTCCAGCCACTCCTGGGCATCTGCTGTGGTCTCAAAGATCTGTGTCCTCCCGTTGTGCAGAATTTTGAGCTTGGACAGGTAGAGTAACATGAATTTCACCCCCGCTGCCTGAAGGCGCTCTTTGGTCGGCCAGAACTGGACTCGTTGTCTTTGCACAAGTACTGTATAGTCAGGGTAGATCATTATCCTGGCTCCGTTGTGTGTTATCTCCCCGCCTTCTCTCGAGAATGACAGGATTTTCTCCCTGTCTTTAAAGTTCAAGATCTTTGTGATCATGTGTCTCGGTGGCGTGCCCGGGCAGGCTTTCCTGGTCAGTGCTCTGTTCGCCCTTTCTACCACAAAGCCCTGGGACAGGGTCCCTGCACCTACCTCCTGGAACAATAAGTTATCTATGTAATCTGTGGGGTTTGTGCCTTCCACCCCCTCTGGCAGCCCTACGAAGCACACATTGTTGCATCTGGCTCGACCCTCCGCATCTTCGGCCCTCCGTTCTAGTGTTCTGATCCATTCCAGTGCATCCGACATTTGTGACTGAGAGGTGGTCACGTTTTCTATGTTGCTCTGCACCTGTTCCACCGTTGTCACTCTCTGCTAGGTTCCTCATGCCCTGCCTGAGGAGCCCCACATCTACGATCACTGTGTCCAGCTTGACCTCTATTGAGTCCTTTAGCGCCTCTATGGCCTCTAGGATACTGCCCTCCACTTGTTTGAGCTCCCCTTGCGTGGCGTATGAAGTAGCTGTGTCCGCCGCCGCCGTCCCAGGTGTGGGTCCTCGCTCTTGCGGGCAAACGTCTCCATGCTTGTTTGCCTCCCTCTGCTACCTTTCTGTTTGTTGGGCATGCTGATGTTTGTGGCCTTGTGAATCTGTGCTTGGCTAGGGGCGGTGTGCCCCTGGTCGGTCTCCACTTCGTAGTCGGTGCTCTCCCTTCCTTGCGGGTTATCCCAGACGTGGCCCTGTCCTTCTCAGGCCCTCGTCGGCCCTGCCACTCCCCAGCACCTCCCTGGGCCCCGCTCTGCAGGGTCCATAACACCCTGGAAGGTGCGAGCCCACCGGCACGCGTTGGCTAAAGTGTCTTTGTGGTCGCTCTACCCAGCTGCAGCCTCGCCGGGGTGTCATTACAATCTCCTGCCTCTGCTGTCTCGTCCTTACCGGGTGCTCCGATTGCATCTCTGCTGGTTGCTGCTGCTTGCTGCGCCACCTCGGCTCCGGGCCTGTGGCCGCCTACCTGCCTCTCACTGTTGGGGGCCGGGACAGGTTCTCCCCCACCGGGCTGTCGCCGTGTGGGCGTGCTCCGGTAGAACTTCTGTGTGCTGGGGGGCGCCCTGTCAGTGCCTCGGGCTGCAGGTGCCATCTTCTTCCTGTGTCTCGGCCCTCCACTCTCCTCTGCCGCTATCCTTGGTTGCCTGCTCCTCCTCCGCCCATGTTCTCGCGGCGCAGTGGAGCGCGCCTCGTTCCTCGTCCCTGTTAGGGAGGGCAGGCAGGTTTGGCACCTCTCTCGATCTTCCATGGGTGGTGTGTGGGTATCTGCTGGACAGCCGTCCACGCCCCTGCGCTTGGCCGTCTCACGTACTCAGCTTCCGCTGCCCCTCGGAGCGTGGGCGGATCCTCAGTGGGCTGCGGCCGCCATTTTGCCTCGTTTCGGGTCTTTCTGACCTCCGATTTTGTTCAGGCTTTCGCCTGTGCGTGCCCTGGATGCTCCGGGTGCCGTCCCTTCGAATTGTTCAGGGTCTCCTGCCGTTTACAAGGATCATGTAGCGGATCACCCGGGAGCACTCGGTGACTAGCTCACTCTCGCACGGCCGCCAAGCCACGCCCCTGTGAAATGCATACTTATGTTCTTCTTCAAAGATATTTTTGTAAAGGTTTTTTTAAAACCATAAACTAATAAAAAAATAATAATATTACTTAATGTTCTTTTCACGGTACCCATATACATTATGTTAGTTGCACATACATTCTGTTACTAGAGGTTTAGAATGACACTATGATGCTATCCCATACAGTGTATGTGGACCATTATACACTCGTGCTTGTACAGATTATTGTCTCACATACTACATTTATGCTTGCTTGGGTACAAATGTCTGATACATTGCTTCAGTAGAAATGCATGTGTTGTACTTAAAATCCAAATCTGTAATGGAACATGCATCATCTCCTTGTGAAAATAGTTAGCTTGCTGCACGTATTACAAATAGCTTTGATAATTCACTTCTTCATTGATCCCATTAGCAGCGGAGGCACATAGAGAAATGAAAGCTTTGAAGTTATCATCATCAAGGGTGGTCACTTTTTTTTCTATAATTTTTGCTATAAGGATCCCTATTCTCATTGGTGGTCTAGGAACTTATTACCAATCATTCTGTAGGGATATTTCTTTGCTCTAGAGTTGCAATTGGGGATTTTTGTCCTTGAATGGGAGTTTCGAGATGGGTCTGTAGTTTGAGAAGTCTGTTGGGGTGGTCAGGGAGGGTCCCCAACAATTCAGAGCGATTCATGGTGCGCGCACTGTATTGATGAATGGGAGGATGACAGCAAACTGGGTGCAATGTTGCAAATCCATATATATTAAGTGCAGTAATTATGGATGGGATATGTTACTTTCAGTGTGACAGTTGTTTAGAATGTATGCATAGTAGAACGATACAATATTGAAACTGCAAATGCAACATGAACACAATCCACACAATGGGGTGCTTTGAAAAAAACATGGTAGTTGGGACGCTCTTGCAAAATGCAGGTTTGACTTTTAAACTGACTTAGGTTTTCAGAAGGCAGACAAATTACTAAATCAGTCATTTTAATCTCCATGATTTGCTGCTGCACATGAATTTTTTAGTAGCAGGGACATTCTTGACTGAAAGAAGATTGAGTCACCTAGTAAGAAGGTAGGATTTAACATTCCTGCAAGGGAACAGATGTTATCTTGCTCATTGTATTGAAGTCTCTAGAGGGGGTTGGTCATTTGTTTTGTGGTAATAAAAATGAGGCCCAAGGCCAGAGTATCTGGCTGTTAATTGTTTTTATAGGTCATCAGAGGCTGTATGTTCTGGAGTTGTGGTAGCATAAAGTAGTAGGTATTCAGAAGCACCAGGAGTCTGGGGGAATGAGATCACAATCAGTAGTTCAAAGAAGATTCTGTTTATTCAGGCCTTCCTCTATTTGTTAAAATATGTAAGCGGATGATGTGCAATCGCACTGAAAGGTAAAGGCCATAGGCCAGTTATTGTTAGCAATGCATTATGTTTTCAATACCAATCTTTAACGATGTACTGATGTCCTGGCCTACTACAGACAGATCCTAAGAAGAGGTGTGTTCTGAATATGACCTGAAGATGACAATCAAGATAAGACTGGCCAATGAAAATGGAAAAATTGGGAAAAGATGGGATTTCTTTGAAGAGGTTTTTGTCCAATCATATTTGGGGGGTGGATTTTAATATAGTATCTGGGAGTGTTTTAAATTGTTGCATAAAGTATTTAAGATGCCAACTGATGTTGTATTGTTGGGACTTGGGTTAGTCTGGTCCTGCAACACCCTCTAACCACTCCCGAGAGCTTTGTACAATACACATGCTTTATGTACAGGCATGTGCTCACTACTTAAGTGGTGGGCCTCTTTGGATTAGGGTGATTAATGGCCCACCCGCACAATTGGTGAGCCAGGTAGGAGCCCAGGCATTCTGAGACGTTGAGGGTGTTCTGTCCACACCTCTCAGCTGCGGCACCTCACTACGGGGACCAGTCTTCCATTCACAGTGAAAAAGAGGTCTGCTATATTGGTTAAAGGTCTGTCTGCTCTCCGGAGATGTGGTGCCACAGCCTAGCGGTGCAGAACAACTACACAAAGCACCACATCAGAGCACCTCGGGTTGATGTGAGTACATGCTTGGCGGTGTAAAGCTAGGGGGAAATAGCAGTAAAAAGGTTTTGTTTATTTGATTTAAGTTTTCTTTTGTTGGTAAGGGTAGACTTGGAGTGTGGATGTGAAATTAGTTGAGGTTGCAGAGTTTGGAAAAGTGGATGTTTCTGACACAGTGTTTGAACTCTTGTGTGTTGTAAGTACCCTGTATATATTTTGTAACTAGTTTGACATTTTAGACGTGTGTGGGGGGGGGTACCTTACCCCGCATGCCCAGTGTGAAGCTTGTCCCATTTACCCTTTAGTTTGCTAGTCTGGTGGCTGGAGCCCTCACCTGAAGGAGGGGTAGTATTTTAGGGTAAGACCAACTGTAGATACCTTTCTGTAGAAATCCTTGACATTCTTCTAAAGAAGGTCTAGGTAAAAACTCCCCCAACAATGGTGAGGGATCATCGAAGTCATAGTCCAGAACATCTGGAGAGCCGCAGGTTAAGGACCCCTTGCGTAGGTGAACTAGCACTGAGATGCAGAATAAATTCACTATGGCTGTGGTTGAACAAAGGGGAGATATAACAGAGAATGTTAAGGTGGAGATGTAAGCTTTTAGTCACAGTGTTCCCTTACTAAGGAAGACAATGAGGCCTCTGAGGGAATTTGCAGTCTTTTTTTTTGTGCTTGCAGATCTTTGGGGATGGGCCAGTGACTCAAGGACCAAGAATGATAGTTGGTCTCTGCAGACTTTGGGCTGTTGAAGTAGAGGCTGCTTTGCCCTGTCTATTCTTAGACCTGGGATATGCACTTCAATATATCTTGGTGTTGGCTCTAGCCTTTTTCTTTGTGGGAGCTCATCTGCATGTCATCAGCATATATTTGGACGGTATGGTAACAGTGGTCGAACATATGGATGAAACAGCTATTGCAAGAATGTAGAGTCAGAGAGGGAGGGACTGCAGCATATCTGCTGGGAGTATGAGAAAGAGGAAGGCAATTGTATTGGTTGGATTTTATTAAGGTACAGGGAGGTGGAAGATGCATATATTTGTGTAATCTGCTTTTGTTCCTCTAGGAGTTGAAGTAGAATAACATGGTTAATGATGGCATGAGTAGCTGAGATAAGGATTAGATGGGCGCCACCCTATGTTTTGATATATGTTTGCATATTTTTCTTGTACTTTCAATATTTCCCAAAGGTAAAACTCTAGGCACTAGAGTGAGAATTACAATGTAACAACCCAACGTCACCCTTGGGAATCCATGTGCTCTCGTATCACTCAATCTGAGCTGCCATTTTTCTATGCTTATTTTCACATTTGTTTTCCATATGTTCTTATATTCATATATTAATATACATAATCAGTGTTGTTCCTTCATGTATTTTTATATTGAAATGATTTTACTTGAGAAGAAGTCATTTATGTAAGGTGTGACGTCGGAAACGTGTTGCCTGTAAACAAATTACCTGAAACAAAACAAAAACCGGACAGCTGAAAAAACTTCAGGACCTAATGATTTTCCTTTCAGTTGGGTATTATCACTTTCTATAGAAATCCTGGACCTTAAAACTTGTTAAGTTTTGTATGTGTTTCAATAAAACTACGATCACATAATATGGGTATTAGAAATAACAAACTGGCTAGTTAAAATCATATTTCTTGCTATTTACTATACCATTCTGATGCCCAAGTCCAACAATTGTGTTCTTAGCTGGTGAAATGCATACTTTTTTTGAAAACATTTTTTTTTAAACAATTTCTTTATTTTTCATTTAACAACAAACAAACACAACACAAATAAACAACAACTCACAACATTTGCTCTGGCACTTTCAGGTTTGAGTTCACAATGTGCTTTATCCGCTCCGGTCACGGCTAGGCACCCTCCTCCTCCTCCGTCATGGTGTCCTCGTTCCGATCCGCGTGCTGCGCTCGGGTGCGGACAGGACAGTTCTCCTCTCCCCCCGGCTCGCTCGAATCAGTTGTGCCGTTCTCCTCGTCGTTCCCAAATAAGTCTTCTACCAAGGTATTCCACGC
The DNA here is from genome assembly GCF_040938575.1 of Ambystoma mexicanum. Lineage (NCBI taxonomy): Eukaryota > Metazoa > Chordata > Amphibia > Caudata > Ambystomatidae > Ambystoma > Ambystoma mexicanum. The sequence continues at coordinate 966,296,595 of NC_090933.1, read as the reverse complement.
TAGTATTCCGGCCCCACTGTTATTTTCACCCCTTTGCGAGGCTCTGGTCCAGACCGTTGTTTCTGCTACTGCCCATTTTTGTAGGTCCGCCCACCAGCCTTCTATCGAGGCTCCAGCACTTGCTTTCCATGCCATTGCGATGCGGCGCTTCGCCACTATTGTCATCAAGTCTGTCATCTTAGCTACATGGGCCCTCTGCTCGTCTCCCCTCGGGAACAGGCCCAGTATGCAGGACGCTGGCGACCAGGCTCGCATATGGATTCCTGCCTTCAACACTCTTTCCTGTATCGTATTACAGAAGGCTGTCACTCCCGGGCATGTCTAAAACATGTGCACCATATCTGCCTGTTCTTCCTGGCAGCGTGGGCAACTCCGTATTTGTCTGTCCCCCATGTTCGACATTCTTTTAGGCATTAAATATGCCCTTTGCACTATGTAGAACTGCAGCTGTCTGAACCTTGCTTTTCTGGAGACTTTCTTTGCGTATTGAAGGGCTCTGTTCCATTCTTCATCCTTGAGGGGTTGCTGAAGTTCCTCCTCCCATTTTGTTCGACTGTTCAGTGTTCTGGAGTTGATGGAACCCAACAGTTGATCATAAAGTCTGGATACAGTGTGCCCCCTCGGATGCATCGTACCAGGCGTCCAGCGGCCCACCCATGTCTTCCTCTTCCGGTAGGGTCTCCCACCTCTTTCTTATTCCTTATACCATGCTATTATACAATATGAATTGGCCACTGTGGATTTCCTGCTCCTCTGCCAAAGTCTGAAAGTCTACCCAATGTTCTTCTTGCCACAGATCACCTATTTGGGCCACTCCTTTGTCTTCTCACTGTTTTCTGAACATTGCCAGGCTTGCTATACGGGTGTCTACCAGTCCCACCAGGGGGATGTGCCTTGAACAGGGGTCTCTCATGTCCTGAACATTCCATGCTCTTTTCCACAGTGCTCGGCCTAGTTGGACTATTCTGGGAAGGGTTTTTGCTTGGGTCTCGTTTATCCACAGGAGTTCTTTCAAATAGTATTGCTGGAGCAATGGTCGAAACAGTATTGCATCTATGGAGGTGTCTTCCCCCAGCCACTGGACCACGAATTGGAGTTGTGCGGCCAAGTAGTAGTGCTCAAAGTCCGGGAGCTTAATTCCTCCCCATTCGTAGCCCCTTTGTAATGTGCTTAGTGCTACCCTGTTCCTCCCTCCCCCCCATAGGAAGGTCATTGTCATGGAGTGTAATCATCTAAAGAAGGACCCGGGGATGTTGTTGGTGAAATAATATAGGAGTCGGGGTAAAACTATCATCTTCATTAGGGCCGCCCGGCCTATCATCCCCAACGGTAGTGTTTTCCAGAACTGCATGGCGTTCTCTATCTTGTCCAGGGCTGCCTGCGTGTTGGCCATGTGTGTTTCCGTGGTGTTGTGATATATGTCCACCCCCAGGTATCTGAAGGTGATTGGAGTCCATGTCAGGCCCAGGTGTGGCAGCTGGTCTGATGCTGTCGCCCTCATGCCTGCCAGGGGGAACAGTGAGGAGATTCCCTTGTTGATGGTGATTCCCGATAACCTGCCAAACGCTCCCAGTGCCTCTAGTAGGTCCGGCAGGTGGGTTCGTGGGTCCTGGACGTAAAGCAGTATGCCGTCTGCGTATATTGAAATCTGGTGTGTTTCCCCATCTATCACTATGCCGGTGTCCCCGTACTCCGCCCCTAGGAAGGCCGCAAACGGTTCTAGAGCCAATATATTTAGCATCAGGGACAGCGGGCACCCCTGTTTCGTACCTCGCCCTATGCTCCACTCCCCTGAGACATGCCTGCCTGTTTTAACTCTGGCCCTCGGGTCGTTGTACAGCAGCTTTATCCAACGTAGAAACCCCCTTCCTATCCTGAAGTGGGCGAGCGCCCCCAGAAGCCAGTCCCAGTTCACTGAATCGAACGCTTTGATTGCATCTAATGACGCCACTGCGTATTCTCCCATCTCTTGGTTCGTCCTGTCAATCACGTAATGGAGTCCTGGAGATTCCATGCCGTGTTTCGTTCCGGCACGTACCCCGTTTGGTCTGTGTGTACCAGTGTGGGTACCACCCTTTTTGGCCGGTTGGCCAATGCCGCTGTCAATGTCTTGGAATCTTGATTTATCAGAGAGATCGGTCTATAGGACCTACACTCGAGGGGCGGCTTCCCTGCCTTAAGTATCGGGACTATTACAGATTCTGACATGCTGCTCGGGAGTCATCTGCTTTCGTACGCCTCCTCCAGCATCTCTAACAATCTCGGAGCCAAGCTATCTTTGTATCTTTTATATAATTGTCCTGGTAGCCCGTCAGGCCACAGGGACTTTCCTGTCAGTAACTGGGTGATGACCTCCGTCAGTTCCTCCACAGTAGGGGGGTGTCCAACATCTGGGCTTGCTCTTCTGACAGTCGTGGGAGTTTGATTTCTGCAAATGCGACTTCAAGGTATCCATCTTCTGCTTCTTGTAATTTGGTATATAGATCCTCATAGAATTGCGAAAACACTGTATTTATACCCTCCTGGGACCTTTCGATCTCCCCCTGACGGTTTCGGATTGCGTTTATTGGTTCTCGCTTGGTCTCCTGTTTGGTTAGCCAGGCGAGAAGTCTACTAGGCTTATCCCCTTCTGCATGCAGCCTTTGTATGTACTTCCCATAGTCTAGCCGCCCTAGTCTCTCCCAGGGCGCCATACACTGTTGTCTCAGAGTGGTGAGGTCGCCCGTTTCAACCCCCTCCCTCCCCGCCTGTGCTTCCGGCCGCTCTATCTTCCTTTCTATCTCGTCCTTTTCAGCCAGGATTTGTCTCCTAAGGCCTCCCGTCTTCCCAATCGCCACCCCACTGATCACCACCTTAAAGGCCTCCCAGGTAATTCCAGTGCTGTCCACACTCCCAATGTTGTGCTCGAAATAGTCTATTGTGTTTGGATATGGTCTTCGAAATCCCCTTCTATGAGTGCTTCCGCCTTAAGTCTCCACATGGGTATGGGGGCTTTCCTGTATGTATGTGCCCATGTTGCTCCCAGTGGGGCGTGATCAGATAGGGTTCGTGCGTGAATGCGTGCCGTGCCCAATGAATTCGCCTAGTGTCCCTTTGCCTGTGAATAAATAATCAATTCGGGTGAATGTCCCGTGTGGGACGCTATAGTGCGTGTATCCCCTTTCACCCCCATGTACCTTCCTCCAGACGTCTTCTAGCTCGAGCTGGTCCAGTGTCTTTTGCAGCACCCACGCTGTTGGCGCGGCCTTTTTGTGTTTATCGTCCGACCGGTCCAGCCTGGGGTCCAATGTGCAATTAAGATCTCTGGCCCAGATGGTCGTGGCATTCCTGTACGGGGCCAACCGGGGTTTAGTGATTTAAAGAAATCTGTTGCGTCGTGATTTGGGGCGTAGGTATTCACCAGATACACTTCCCGGTTCTCTAGCATTCCGTGAACGATCAGGACCCTGCCTTCGGCGTCTCTCTCCTGTTTGATGAGTTGGAATGGGATGCCCGGGGCTATCCATCTCGCCACCCCTCTCGCATAATTAGAGTATGTGGAGCTGTATATCTGGCCGCCCCATTTCTTGGCCACCTTGGCTTGTTTTTCAGCCGTCAGGTGGGTCTCTTGCAGCATTGCGATGTGGGCTTTTGATTTGTTTAGCAATGCGTAGACCCTCAGTCTCTTCACGTAGGCATTTAGCCCCCTGACATTCCAAGTCACCACTTTTAGTTCATCTCGGTTCCTTTGTTTTACAGATTTCAGCGGCCCGCTCTTTCCCATCGGCCTGTTTAGTTTTCCCTTTCTGACATGCTGGCCCGGCAGGTCCGTCCATCGTATTCTCCTCGTTATTCCCCTGGTAGCTTGCAGGTCCACCTTCCCTCTTGTCTCCCCCTGGCGGACCGCCCTGCCACCAGTGTCCATTTCTCACTACCTCTTCTCTTTGGTGTCCCTCGCCGGGTTCCCGCATTTGAGTGAAGCCTCACTTGCGCCCTTTTGTTGCCTTTGATGTGTCCGTGACCTCTTCGCTCATTCTGTTTACCTCCTCTCGTCCCTTCTCTTAACAAACTTAACCACACTACTAGAACTACTATAAACCAACGCCCAGCCTCCCTCCCCCTGCTCGGGCCCCACCGCATTCCAGGTGCTGCCCTCGTTCCGCGGGTGCACTTGTCGTGGCGTAGTGCCTTGAAACTGACACTGCTAATTTATCGCTGCTTGGGGTCCCCTCTGTGGGACTTGGCGGTCCAGTTCCGGAAGCCTCGAGCCCCCGGGTTAACCATTAATTTAAGCTTTCGATTCTCATTCTGCCGATTGTCCTGCTGTATCTTGATTCGGCAGAGTGTCCTTAGTGTTTTGTCCTCACCCTCATTCCCTGCCTCGCCGGGGTGCTTCACGGTTCCTCTAGACCCCCTCTCTTGGTTGTGGGACCCCCTCCTGGTCCAGCCACTCCTGGGCATCTGCTGTGGTCTCAAAGATCTGTGTCCTCCCGTTGTGCAGAATTTTGAGCTTGGACAGGTAGAGTAACATGAATTTCACCCCCGCTGCCTGAAGGCGCTCTTTGGTCGGCCAGAACTGGACTCGTTGTCTTTGCACAAGTACCGTATAGTCAGGGTAGATCATTATCCTGGCTCCGTTGTGTGTTATCTCCCCGCCTTCTCTCGAGAATGACAGGATTTTCTCCCTGTCTTTAAAGTTCAAGATCTTTGTGATCATGTGTCTCGGTGGCGTGCCCGGGCAGGCTTTCCTGGTCAGTGCTCTGTTCGCCCTTTCTACCACAAAGCCCTGGGACAGGGTCCCTGCACCTACCTCCTGGAACAATAAGTTATCTATGTAATCTGTGGGGTTTGTGCCTTCCACCACCTCTGGCAGCCCTACGAAGCACACATTGTTGCATCTGGCTCGACCCTCCGCATCTTCGGCCCTCCGTTCTAGTGTTCTGATCCATTCCAGTGCATCCGACATTTGTGACTGAGAGGTGGTCACGTTTTCTATGTTGCTCTGCACCTGTTCCACCGTTGTCACTCTCTGCTAGGTTCCTCATGCCCTGCCTGAGGAGCCCCACATCTACGATCACTGTGTCCAGCTTGACCTCTATTGAGTCCTTTAGCGCCTCTATGGCCTCTAGGATACTGCCCTCCACTTGTTTGAGCTCCCCTTGCGTGGCGTATGAAGTAGCTGTGTCCGCCGCCGCCGTCCCAGGTGTGGGTCCTCGCTCTTGCGGGCAAACGTCTCCATGCTTGTTTGCCTCCCTCTGCTACCTTTCTGTTTGTTGGGCATGCTGATGTTTGTGGCCTTGTGAATCTGTGCTTGGCTAGGGGCGGTGTGCCCCTGGTCGGTCTCCACTTCGCAGTCGGTGCTCTCCCTTCCTTGCGGGTTATCCCAGACGTGGCCCTGTCCTTCTCAGGCCCTCGTCGGCCCTGCCACTCCCCAGCACCTCCCTGGGCCCCGCTCTGCAGGGTCCATAACACCCTGGAAGGTGCGAGCCCACCGGCACGCGTTGGCTAAAGTGTCTTTGTGGTCGCTCTACCCAGCTGCAGCCTCGCCGGGGTGTCATTACAATCTCCTGCCTCTGCTGTCTCGTCCTTACCGGGTGCTCCGATTGCATCTCTGCTGGTTGCTGCTGCTTGCTGCGCCACCACGGCTCCGGGCCTGTGGCCGCCTACCTGCCTCTCACTGTTGGGGGCCGGGACAGGTTCTCCCCCACCGGGCTGTCGCTGTGTGGGCGTGCTCCGGTAGAACTTCTGTGTGCTGGGGGGCGCCCTGTCAGTGCCTCGGGCTGCAGGTGCCATCTTCTTCCTGTGTCTCGGCCCTCCACTCTCCTCTGCCACTATCCTTGGTTGCCTGCTCCTCCTCCGCCCATGTTCTCGCGGCGCAGTGGAGCGCGCCTCGTTCCTCGTCCCTGTTAGGGAGGGCAGTCAGGTTTGGCACCTCTCTCGATCTTCCATGGGTGGTGTGTGGGTATCTGCTGGACAGCCGTCCACGCCCCTGCGCTTGGCCGTCTCACGTACTCAGCTTCCGCTGCCCCTCGGAGCGTGGGCGGATCCTCAGTGGGCTGCGGCCGCCATTTTGCCTCGTTTCGGGTCTTTCTGACCTCTGATTTTGTTCAGGCTTTCGCCCGTGCGTGCCCTGGATCCTCCGGGTGCCGTCCCTTCGAATTGTTCAGGGTCTCCTGCCGTTTACAAGGATCATGTAGCGGATCACCCGGGAGCACTCGGTGACTAGCTCACTCTCGCACGGCCGCCAAGCCACGCCCCTGTGAAATGCATACTTATGTTCTTCTTCAAAGATATTTTTGTAAAGGTTTTTTTAAAACCATAAACTAATAAAAAAATAATAATATTACTTAATGTTCTTTTCACGGTACCCATATACATTATGTTAGTTGCACATACATTCTGTTACTAGAGGTTTAGAATGACACTATGATGCTATCCCATACAGTGTATGTGGACCATTATACACTCGTGCTTGTACAGATTATTGTCTCACATACTACATTTATGCTTGCTTGGGTACAAATGTCTGATACATTGCTTCAGTAGAAATGCATGTGTTGTACTTAAAATCCAAATCTGTAATGGAACATGCATCATCTCCTTGTGAAAATAGTAAGCTTGCTGCACGTATTACAAATAGCTTTGATAATTCACTTCTTCATTGATCCCATTAGCAGCGGAGGTACATAGAGAAATGAAAGCTTTGAAGTTATCATCATCAAGGGTGGTCACTTTTTTTTCTATAATTTTTGCTATAAGGATCCCTATTCTCATTGGTGGTCTAGGAACTTATTGCCAATCATTCTGTAGGGATATTTCTTTGCTCTAGAGTTGCAATTGGGGATTTTTGTCCTTGAATGGGAGTTTCGAGATGGGTCTGTAGTTTGAGAAGTCTGTTGGGGTGGTCAGGGAGGGTCCCCAACAATTCAGAGCGATTCATGGTGCGCGCACTGTATTGATGAATGGGAGGATGACAGCAAACTGGGTGCAATGTTGCAAATCCATATATATTAAGTGCAGTAATTATGGATGGGATATGTTACTTTCAGTGTGACAGTTGTTTAGAATGTATGCATAGTAGAACGATACAATATTGAAACTGCAAATGCAACATGAACACAATCCACACAATGGGGTGCTTTGAAAAAAACATGGTAGTTGGGACGCTCTTGCAAAATGCAGGTTTGACTTTTAAACTGACTTAGGTTTTCAGAAGGCAGACAAATTACTAAATCAGTCATTTTAATCTCCATGATTTGCTGCTGCACATGAATTTTTTAGTAGCAGGGACATTCTTGACTGAAAGAAGATTGAGTCACCTAGTAAGAAGGTAGGATTTAACATTCCTGCAAGGGAACAGATGTTATCTTGCTCATTGTATTGAAGTCTCTAGAGGGGGTTGGTCATTTGTTTTGTGGTAATAAAAATGAGGCCCAAGGCCAGAGTATCTGGCTGTTAATTGTTTTTATAGGTCATCAGAGGCTGTATGTTCTGGAGTTGTGGTAGCATAAAGTAGTAGGTATTCAGAAGCACCAGGAGTCTGGGGGAATGAGATCACAATCAGTAGTTCAAAGAAGATTCTGTTTATTCAGGCCTTCCTCTATTTGTTAAAATATGTAAGCGGATGATGTGCAATCGCACTGAAAGGTAAAGGCCATAGGCCAGTTATTGTTAGCAATGCATTATGTTTTCAATACCAATCTTTAACGATGTACTGATGTCCTGGCCTACTACAGACAGATCCTAAGAAGAGGTGTGTTCTGAATATGACCTGAAGATGACAATCAAGATAAGACTGGCCAATGAAAATGGAAAAATTGGGAAAAGATGGGATTTCTTTGAAGAGGTTTTTGTCCAATCATATTTGGGGGGTGGATTTTAATATAGTATCTGGGAGTGTTTTAAATTGTTGCATAAAGTATTTAAGATGCCAACTGATGTTGTATTGTTGGGACTTGGGTTAGTCTGGTCCTGCAACACCCTCTAACCACTCCCGAGAGCTTTGCCCAATACACATGCTTTATGTACAGGCATGTTCTCACTACTTAAGTGGTGGGCCTCTTTGGATTAGGGTGATTAATGGCCCACCCGCACAATTGGTGAGCCAGGTAGGAGCCCAGGCATTCTGAGACGTTGAGGGTGTTCTGTCCACACCTCTCAGCTGCGGCACCTCACTACGGGGACCAGTCTTCCATTCACAGTGAAAAAGAGGTCTGCTATATTGGTTAAAGGTCTGTCTGCTCTCCGGAGATGTGGTGCCACAGCCTAGCGGTGCAGAACAACTACACAAAGCACCACATCAGAGCACCTCGGGTTGATGTGAGTACATGCTTGGCGGTGTAAAGCTAGGGGGAAATAGCAGTAAAAAGGTTTTGTTTATTTGATTTAAGTTTTCTTTTGTTGGTAAGGGTAGACTTGGAGTGTGGATGTGAAATTAGTTGAGGTTGCAGAGTTTGGAAAAGTGGATGTTTCTGACACAGTGTTTGAACTCTTCTGTGTTGTAAGTACCCTGTATATATTTTGTAACTAGTTTGACATTTTAGACGTGTGTGGGGGGGGGTACCTTACCCCGCATGCCCAGTGTGAAGCTTGTCCCATTTACCCTTTAGTTTGCTAGTCTGGTGGCTGGAGCCCTCACCTGAAGGAGGGGTAGTATTTTAGGGTAAGACCAACTGTAGATACCTTTCTGTAGAAATCCTTGACATTCTTTTTTATTTGCCATGCGGGCAGAGCCCTTCACCTCGATTTTCTTGGTTAGTCGAAGGAGTGAAGGGAAACTTCCTGTAGTTAGGAAAAGACAGTTTTTTAGTAGAGAAAATGGTAATACCCAATTTTATCTAATTTTATTGATCGAATGGTACATTTGGCCGAATTCGGCCAGTACCATTCCATCGATTTGTTTCGATGAAATTGGGTAACTATTATCGAACATGGGTAGTGGGGATTGCAGGGAATTCCCCCGCTCCCCATGTTCAGTATTGATGACCTTGGGGGACTGCGGGGGTGTACACTGCTTCCTGAAAATTGGAGGCGGGGGACAGAAAAAAAAGAAAAAAGAAAAGGGGACCCTGTGGTGTCGGATCCGACTCGCTTTCGAGGGACAGAACTGACGCTGTAGGGTCAGGAGATGCAGCAGATGAGGAAAAGGTAAGTGCAGGGACATAGATTTGCAGATTTTGGCCGTGGTAAAATTGTATTCACAGTGAAATTGACTACGGTCAATTTCGCTGCAAACAATTCTGCCATGGCCAAACACAGAGCCAAGAAAATCGTGCTAGTGATGAAGAGAGCGAGAGCAGCAGTGCTGTAGTGGAATGTATTGTGCCCCTCCTATGCTCGAGTTGTGGGGATATCTTGGAAATATTAGCCGGCAAGTGTTTTTGATAAGATCCTGTCGTCTGTGTATGAGTGAGAAGTAGAATTGGAGTAAATAGTGAAGTGAGGTCATTGTGGTATAGACGAGTACAGAGTGTGAAATGAGACAAAGGAATTGGGTAAGGGTAAAAAGGGAGCTCTTGGGTGAAAATCTTTTCCTGCTGCAGGTTTGTCTCGGTATCAGATTTTTGTGAAACAATTGTTTGCTAACTTCCATAGGAGTATGCAGACTACGTTGAATCATTTGGATTATGGTCTTTCCATGGATTATTTTCCCTCGAAGGTAAGTAGCATCAAATGTATTCCAACGAAAGATGTTCCATCGAATTCCGATTCGTAAACTGCAAAGTGTTTATGCATCGAAACCCTTTCCTCGAATAGGGTTTTGTTATATAAACACTTCACATTTTTTTAAATGGATATTCGATAAAACATAACATTACAGGAAGCTGTCCAGTGCTGCAATATACATTTTTAACACTTGACAGCTCCCTGTAACTTTTGTTTTTTATTTTGTTATTGAGGGGGTCCCCCCAAACCCACCTCACCCCCAGGGGTCCTCCCCCCTCAAACCCCCACTCTCAACCCCCACTTTAAAAACCCTTGTCCAGTGCGGAAATCTTTAATGCATTTCAGCACTGGACAGCTTCCCGTAACTTCTTTTAATTTTTTATTGGTGGGGTGTTCCCCCCCAAACCTCTTCAATCGCCAAGGGGCCTCTCCCCTTCCATAACCCCCAAAGAACTTTTTCAAAAATTAAAAATTAACCCTTTCCTCAACCCATCATCGACATCCATCGAAATTCATTCAATGGAAGTGCATTTTGATGGAAATGCATTTCAATGAATACATTTAGTTGGATTTTATTTCGATGAAAGTATTTTCGATGGAAAGACTAGATACCAATCATTTGTGCCATTTGTTGCCCGGCTACAAGACAAAAACCTTAAAATATCATAGGGAATGGCTGCGGGAGAATAAAGGGAAAATGATACGTTCATGGCCTATTGAGGGATCCTATGATACAGGGATATTGGAGAACCTGCATACCTCTTTAACTCCAAAGCACAATGGTTCGAAGTAAGAGAAGTGGTTAAACATCTTGGAATTATGGAGGATGTATAAAAAAGCAGGACGGGCCATAATGTTGAAATTGTGGTGGGATGCCCATATGGGTGCTATCCTTTATCGTCCGCACAGGGGTACACAGACCCTGAGTTCGTACCACCTATAGTCTGAAGTGGAAGCTTATTTTACTCTAAATGCTTTCTAAGAACTGATATTTTGAGGAAAGTGGAAGGGTAACTCCTTCAAGGGTTAGGGCTACAGAGAGGTTGAAAACCGAGAGTGGGAAGGGGGTAACTCCCCGGACTGCTAGGTTATCAAATAGATTAAGGGTGAGGCCCATAGTTGGAAGAGTAAAGAAAGGATTGAAAATGAGAGAAAGAAGAGGCTAGGCCTCTTCCTGCAAGGATAGAGGATCGGCTGCAAAGAGTGGTAGATGCAAAAGAACGGGAAAAGATGAAGGAAGCACTATGGCTAGTGGAGGAAGAGGTAGTGCTGCTACAGAGGCAGAGAGATGAAGAGCGGGAGGAAATGAGAAGATGGGTAAGGGATACAAAAGGAGGACAGTTCTTGTTAGATTGAACAACCCGGTTATCAGAACAGTTGAGGTGGACATGGAGAACAGGGATGCTGCCATGCGTACAGTGGCTGAGCAGGGAGGACGGGAGATGGCATCCTATGGTAGTGCTGAGTATGCTCTGTGCTTGTAGAAGGGTTAGGGGAGTAGACAATGAAGAAGGAGAGGAATGGGATGTCGAGCAAGGAAAGCAAGATGTAGGTGCCCTACCTCCCATTCCAGTAGCAGCAATAGAAAGCACATCACGAGCCATAGGACCCACCAGGTCTGTAGTAAGTGGTAGGGGAGAGATGGGGAAAACCTCAGTAAAAACAGTATAACTCAGTTTCTGTTGCTCCAGAAGTATCTGGGAAGGGCGCCTTATGTCACGTGGCCACACATGGACTGGAGTAATTTGATGAAGACACTCCCTTTGCTCACTTCAGAGGCGAGGAAGTAGATTTATGCATTGGAGAAGCACACTGCCAGTGTCATGTTGGCCATAGCGGACATGAAGAGCTTATTGACAGTCCTAATGGGGGATCGGTTGCATGAGCTTTTGGAGGAGATCCGGTTGTTCAGTTGGATACAAATACCCATGATGAAGCAGCTTTTGATGATCTTAGGGCACAGGTATGGGGGGTCTTGTGGATTATCTATCCCAATATGCCTGATAACAATTACATTTGAGCTAAGACAATGGGCCTCATTACACGGAAGGCGGTAATGGTTAACGGCCACCGTTAATGGTAACGGTGACCGTTAACCATTACCGCCTTACTACGAGGTCCCTTAGCAGGTTGGTGCTTTAACGCCTGCTTTTTGCAGGCGTTAAAAACCAACCCGCTAAGGGACCTCGGAGCTAATTACGGCACCGCAAAATTGCGGTGCCGTAATTAGCGCCTTCCCCATTCCCATAGAGCCCTAAGGGGCAGAAATGGGAATGGGGAAGGGCAATGGCGGAAGGGGGATTTACCGCCCCACCAACCTTGGAATGGGGCGGTAAATCCCCTTTCCGCCAAGGCGGTGCCGGTATTTTACCGGCACGAGCCATGGCACTAATAGCGCCATGGCTCACCGCCTTCCGTGTAATGAGGCCCAATGACACTGGATGATGATACTGCTGCACACATCCAGTTAATTCAGGAGATGTGGAGGGCAGACACGGGAGAAGCATGGGACAAAAATGTGTCAATCTTTTACCACATGCTAAAAAGGGGTCTTCTTAAAGACGTCCAGCACAATTGAGATAAAGTAGTGGGGATGGAGGTCAAGAGTTGCCGGGAATTCAGGCACACCTCATGCATTTTGAAAGAGAAGACAGGAAAAAGAGAGGGAGAATGTAGAAGATACAAAAAGCAAAGTCTAAACTTGTTCAAAAGAAATTGCCAAAGGTTTCTTTAGAAGGGGCAGTAATTACACATTTTATGGAGGGACAACAGGGGCAACTGGGACAACAGGGACACAATGAACTGGGTATGATGCAGGGTTGGGTGGACGGGTATTTTCCCGGTCCAAAGCCAACGAGAAGGGTTTCTGAGGAGCACAGGAGGATTTCCACAGAGAAGTGGGTTATTTGACAGGGTCGGAGGAGTGGTTCTCTGGTTTAATGGGCCAACAGGAAATAATTATGGAGGATTTTATGGGATTCAGCGTTGGTCGGGTTGAAGTTTGGGACACGTGTCATGGGAATGTTGTGAATGGCCACAGTACTTTAACATGGAAGCTCAACAGATGCAGACCTCAACCCTGCCATATGCCCCAGGCTCTGTGCAATCGCAGCAGGCATGGGTTGGACAGAACCCAGTGACTGGGGCTGCACAGATCTCCGGGATCCCACCGACCATGTCAGGACAAGCATTGGTGCAGACAGTTGCGCACTACATTGGAGCAAGCGTTTATTTCAGAGGGACATCCTTTTTCTCTTCCCAGTTGCTAATATGTACCATGAGTAGGACAGTCCACAGGGATCTCTGATGTGTCCAGTCCTGTCCATTACCACTGATCTGGAAGAGGAACCATGGATAGGTGTGCAGGTAGGTGACCAAACGTTTATATTCATGGTTGACACAGGAGCTACCAAGTCTTGTATCAAGGAAGGTGAGCTCCCTATGTCATGCAAAACGATGCACACAGGTATTCTCTGGAACTATGCTGTCAATTCCTTATACTGAAGATCTTTGTATCAATATGGGTAATCAAAATGTATTATCCCCTTTGTTGTATTGTATGGACACCCCTGTGAATCTTTTGAGACGTGACATACTGTGCAAGTTGCGGATGTCGATCACCCTCATGGGGGAAGGTATTGTATGCTAGACCCCAGGGTTGTATCCGGTGAGGAAAGCAAAGCGTTTTCAGACCTATTGTAGCAACACCGTGAATAGTGGGGTTCCTGTGCATGCAGCATTGTTTCTTTATGGGTTTATGGTTTTTTTGAGTTGAGAGTGCTACCACAGTTCAAAATACACCTCAGCCAGTCACAGTGAAACAAATTATATTGTTCATGACCATGCCACATATGAGAGAGAAGAGGAAGAGAGGATGAATGTGAAATAGGATGCAGTTGTGGGTCCTATGGATGGAGAATACTGGTCAGACTGAAGAGACATTTGCCTACTCATTACTCTGCACAAGCAGCAGAACTGGTGGCACTTATGCAGGCACTAAAAATGTATAAGGGGAAGTCTGTCACTGTTTATTCTGACTTTCGCGTACGTCACCTCCACCATCCATTCCTGGTTAAGATGGCAGAGAAGAGGGGTTAGGAGGTTTAACAAGGACCCTCTCCTGCATGCTGCGCTGCGATCCGAGCTAATTGGAGCGTTAACCTGGCCAGTAGAGATTGGTTTGTTAACTCTCGGAAATGATGCCGTAGACAAGGTAGCGAAGGAAGCAGCATAACTTTCTTTTACAGATTCCCAGAAAATGGAAACCATGTCCCAACAGGTACAGTTATCAGCCCTGTACACCACAGCCCCGGTGCTCCAGATAATAGAAATACAAAGGAAAGCCCCTACAGAAAAACAGGAGCTCAGAAAAAAGAGAGCATGTGTTCTCTCACCCACAGATTTGCTTTGAAGAAACAAAGTGACGGGGAAGACAGTAATGACGGTAGAGCTGCTTCTTTTGTCTCTAGAGCAGCTACATTACCTGTCACATACTGCTTGTCGACAAATCACAACAGCTCTCAAGGAAGATTGGCCCATCCCTAACCTACAAGAACAGGTGAGTAGATTCATAAGGGAATTGTGTGGTGTGCGAGGAGTTCAATCTCAGAAATACCATGAGGTGAGTGAGGCGGTCTTGTCCATGCCCTCCGGTCCATTGAAGGAGCTCTACCAGATTTTGTGGGCATTATAATGAGGCACAGTAATTTCAGATATGTAATAATTGTCATGGCTTGGCCATTCTCCCAGTGGCTTGAAGTTGGTCCCTGTGTACAAAAAGTGTTAAGATTATCTTCTCAGGTTGTGTCTTCTCACCGACAGGCAACAGGAGAAAATGGCGAGACTACCAATGATCAACACAAAACCACAGCTTCTACATTTGTGCCTTGGTGCGTCACTGGAACAAACAGCCTTTCCATGGCCTGCATTAAGTGATCTATGCGACTCCGACTGCCATGAAGGTCTAGGGCAACAAGAGTTGGATCCACCTGAAAGACACTCGAAGGGATAACGGCAGCCCCCCACCTGCATAGAAGCCGGCACAGAAGTTAAGTACTCCCTAAGGATTTACCATTTGTTTCAGTTCATAGGGAGATGTGAATGGAGATCTGGAGTTTAAATAATGTTTGTATAAGAAATAATAAGAAGAATGTTTAATATTGTAAATTGTGGAAAAATTCATGTTTTGTGTTTTTTTTGGTCCTTGGGTTATCATGTCTCAAGATGACAAACAGTATATATGGAGACAACTCAAATGTGTCTAATCTTATGACTTCTGAGGAGAAACTATTAAGAGAAAGAAGAAATGTTGTTAACAATTTTTTTGATAATGATAAATTAAATCCCATAATGCACATGGTTTTGCAGCTGCCAACGTATGGTATAGACATATGAGGAATGTGGGGAGAGAGAGATCTGTAGGATATTGCTACATCTGCTCTCTCATTCCCCGTGCTTCTGGTGTTCCTAGGGTGTTTATCCTGAGCGAGGTAGAGGTAGCAGATTCACTATATCTAGGTTTCGTGGGCAGTTTAAACGGCAGTCAATTACGGCACTAATCATACCAAGTGACGATGATCATTCAGAACACAACAATATGATCCCTACACAAGGCATTACATTCCTCTGGTCAGGATGCATCGAGAATGGCAGTGCAGCTGTTAGGTAACAAGGAATTTGTTATGCCCAGCAATTTGATGTCGTAAACTATGATGAAGATCTGAATATCCAACATGAATAGCTGCGTGAGCGGTAATTATGTCCTCCACATTAGATTCTTAGGGTGACCTAATTTTAAAGTGTAAACAATCTTATCCTACTTTATGGAGTTTGAATGATTGTGGCACCTCTTCGCTGATCAATTCAGATATGGGCTTGGTTGTCGTCTGTCATAGGTAGAGTTGTAATCGTAGCAGGTTATATGAGGGACTTACTGAGAAAAGGGAAGCATTATTTTTGTGGTTTCTGGTCCCTGATACGGTCAATGACAGTGTTCCAATTTTCTTTTTTAGCACTCTTGTGGCATCGGCATAGAAGAGCTTTTGCCAGCATAGTACATATTTTCTATAGTGGTAGTTTATGGCATCAGATCTGGAAGTGAAGTCTATTTGTGAAAGTTCTTGAGGTACCACCTTTGGCAAACAGTTCAGGGCAAAGGTGCAGGAAATTGCACTGAAGTTGGTTGGGTGAATTGAAAGACCTTGCTGCTTCTGTGCAACCGGATTGAACCCAAGGTGGCATTATAAAAAAGTGGCTGGTTTTCTAGGCAAACGACTCTTAGAGGCTAATGGGCTAAGATTAGATAACTTTCATCATGACTGTGCTATCAACGTATTATTGACTATGTTATTCATTAATACATAGTGAAAGGGTTATCCAGATCTTTCTACCCTAAACAGTGAGCTTCACCCTGCCTTACATTTCCATGTCTGAGGCAAAAGGATAAGTCTTGCCACTCTACAATGTCCTTGGAAGAAGATAAGATGTCCTATGATTTGCAGTGTTGACTCTGTGGTAACTATCTACAACAGCAGTTTTGGGGTGCTATCCAAGAATCAACTTCCTAAATCTAATTTTACACTTTCAGACAGTGTAGCATTCAAATTTGACAACTCAGTGTTATTAAATACCAATCTATCTTCAGGATATTTCTTCTTGTTTTGTGCAGGTGACTACTTAATTGGGGATTGTGCAAGTAATTAGGGGATTGTCTAAGAGGGATCACATAGTGGCAACAGTCAAGGATGATAGAGGTGCAGTGATGTAAGGCACATCTGCCAGTGACCTGTGATATAATGCCTGAATGGAATCTGCAATTAGGATGGGAGGTTTTTATTTATGTATTTATTTATTGGGCATTTGTATGACGCCTATAAAGCAGAAAGTGTTTCTGAGTGGGATAATAACCTTAGAACCTTAACGGTATGTTCCGAGAAAAATATGTTCTTTCACGTTGAGTGTCTAGTAATATACGTTTGGACTGGAAGCAGTGAGAGCATAGTTGGTGTGTGCGGCACTGTGGATATGTGCAGAACATACTACACATATGCTGACATAAAGCAAGGAAGTGGTCCTTCTAAATAAGCGATGAACCTGTCAACGTTTTTCAAATAATGGTGCAATGTAATGAGCCATTCATCAGCGAAGAGTAACTGGCAAATATATTAGCCATCACTTACATGTTCTCGTGCAGAGTAGTGTATTCTGATTGTCTGTACCATGTTATACAATTATAATTTGCTCTTGGGAATACTCGGCACATGAGCTAAGAATGCTGCAGTGATTAAGGCATCTGTGGGAATGTATTGTGGGGTGGTCGGTCAAAATACCGAAAATAAAATCTCGAACTGCAAAAATATCGAATACAAAATCCCGAAAAAAAAAATATCGAATTATTTATTTATTTATTTATGTGTTTTTGGGGTCAGGTAAGTAAAAAAAAAGGGTTAAAATAAAAAAGAAATAGAAAAAAAGGGGGTTTGGGGGGGGAACCCCCCCATTTCGAGAAAAAAACGTCATACAAAAAATTCGATATTTTTTTTTTCGGCCTTTTGTTTTCGAGATTTTTGTTTTCGAGATTTTTGTTTTCGGTATTATCACTATAAACCGTATTGTGGATCTTTACATTTGACTTCACCTGAGGAATATACTATAAATGAGCTGGCATTAAATGCATACTGCCATTTGCTTTAAGGGTACGTGACTGCGCGTGCGGGAGCTAGTTGCGAGACAGGGATGTATTTATGCAATGCAGATGTGATGCTCTTCTCTTCCCGGGTCCCCTAACAACTGATCTGAATGTTTCCTCCTTGCGCTTGGAGACACATCTGACAATTGATAATGACAGCTGGTGCAGAAAGGAAATAGTAATGTGCTCATATTCTGGGAAGTCTTACGTCATAAATACGTGCTTCATATTTCCGAAAGGTTGACAAGGACCAAGAGATGCAATGCATATTAAAGAAGATACACTCTCTGCAAAACCCATATGAAGCATAACGTAGATAATGTGGTGTGTATACAGAATCAAAGAATTGTAGTTTGGAAAAACCATGTGTCAAGGCACTTTGATTGCAGGGTAATGATGGGAGCGCCAGAATAGTAACATGCAGCCACATGCACTTACACAAATGTTATAAATGGAGTGATAATAGTTACTTATAAGGTTATGCCAGGCCTTCGATTTAAACCTTGGGTTATAAATCTTATTATATAGGGTCATTTTATATTATCTTTGCATCAATGTCAGTGTCACTGTCACATGTAAGTAGATGTATTTAGTACTATTTTTGATGCTAGCGTAATGAGGAATGAGGCATACATGCTTTGCTTCAATCTACATGATGGAAGAAACATGGGTCAAAGTGTTTCCAATGTTGCTCTGCTTGAGTAATAGATCACTAGAACTGGAAATGAAATATCTTTCTGGTTCTATCTCTTTCTAAGGAGAGTTATGATCTATTACTCACACTGGGGAGCTATGCTGTGCTCTGTGTGTATCATTGCTAAGATGGATTTCTAAAACCAGCCCTCTGGGAGGATTCTGAGAAGCCAACCTACTTAATGAAGGGAGTAATTGACTTTGGTCTAGCCTATGATGTTCTGATTGCATTGATAGGCCTCTCTCCCACTATACAAGTCTCCAAAATGTATCAGGGGTTTTACCCCAAATTGTATTGTGTGATATTCAGATTGCATTGGTGGGCCTCCCATCGACTATACAGGCCTGCTCCCAAACTGTATTGTATCATGTTCAGATTGCACTGATAGGCCTCTCTCCAACTATACAGGTCTCCAAAATGTATCAGGGGTTCTACCCCAGGTTGTATTGTATGATATTCGGAATGCATTGGTGGGCCGCCCACCCACTATATAGGCCTGCTCCCAAACTGTATTGTATCATATTCAGATTGCACTGATAGTCCTCTCTCCCACTTTACAGGTCTCCCAAACTTGGCGGGGGTTCTGTCCCCAAAATTGCATTGTATGATGTTCGGACTGCATTGGTGTTTGGACTGAATTGATGGGCTTCTCTCCCACTGTACAGTTCTCTTGAATTTAGCAGGGGTTCTGGCCCCAAAATTGCATTGTGTGACATTCAGATTGCATAGTTAGGACTCTCTCCCAGTATACAGGTCCCCCAAGTCCATCAGGGATTCTGTCCCCAAGTTGTATTACATGATGTTCGGTTTGCATTGAGGGACCTCCCTCCCACTGTACAGGTCTCCGAAAACTATTAGGGGTTCTATTCCACAATTGCACTGTATGACAGTCAGATCGCTTTGATAAGTTGTATTGTATG
Organism: Ambystoma mexicanum; assembly: GCF_040938575.1. Taxonomy (NCBI): domain Eukaryota; kingdom Metazoa; phylum Chordata; class Amphibia; order Caudata; family Ambystomatidae; genus Ambystoma; species Ambystoma mexicanum. Next base: position 966,277,649 of record NC_090933.1, on the reverse strand, counting down.
ATATTCAGATTGCATTGAGAGGCCTCTCTCCCACTATACATGTCTCCCAAAGCTATCAGGGGTTCTATTCCAAAATTGTATTGTATGACATTCAGATTGCATTGATAGGCCTCTCTCCCACTACACAGGTCTCCCAAATTTGGCAGGGGTTCTGTTCCCAGACTGTATTGTGATATTCAGATTGCATTGGGGGGCCTCTCTCCCACCGTGCCGGTCTCCCAATTTTAGCAGGGACTCTGGTCCCAAACCGCATTGTGTGATATTCAGTTAACATTGATAGGCCTCTCTCCCACTATACAGGTCTCCCAAATATAGCAGGGGTTCTATCGCCAAACCTGCATCTTGTGCCATTCAGATTACAGCGATAAGCCTCTCTCCCACTATACAGGTCTCCCAAATTTAGCAGGGACTCCACTCCGAAATGTATTTGAATCATAAGGATTACAATACTCCTTAGGGTCCCTCCTACCACACGAGACTCTAGAACTCAATCAGAACTAGCCCCAAGCACAAACTTAGCTTAACCACCTTAACATACTCCCAGAGAGTAGCTGCCCTTATCCTTTCAGAGAGACCTACACAGACAGCACTGAACTTTGACCTACAACCCTGACAACAGTACGCCCAGCACCAAAACCCCACCAGACAGCGCTCGGAGGACACACAAACCGACCCAACGGAAGGACAGACGGCACAAAATCTCCCAAGCCTACCAATACAAGAAGAAATACCAGCACTCCCATCACAAGAAACAGCAGCCAATCACTCAACCGGCACCTCCGCACCGAGCACCAAAATGCCCCGGACCAGAAAGGGACACCGAGAAAGAGCACAAGACAAAGCCGCACTGGAAACAGGCACACAAATCCAACCTACCACTGAAGCAACAACCTCAAGTAGAAGAAACACAACGCCAAAAACCAAAACGACCAGAACAAAACTCCAAAGGGAAAACTCTGTATATCTCACACCATACCTCGCAACAACCCCAGAACCAGGATACCCCAACAACACAGAGACATCAAGACAGACAAAGAAAATCCTGAGACAACCAGAAAAAAGACGGGAACACCCAAGAAGAAGGTGGCCAGAGTCCGACCCCATCACCCCATACATCACAAAAACAGAAGGACACCCCCAACACCCGCGCCATACCGGACATAACGACGACGAAGATCTTATAACCAACAACCCAAACATGAACCTAACTGACCAATTCAATGAAGAAGAAGCCTTCATGGACCTTCACCAAACCAGCACAAACGTAGAAGCAACACCACTGAATAGCCAAGCTTTCTATCTAGCAGACCACCCCAATGAAGATGCAGCCTCTGCTGATCCTCATAGGCCCTCCAACAATGAAGATACAACCTTCGCTGATCCTCATCCACCCCCAATCAACGCCAACAATGATGCACCGCAACCAAGCAACCACAAACCAAAACAAGGTACAAACAAAAAGCAAAACTACACCAATAAGATCCACTGCAACCTCATCAAAGCAAGATCAATGTCGAAACATGCCACTGAGATATACGATCTGCTCTGCGACGGAGGGATCGACATCCTATTTGTAACAGAAACCTGGCTAGACGACAATTACAAGATCACCCTCAACAACTGCTTACCTGAATACTTCAAATGCGTCCAATCAAACAGAAAAACCAAAAGAGGGGGAGGGCTGGCAATCATTCACAAGTAACACCTGGATATCAAACTGGAAGATCCACTAATCATCGACAAATGCGAATCCCTAATCATACGCCTAGCAGTAACAGCCAAAACAAACCTGAAATTTGTACTAATATATAGACCACCAACCTACGATGCAACCTTCGTAGACTCCTTCACAGAAGCAATCACCGTCCTAGCCATCAAACACAATCACCTGATAGCCCTAGGAGATTTCAACATCTCGTTTGAAGGAGAAAGCACAACCATATAAAAATCGCTAACCAGCCAACCAGCAGCAATCAACCTACAACAACTAGTCAAAGGAGCAACCCTCTCGGCAGGGCATACACTTTATGCAATCTTCACTAACAAACTACTCCTCACCACGGCACCCCAATTCAAATACCCTGGAGCGACCACCTCATCATCCCGTTTGTAATCAAAATGACCAGGCTAACAAACAATCAACCGGACAAAACAACAAAAACCATGAGAAGAAATTGGAGAACCATCAAAAACTCCAACCTGCATGAACTCCTGGAGCTAAACAAACCACACCCAACATTCATGGAAGAAGATGACGTGGACAAAAAGGTAACCCTGCTGCATTCCTGGATTATAACTACAAAAGACAACATCGCCAAAGAAAACCCTTCACATCTTCTAATAAACGGTCTATGGCAAAATGGTTCACCCCACTACTTTGCACCATGAAAAGAAAAAAACGAAAACTGGAACTTGATTGGAGAAAACAAAACGACGCGGCGAACAAACTGAAATTCCTACAACACAATCGGGCTTACAAAAAGGAAATACAAAAAGCAAAGAGGAAACACTACGACAACCGAATCCTCGAAGCACCAAACACCCAAAAAGAGCTCTTCAAAATCATAAACGAAATCAAAAACCCTCCAGGATGTAACAACACACCAACTCCGTCCGCGAAACTCTGCAATGACCTTGCAGACCACTTCAAAACAAAATCACCAACATCCAACAAACCATTCAAAGCAGACCGTCAGATCTGACTACAACCCCAACCTACACCCGGGAGGAACACTCAAACAAACTACGAAGCTTTCCAGAAATATCAGTGGAGACATTTGTCAAACTGGTGAATGAAAGCAACAACTCAGGGTCCTCTGAAGACCAATGCCCACCAGACATATACAAATCAATTCTTAAACAAGGAACGCACATGGAATATCACAGAATATCAACCATTCCATCGCAACTGGGAAAGTGCTACAAGCCTTCAAAACTGCATACATCAGGCCACTACTCAAGATACAGCGGGAAACGTAGAGGACCTCTCCAACTACAGATGTCCAACATTCCGTGTACAGCCAAGCTGCTCGAAACGTACATATACAAAATGACCCAAGAGTTTATAGAAGAGCATGGCCTACTAGACCAGGCACAAGTTGGCTTCAGACCACTGAGGGGAACGGAATCAGCTCTACTCTCAATATGGGACGATCTAAAAATCAACGCAGACTCGGACAACAGCACTGCCTTGATACTCCTAGATCTATCTGGAGCATTTGACACAGACAACCACGACACCCTCATAACGAGATTAGAAGCACTTGGAATAACTGACACCGTCCTACTATGGATCAAATCTTTCCTAACAAACAGAACGGAAACTGTATGGATGAAACCCTTCAAATCCAGCCCGAGGGATTCCACCTGTGGAGTACCATAAGGATCATCCTTCTCCCCACTACTATTCAACATCTACCTGTATCTACTTATCAGAATCATCAAAAGCCACAGCCTCATCTGCTACAACGACGCTGACGATACACAAATAATCTTCAAAATACAAGACAACCCGGAAAGAAACTCAATGTTAGAAAACTGCCTTCATGATGTATTCTTCTGGATGAACTCCAATTCCCTCAAAATCAACCCAGGCAAAAATGAAATAATGATTGTCACAAAAAATGGAGGAGAAAACCAATTCATCCCTTGGCCAAGGAAACTCGGAACTACCCCAGCACTTTTGGCGATTGTGAAAAACCTTGGGGTTCTGATGGACAATAATCTCACGCTAGAGCCACAAGTAAACGCTCTCCTCAAGAAATGCTTCTTCCTCCTACAAGCGGCAAAGAGAATCTTACCGTTCTTATCGTTCGCCAACAAAACAACCGCCATCATCGCCCTCGTCATGTCCATAGTATACTACGCCAATAGCCTATACCTAGGCATGCCTGAACGACTCCTAAAAAAACTACAACGCATTCAAAACGCGGCAGCCAGACTACTTCTGAAACTACCCCGAAGAGAACACACTGCACTAGCGCTGAAAACACTACATTGGCTACCAATGAAACAACGAATAAAATTCAAAACAATGTGCATTAGGCACAGAGCAGTACACAACGAAGGGGCTGAGTTCCTAAGAGACAAACTGCGCCTAAATCAACCAACAAGAACGCTCAGATCAAGCATGGACACCTGCCTGGAACCGAAGCCCAACAACAAAAGAAAACTTGGAGGATCCTCCTTCTCTCACCAAGCCCTGAAAACCTGGAATGACCTTCCGAAGTACATACGTAACACAAGAAACCACCTATTATTCAGGAAATTACTCAAAACCTGGCTCTTCAAGTCATAACTAGTAAGACTGGCCACAGGGGCACCGACATAACTAAAAACATCAATGAACGTAGAGCGACCTCGATACACACCGATCAATCAATGGGAAAAGCTGAGGTAAATATCCCACGGCATACTAAAGGACCAAACGGGAGACAGTCGCAATACGACCAAAGACAGTAAACATAGCAAACTAAGACAGAAAGACTAGAATGAATCATCAAGAGGACCAGGACCTAACTATGACCTTCCCCAATAGCCCTTAGAACAAAACAGAGGGAAAGAAAGCACTGCACCACGGGCCAATGCAATGGGTGAGAAACAGAATGATCATCACTAAACACGGTCCACCAATACAAAGCAGGAAGCACAATGCCCCACCACACAAAACTACAACTAAACAACAGTCCCAAGGATGTTCACCCCACGGAAATTAAAGACGGATCCACTAGGACAACACTTCAACATGACCCCGACGCTGAACCACCCAAAGCCTTAACCGACCAGGGTCACACTAGATCACCTGAGAATAGATATCACCCACCCAGTCCCACACCTGAAGATTAGGTTCAGACGCACCCACCAATCCAAACTATACTCAATAAGATACAGTTGGATCAGCGCAACTCCACCAAATTGAGTCGGCCCACGAGGAACCAGCAACATCCGAATCCACAGGTATACAACTCTAATGGAATCATAAGTACCTGAACCAGAGCGCCTGGGGACCAATTCCGTTGGTGACAGTGCGCTATACAAGTACTGCTAACATAACATAACAAACTATCAGGGTAGTGTAGCAGCACAGTAAGGCAAGACCTCAGTAGCTATGGGGATGGTGTAATGTTACAGTGAGGCACACACACAGCACTAGAGCCCTCAAATAGATCAGTATAGACAAGTACAAACAAACTGCATTTATAGATCTTGAAAACAATCAAGACAGGTACAATCAAAGGTAGATCCCTAAAACAATCCGAAATACTGAAGATAAATGGGAATATTCCATACCTGATACCCAAGAAGTTTTTCACTAAACTGAACAGTATGTGTAGGGATTTCCTGTGGCATGGTACCCGGAATAGGGTGGCACTATGGAAGCTGCAGAACTTTTATGACAAAGGAGGGATAAAACTGCCTAATTAAGAGGTCTATTACGTAGCGAGCCAACTGCAATACATTGCCAAATGGCTCTTGGCTGAAGTGACCCCCGAATCCAGGTTGTTTGGACATGATTGTGCCCCATTTTATTTAAGAGAGATGATCTGGCTGTCCAAGACAAAAATGGAAGAGCGCCCTAAGATGATGATGCTTGGGTGGAAGATGTGGCGCCGGGCATGCCGGATGATGGAGAACCCATTCCCATGCTCCCCAAAGATACCACTAGTTCCACTGGCAGGGGAGACAAGCACCTGAGGATGATAATCAGAAAACACTGGGAACCGGTGGGGTTAGTAACAATGGGAGATGTCTGGCGAGAGGGGACTATCATAGATTTTGAAGTGCTGGGTGAGGAATCAGGGTTACACACGGGCCAGTATATCACATATCACAGAATGGTGCAAAGAATTAGGAGAACATGGCCCGAAACGGTACTGGAAGAAGAACCTGATGCTACTATAGAGATAATATATGATATAACGGAGGGGGGGCATGAGATCTCTAGACTGTATGAGTTGATGATGTCTAAGGTCGGGAAGGAATTAACACAATTAAGACTAGACTGGGAAGCGGAAGTAGGAGCCCCGATAGAGGATAGGATGTGGGAACGTGCCCTGGGGTACCACAAGAAGGTATCAAGGAATGCGAGACTAAACAGATACAACTATATATTACGCACTTGGCATACATGACACCCCAGAGGATATCTAGGTTTGAAAATGCTGGACGACAAGCATGTCCCAAATGCGATGAAGATAACGTTGGAATGGTACACATGTTTTGGTCATGCCCAGTAATTGAGCGTTTCTGGTGTGAAATGGCACAGAAACTAGTGGAAAAGGGGGTCATGATTATCATAGAAACAGCCTGGGCCTGCTTGCTGGGGGCGTTCCACAGATCGCAGAAACTTAAGCATGTTAGTTCATTGAAAGATCTAGCATATGTGCTCGCAAAAAGAATGATTGGCATGGAAGACATGTCACAAACCACGGGTGGAGGTGTGGTGGAAAGAGTTGCAGAAATGGACAGAGGCAGAAACCATGGTATGGCAAGAGGCGAGCAATGTAGGGGGAGAGGAGGAGGTGGGAACCTTGATGGCATGGAAATCATTGATAGCAGAATTATTTGGAACAATACAAGATCTGACAAAATTCACGGAAAGTGAGACCCCACCATGCGAGGCAGATACAGAGTGAGTGGAATAAATAGGCTCGTAAGGGGGGGAGGGATAAGAGGAGCAGTGACCGAAAGTATGCAATGAACAATTGAGCTGTTGATATATGCACTGCGTGTTTGGTTTGTATTGTTTTTTGTTTGAATAAACCAATAAAAATTAAAAAAGAAATACTGAAGATAAATGGAAACCAAAACTGTTTCCCTAAAGCAAATTGTTGCCGAACAACTGTGTTGCTTCTTTCAAGTGTGAGACAGATGATTAACTGTAGGAGAATACCAAAGGCAAATGAAGACTCTAAAATCAAAGTGAGGGGTGCAGAGTTTGTAAATGTGGGGCACACCTAAGAGACAACACCCAACACATGGCACATATTTAACATAAATTAATCCATCCCAGGAACCACATCGGCCCTTGAGTACCTATCATTGAACCTTGAGTACATTTCACCCCAACTGGGTTTTAACCAGTATAAAGTGGAAACAGGAGATGCAGAAGCACTAGTTAAAAAATGAACTCCATCTCGAAAAAGTGCAAAGAGGCCTGAGTGGATCGCAAATACGATCAAGCAAAAAAAAGGACGCAGCTGGTGCAACAAAGAAATTAAATTTAAAATGAGAGAAGTCAAGTGATAGCATGAATATTGAGATCAACGTTGGTTTACGTGTTCACTTGTAATGCTTCAAGTAGAAAACATTGGCATATGCCTAAAATGAAACACTTCAGTGCATCACCTTTTCATGTTGTTGACAGTGTTAACATTGCAAAATGATTCCTATTGAAACATTTTGAGCATGAAAAAATAAAGCCATTGAAATATTCTTTGAAGGGAATTGTTCACATTTTTTCAATACTAGTTGAAAAGCCTTTCATGCACAGAACAGCAATAGAGGCAGTGAGATGGCTTTGGCAATGCCTGTTTTAGGTCTTGTTGCTAAACTAATCCTAAAGTAAAAAAACTTCCCTGTTGCAATGCATACTAGTTGCTATATGGGGGAGGTGAAGAGTTCCATGGAACTGGCCTGGGCTTTTTTATAATGGAAAGGTTTATGATTAGTTGTAAAGAGAAGCCATTAGTCACATAAAGAACAATTAAACATCTGGACTAGGACCCTCCCAAAGAAGCCTAGTGTAAGAATAAATATTTGAAAATATATCCATTAACATTCCGCAAAATTGAAAATTGTTTTGTGCTAACTGATAGGCATCAAGCCTGTTTTTCTGAGGCCTAGCCTCAATCAGACTTCATTGCCATTAATGTGTCACTTTGACGGTAGGCAATTATGCTGAACAGATACAGACTATTGGATATTCAAACAATGGTGGCCACGTGTCAACAAATCTTGGCTAAATTATTTGCGGAGAACAATTCGGAACAGGCAAGCCTTTCATTAATATAAAAGCACACAAATGAATGTTAAAGCATAGAAAACTAGGTTCCTTATAAAATCACAACATACTGGTTACAAACAAGCCAAAGCTCAAAAAAGAATCAAATGATAAGCATTCATAACTTTATGAATAAGTACATGTCATAGTCGAGCGGCATATCAAGATGTGTGTTTAGGCTGGAGGATTACTGAAATCCCTGTTTCAATTAGGTGGCAGGTTGCTACCTTGGATGGAGAAATGAAAACAATTTTGGATTTAAGAATATGAAGATCAGATTGGGCCCCCACCTTTTTTTCATGTGTGCCAAAAGTTATGACCACCAAAGGAGGCTTGGGGGTACGTATTCTATGAGGCATGCCAATGAAATGATTGGAACAATCAAATAGCATGATATTATCATGACATAAGCATGGGAATATTGGGCATTATGAAAAGGGGGCATATAAAGGAGATATGATTCTGACTCTGGTTAAGTTGGTCCCAATTACCTCACAGGAAAGGTCTTGCCACCTGCAGGTAACATCCCTCGTCAGCACTCATCCAACAGAAAGAGGTGGTGTTCTTTCCTGCTGCTATTTCCAGAGGCATTCCTAACTTTATGGAAGCAGATCAGGAGGGGCCTTGCTGACTGGCAGATTTCCAATATGGCGTGTCTCTGCTGGATCCAGGCCATTAATGATCAATTATTATTATTAATAATAATAATAATAACAATTATTATTATTATATTTATTTAGCATGGACCTAGCTTTGAGAAGCAATGGAGCGCTCTACAGAGGTATACAAAAATACACATACACAACAGAGTGCTTTACAGAGGTATACAACAGTACAGATGCATAACAGAATGCTTTTCAGAGGTAACCACAGAACAGATAGATAGAGGGAGCTGGATACAGAGGGGCACAATGTAGGTAGGAGTAGAGATGTACAGGGTGGCGGAGGGAGGTGGACAGCATCAGGTGCGCGGGGTGACGTTGTGGCATAGGTGCTGTGGAGAAGAGACTCCTTGAAGAGGTGGGTCTTGAGTTATTTTCTGAATTGTAGGAGTGCAGGGGTGAGTCTGATGCTGATGGAGAGGAGGTGTCATAGTCTTGTGGCATAGGCAGTGAAGGCTTGTTTTCTGATCCTTTCCTTTTTACAGCAATGGATTTCAAGCATGTGTCCTGGCTTCTGGTGGTGCACTGTCCACCAGAGATGCTGAGTTTAGATGATGCCACACAACTTTAAGGTGGTTTGTGTGTGCAGTGGCAGTGAAGGTGGATGAGGGCCGGGGTGATGTGGTCTTATCTGCGTAGACCCTTAATGAAGCAGGATACCGTGTGTAGGACACTTCTCAGGGGCACAAGTGAAGATGACGGGAGGCCTTTGAGCAGGGCATTGCTCCCATCCACGTCAGATAGGACCAGGATCCAAAGCTGTCCGTAGGAAGGAAGGGCTTGACTTTCTGCAGCAGAGAGCTGATACCAAGCTGTCTGAATATTTGTAGCTATGTGTGTCTTGAAGGAGAGGTGTTTGTCGATGTGGAACCTGAGCAACTTACTCAGGAGGTGAGCTTAGGTGTGAAGCCTTCAGGGTTCATGTTTGACAGCCAGGTCTGTATGTCTTGGTGTTCAGTGTTGTTGGTGAGGAGTAGAAATTTGGTCTTGGAGGGGTTGAGCTTCAAGTATGAACTGGACATCCAAGACTGGATCAGTGAGAGGCAGGTTTTGTGCCTTTGGATGTCCTTGATGGAGTAGATCTTCAGGTATAGATTTGTGTCATCAGTTTATTGGTGGATGTGGATGTTGTGTGTGGCTAGTAGAGCTCCCTGCGTCTCCATGTATAGATTGCAGATCATTGATGAGAGGACAGAACCCTGTGTGACTTCACAGAGGATGGTTAGCATTGGTGATCTAGACGAGTCCATCCGAACAAAGTGACTATGAGAATTCACACATAGAAATGATACATGCTCTATAGAACTATTCTGCTGATTAGTCCAAGAAGGTGGGTGGTTTGAAAGGGTGCTACCAATATATATTGATTTTGTAATGCCAAATTAGAAGTGCATTTCACTGAATTTAAATTTAAGTGAGATGTCATTTCAGTCCAATCCAACATACATTTCTGAGCTGCGTGCGCAGGGATACAATTTATGTAGTCTGCGTGCAATGCTTTGTAAATTATAATCTCATTAAATGGCACCTAAAGTGGTTTCACCCAAAAATTAACATTACGCTGTGATATGAAGACACCTGTACCATATATATAATATATTATTTATAACATGCTTAATAACCTGAGGTTTCTAAGCGCGGACCCAGGGATCAAACCAATGTTGCTCCATGTCGTTTTGCTTCTGAGGCGAGCACTTTGCAACTGAGCTAACCTCTCGAGACTAATGAACATCTACTTTCTCGCTATGTGAAGGCCCTGCTATTTAATGTGGATTGAGAAATGAGAGCAAGTTTCATTGTATAATTTCTACTCCCATTGAAAATTATGTGAATGTAAATCCCATGCAATCCCCTGACTCTTGATTGCATAGTACAGAAAAATGAATCTCACACCAATGTTACATATCTGCCAATAAAAGGGCAGAGGCACTTATACAAGTTTAATAAAATCCTAAAACCATTCTTCCAGATTGCGTGGGTGAGCAGAAATGTGCGTTCGGTGTTGATAACACTGCATCCCAAAACCTGCAGAATTCTGATGCAATTGATAAGCTTACTGTAAACCATATACACATATTAACAACCCACTGCACCAAATTTACATGGAAAATGTGAGACATGCAATAGTTGTTTGATTCTAGCATTTATTGGTGTTATTGGGGAAAGCAAAGTTCTTTGATTAATTTTTAAACTTAACTATGTGTTATTTGGTGAGGTTATGTAATCAAGAGAGCTTTGAGACTGTGATTGACATGTGGCATAATTGTGACTAGAATGCCTATTGCTTTTCAGAACTAAACACATAGAGATTTGTAAATAGATGCATGAGTGAGAAAGAGCATGATTTATGCAGGCAGATTTATTTAGTTTTTGTAGACAAGCTGCCTGTGATTGTGATATATTGTTGTGACTTCTCCTCCATAACGCTTTCGGACAACCTTTCCATTGATTCTATTTTAATAAAACAAAATATTAATTTTAAAATGATCATGTTTATCATCCCTAGAATTGGTGAATTGGATTGTATGTCAAGGGGTATTATATCAGTGGTGCCTGATAAGTGAAAATAATAATGTATCCTGCCATACAAATGAAAGGTCTATTCAGGAGTCTTTCCGTGCTAGAATGTACCTGTTATAGAGAATTAGAAATCTTCAAAGTTATAGAACCCATTTGGCAAAGGCAACAGGTGTGGTAATGTTCAAACAACCAAACACCGAAGAGGATAACAAGGTAAGTAGAGTAAACTAGGGGTACTCTCCGAATCAGACACCACTAGCGGTCAAGCAAGGGATCCACTGATCACGACCAGGCAAGGGAGGATTAGAGAGTGGACTTAACACCCGTACAATCCCTATGCCAGTAAGGGATATGGAAACAGGTATGCAAGCTCCCATACCTTACACCAATTCTCTCAGTGGCAAGCCTTAGGATCCTCAGAATTGATGGGCCGACGTATTTCAGTCACTGGCCCCATTGCAGGGGGGTCAAAGGGCCATAGGAACAGTGGTAGATTTTGGAATTGGGGCTGGATAGATGGTGGTTCTGCACACCAGTGAAAAGGGTTCCCTAGATCTTAAACCTGTATGGCCTAGGCACCACCATTCCCACAGTGACAAGAGAACCCCAAGAAAAGGCCTAGATGAGCAGCAGCAAAAAACTCCCCAAAGAGGGGGCAGCTGGTGACATGCAGCAATGAGAAGACACTGCACCAGGATGGTCCCTCTGTGTTGGACAGCAGCAGCTGCAGGAGGACGGATCTTGGGCTATGAGTAGATGAGCTGTGGAGTTGAAAGCTGCAACTTGTAATTGGGTCGATGCACAAGAGATGCCTTGAACAAAGCTGGCCAGGCCACAGGATGGTTGCGGGACACTTTTCAAGGCTTCTGACAGCAAGATCTTCAAGCAGGGGTCTGAACTGGTTGGTCCGATGAAACCAAGGTTCACAGGAGAGAGCAGGGTCTTCTTGAGATCAATGTAGGGAGGCAAGGCTTCCAAATAAATATTCACAACTCATTTTCATTCATACCCCTGTAGCCAGCCTCTACAACAACATAGAGTCTGGAGGGTAATTTACTGACCCAGTTAAGCAGCTCCTTTTCTGGTTACTAACCGTGTCCAAAACAACAATGGGTCTGTGTCATTTCAAAAGAGTGAGGGTGACGTCTTACAATGAGATAATATTCATTATGCTCAAGAAAGTTAACCTTTCAAACTGTTTAATAGTATACTAAATATCATATTTTATTACATTTTATTTTGTTTAAAAATGGTAAAACACACAGAAAACAGCCACAATACTATAACACGTCTGGAACAGGGAAAGTGCTTTGTGCTATACTGTACAATATGGATAAATACACAACACTACTCATTCATTCTAAAAACTCAATTTCACCCTTTCATACAATTAAAACTTCATATACCCAACATGTTTCATTCCCTTTTATCTATTGGCAAAACAAACCTACAAGAATTTCTTCAGGGACTTGCTGTCTCCTTTTTCTGTTGTGAACAATGTCTGGAGCTTACTTCTGATTCCAGACACAACCCAATTGGCTTTCACATAATAAATGTGGTTCATCAGCCGGTCAAGTGGCACAGCGCTCGTTTTGACATCTGTGCAGAGCCTGCTAACGCAGGTTCGGCAGGGCCAAACTCAGCCTTTCATCCTTCCAAGGTCGATAAATGAGCACCACACACCGTGGGTAATAATAAGCGCTATATAAATGCCAAAATAATAATAATTATAATAATAATCAGTCCTAACTGACCCAATTTTCTCTCCCGGTTTGGTCTTGTATCCGGTCTGACCGCTCCTCCTTCTGTGCTCGGTTGAAATATACTCAGGGATTAGAATGGAAGAAGGAATTGAGTCTCCGTGTCTGATGTAATTACTAGAATGGTCAACACTTTTTTGGAATTGGTTGGTAATGCAACCTAGATACGTGTGTTCCTCTTATGTTTCCTGGTCCATGGTTATTCGTGCTGCTTTTTCCAGCTGGTTTGGCCTCTTATTTTCCCTGGGTAGGTCTTCCTGTTCACAGGAGCTCTCTTAGACGCTGTTACTCGCACTCTTCTAGTTTCCTTCTATTGGCCACACATCTACAGGCTGGAAACAAGGTCCAGAATAATCATTCTGTGTCAATATAACTGGAGTGTTGAAATATGTGAAAAACTTTTTTTCTGCAAAGCACTAAAATGTCTCTCTACAATCTCCTACTTATTGTTGCAGCAATCAAAGCCTGTTGCCCACGTTATTCCTTACTTTATCTAATAGAATGCGTTTTATCCTTTCTGTAACTTGGTCGGCACTTACATAGAAGAAAATACAAATGGCTGTGTGTATTTTGGAATTACCGTGAGGACTGGACTTAACTTTTTTCTAACAACTCTGCATCTGCTGTCATAAGAAACACTTAAGAGTTATATCTAGCAGTGATTTAATATATTATATGTATTATATAAAACATGTTGATAATGAAGAATTGCTGTGGATTAAAATGAAATATCGAGCCCATAAAATAACCCAGTCCAAACATGGATGCTCTCTATAGATTATGTGCCAAATGCATTGTCAGCAGATAAACACCCCCAGTTGGCTAAATACTTGATCTGCCAGGATTTAAATGGATTGTAAAACCACTCCATATTGTCGTCACTAGAACTTCGGCCTACTGGCTCACAGGATGGTTCAAAGTCATTTCTAGTGCCTTTAAGTTTCAACAGTAGGATAAACATGCCAACACTACCCATTCCATCTTGGAGACATTAGCCCAGGCGTTGTGTTAACCTTGCATTCTGGGACTTGTAGACCTGGATTATTCCATTAAGTCAATTATGAATGCGTTTTAGTGGATGGTTTTGACTTTGCAATTAAGCCCATGTGGCATGGTAATACATTCATTTCAATACACCTCTTGGCACAGCATACAGCAGAGGAACACAGACTTTAAATGGAATCTTGGGTAGTCACCTGGGTTAGAGAATGTCAATCACAGGCTCCAAACTGAGCTAACCAATCAAGTGCATTGTAACTAGAGAGGGTCAAGTTGGATGGCATAAGGATCAATCTGAGATGCCATTCCTTTCAAGGACTGTCCGAGAAAATAGGCTGCAAGGGAAGTACTGCCTCTTTGCAGATGACAAAAAGCTGTGCATAAGATTGGTAGAAACAAAAATGTTAAAAAGCCACAAAGATGTTAAAATAGTGGAGTTTTTAAAATATGTACATTGTCCTTTTTCATACTATATAGTGTGCTATCCATTATCTATTGCTTTCATGAGACCATATCAGGGCACTTGTACTCAACAATGCTTGAAGATTGGAAGAAAAACACATAGATTCGGAATCTTAACCTAGAAACAGTACTACACAAATCTTGGATTGTATATGTTATTTTTATAGTCATATAGTTTATAATTAAAATCTTTCACAAAACACTCCATATGCAAATATATGAATTTCACAAATGTCACACAGTTCATATTACAATGCAGACCTTACACACATACCCATTGAAAAGATGAGGATAAAAATACTTCATCTCAGCAGGCAACTATACAACATCCAAACCTAATACTTTGGACATTTGAAGTACCAGGTGCAGTTTTAACAACATATTGGGAGAACTTGAATGATAGATTTACAATAAGAGTCCGTGATATTTCTAACAAGTAAAGTGCCAAGTGCAGTTTTAATAATCACTAAATACATAGGAACAACTTGAAAGATAAAATTAGTACTACAATATCTATAGTTTTCTATCTAGAAAAATTGTTCTTATAAGCCCAGTATCAAAGAGATTTGTTATACAAAACTAAAAGATTTTTAATCATAACCAATTTATTCACAGAGAAATTGAAGGAGGCAAAAACACAATGCTATCAGATTTGTCAAAGCAGAACCTGGCCTTACTTCACGAGATTAGAAGCACAGAGGAGGAACTGGGGAATAATCCACAAAAAATGAAAAACCGTCTCAAAGAATGGGACTGGATTCAAACTCTGGAGGCAGCGTCAAACAATAAGTTATCACACTTACCGACAAACACTCAAAAAGGGAATAAACCGCAGGAATAATTGACACAGTTCCCCGATAGAAAGCTGCGATCAACGTTCTTAAGAGTGTGTTTGAATTTATTCAAAACGAACGAGATCCTAGCCATCAAGGGACAGTCAATCACCAACTCCTATTGCTTCTGTAACAATAAGGAAAAAGTCAAAACGATCCACCATCTATTGTTATCCTGTCCTTGTACAACTACAATAAGAGACAGACACATGGGCCATAACCTGAACGTCCTACAGACCTATGAAGAGGAGCTCTGGTGCAGCACCCGATGAGTGGCACCAACACGAAACTAGTGATTGCAGCAGCTTCATTTTTTCAAAATCTAGGCCTTCAGGCGGCATAGGACATGAATCTCAAATGAAGACAAACCACGATTGGATTAAAGCATCGAGCCAGACAGTGTAACACTCAGCTTGGTCAGTGATGATTTTACCTTTCGAAGAACTGAACGTAAAGTGATCCTCTGGCAAAAATTGTAATACAATTAAGTCAAGTACAAATAAAAAAATAAAAAAAATAACCAAATTTCGTGAACCAATAGAATCTTGATTTTTGCCAATGATGAACATTCCACAAACCAGTGAAACAATGTTGGCACAAGTTTAAAAGGTCACTATTCCGGGATCTAATTGAGATGATTTCACGTGTCGGGAATACATTCATTGTTAATCTTAAAAATAGGTTCCTAGAGATACTGCGGGGGAATTTCATCAAATAGGGAGGTAAAACATTCCACTTTTTTCCTCTAACATTATATATTTAAATAATTTATAATGTTGGACTCCATGTTTTATCTTTATACAGGCAAGTTTTCTTAACATTCAAACAACTCTTGACTCACACCCGCAATCAGCTACAATTTCATTAGGGATTTGTGATGTTCGCTTAGTCATTGTTAATACAAGTGATTCATACAAGAGTCCTTTGGGGGGGGTTCAACAATTTAAAATACAGCTGTAGTCTATTCCATCTGACATATGTCAGCAAAGGGAATTGACCACACTCAAATTCAATAATCGCAACAGGAACACAACTAGATAAAGTTAGTGTTTTGCACCAGATTAAGGCTGCCCATTCATGAAGTCTCTTGAAACAATCCACAGCCATTATTTCCAACCCATGACTAATTCCTGGTATCACTTTCATTTTATGGAATTTTAATTTAATTCTGGCAATATGGAGAATTTACCAAACATTATGTTTATAATCTTCATTTGGGAAACATATTTAAGGGACTTGGGCCAATTTGACTCCATCAATTGACCATGCACATTTTACCTGTTTTTGTGATTTTGAGAATATGATAACATGTTATATGTTTATGTTAATTACAAGCTTGTTATCTTGGGCGTAATTTTGGAAGCCCAAAATGGACCCTTGCAAACCACTGGGCGTATAAATCCAACAACATAAAATTGTCTGCATAAGTGATCCACTGAAATTTAATGTCAGCTATATTAGGGGGAAAAGACCTACATTTTGACAAAAGGGATTGCACATCTGAAAGAAAAAAGATAAATGGGCAGGGTGCCAAAACACATTCCTATCTAAGTGCCAGCATGCAATGCATTTCAATAACCACCTGCAGCAATGCGGCGAGCATCCCCAATTATCAAGCTTATTCCACAAAATACTTCTCTCGATACAATTAAAAGCAGCTTTACGGTCAATTCCTGCCATAAACAACAACATTCCTTTAATTTCCACATGATTCTGTAACAGGCACAGTGAGCAAGGGGTCCACGTCTGGATGACCATGGGAAACTTAGGGTGACTAAACCTAAGTCCCATAAATAATCAAAAAATAGTCCATAGGCGCCCCTCCGTGAGAACGAACTCAGCCGTGTCCATACAGACGTGTGCCCCTTGCTCACTGTGCTCAGAGAGGCATAGCTCCACCTCACTGATGAGGAAAAACAAGACTGAAACACGTGTATGGGTTTGCTGTTGGTACTCTTGTTCAGAAGGGAATTGCCATAGCATTTCGGTGCTGCACTGCCCATGTGGGTGGGACAAAGACTGAAATGCAAATGGATATTTCCCATCTGTGAAAGGTACAGTGAGCTTAAGTGTGACTATGGACTCTCGAGTGGGTACCATCCCAAAGAACAGGTCATTTAGCCGTGTTCATTCTCAAAGAGGGGCGCCTATGGACTATTTTTTTTATTTTTTAAGGCACTTAGAGGTTTAGTCACCCTAAGTTTCTTAGGGTCATCCAGACGTGTACCCCTTGCTCACTATGCTCAGAGAGGCCCAGCTCCACCTCACTGATGATGCCCAACAAGGCTGAAATACGTGTATGGGGTTGCTGTTGGTACTCTTGTTCAGAAGAGAATTGCCATGGCATTTCGGTGCTGCACTGCCCATGTGGGTGGGACAAAGACTGATATGCAAATGGATATTCCCCTTCTGTGAAACGTACAGTGAGCTAAAGTGTGGCTGCCGACTCTTGAGTGGATACCTTCCCAAAGAACAGTTCATTTAGCTGTGTTCATTCTCAAAGAGGGGCGCCTATAGACTATTTTTGGATTTCTGTTTGGTTCCTCTTCAGCCTTTCTGTAGATTGTGCCCAATTTTCAATTTTTCTGTGAACCTTTTTACCAAAGATTTTACAAGAAACATCAAGAAGAGCAATATGACAGTAGGTCTTAGGGTTCCATCCATCACCCTTCATAAAGATCGTAACTATGTGTAATAGTTTCCAAGAATGTGGTATGCAGTAGCTCTTCAATTTATGCTGAAAAAAACGAATAATATCTTTGCCCAAGGTTCTGGCTTATACTTAACATTCAAGAGTCCGTCTGGGCCACAGACCCTCACAGGCTTCAGCTTCTGTATAATTTCAATGATATCGGACTCTGTGAAATCTAAGTGCCATTTAGTATCCCCAAATGATTTTCTTTATTTAATTCTGTTATTATTGGGTCACCATAAAAGACTGAATTGAAAGCACACCATTCCTTATTATGAATATGGTTTAAGAGAGCATCAGTGGTATTTCCTAACAGATTAGATAAGAGCTCCTAGAATTTGTTTGATTCCGTAGTCAGGATAGTACCTAACATAATCTCATTGCTTTGCTGAAGCGCATGGGATTTGCACTGCCTAACCCAGTTTTTGTTTTTTTATGATTAGAAGTTTCTCGTCTTGATTTTTATATATGTTATTGGCTATTTTGATGTCTTTCCTTAAATCTCTTTTCCTAGACTGAATAACATGATGCCATTCCCTTTTCTTTGGCTAAGGTGATTAAACAAAAATGTGTATTGAGCTTGGTAAATGTGGGGGGCACCCTATAAAGAAAGTTGAGAAGTGGTTTCGTTCTAGTAGGATCCTTTGTTCCAGTAAACACAGAGTTTAAATGAAGTTTAAAGTGCTCATTTAGAATTCTGGTTTGCTGAGGTTTCTATTTTATTCTAATTTGTTCTGGATTCACTGTTAAATCCAGTGAACCCATATTTTCCCAATTCATTGTATCATTAAACCTTAAGGCTGCCTGCAATCTTCTATGATCACTAAGTGTAGAGTCTACAATTTCAAAATCCGTATGAAGAGTAGCTTTCTTGATAAAAACAAATATTCAATTGTAGATGTTGCTTTCTCTCTCACCTCTGTTTTCCTGTTTGTGTTATCAGCACGTATGTTCCCAATCAACTTCTGGATGTTCCAGAGGTCCACCAGTGACGCCCATTGCAGACCCCAGTTTTTGTCTGCCCTGTACATTCATATGGGTACTGGGGTAAGCCATTATCCAGCTCTGGACAAAGGGCATTATTGTCAACGGCCATTAGAATTTTGAAAATAAGTTTTATTTTTATTTTTCCAAATGAAAGAGCTCACCAATCTCGTCTAGTATTTTTGCCAAATTCATATTTGCTAGATTTAAGTACATATTAACTACTAATAGATCTTTTAAGTCTCTCTTCTGTAATCCTCCAATGTTTACCACTAGAAGACCTAGAGAAAGAGTTTTGTCAGTTCCAAGACAGCATTTCTATAACATTTTGATCAAAGATCTTTCACTATATACTGCTTAGGTTTATTTAATGTCGTCGCCACGGGACCAGTCCCTGTTTGGGGTTAGTTGCAATATCTGTTTTATCAAATTGATACCCCTATTTATATTAGGTAGATTATAGCAGCACACTTGTATATTTCCCTTGACTAGTAGTAAATCCAGGGAACTGCTGGAAATTATACTATCTACATTTAACTTGAATTCCCTTTGTTTGGAACGTATATCAAGGTTACATAAACCATACCCCAATTTAAGCAGATTTTCATACTGACCATTCAACAAATCCACCCTCAAATTGGAACGCATATATAAGAAGACTACATCAGTTCTTTCAATGTTAACACATTCCACCAGCTCTAGATTGCTATATTGATTTAAGAAAAGCTCTGGAATTTCCTTCAAAAGGGCCAGCACATTCAACCTATTCAGAGTAATATAGTTGGGTTACTCAATTTGGTTTACACGCCCACTTTTAGGACTCCTTTAGGTGTTAATCTGGAGTCATTGGGCCTCATTCCGAGTATGGCGGTAAGGGATAGCGGCCACCGCTAACGAGAGCGGTGGCGGTAATCCCTTACCGCCATACTCCGAGTTCCCTTAGCGCCATGGTGCTTTTAACACCTGCTTTTAGCAGGCGTTAAATACCATGGCGCTAAGGGACCTTGATGTTAATTACGCCACCGTAATTTACGGTGGCGTAATTGACGCCTTCCCCACTCCCATTATGCCCTATGGGGCAAGAATGGGAATGGGGAAGGGTAAATGGGGATTGGGGAATTACCGCCCCGCCAACCTTGGAATGGGGCGGTAATTCCGCCAACCACCAAGGCGCTGCCGGTCCGGGTACGGCGTCAACCAAGGCGTTAATAGCGCCATTGGTTAGCGCCGTACTCGGAATGAGGCCCATTGTTCTGTTGTTGTGAAAATTAAATACTTCTGGATTACATATCTTAATAATGATTTGGATTAGGCACAATTCAAGGTATAGATTTCTCATCATTTCATATTATCATTCTCAAGGGGGCACTGCACATATAATATGATTCATTATATGTTGATTCTGACAGGCAACATGTTATAACCATATCTTAGCAGAGGCCCGTAATTCCAGGGGGATGGTGATAAAAGACACATATACTCATGTAGGATTATATCAAAATTCCATAGCAAAAGAAAGACATTTTGAGCGAATCCACTATGCAGCAGTGTCCAATGGGAGAAGTTAAGAATGTGTCTAACATGTTCCTCTCCCTCACACTCCAAATGAGGCTTCCATCCTCATTCTGGAGCAGGGGACACATGTTTAGGCTTCATCACGAGAAGTGAGAACAATCAAAGATATTAAAGAACCAAACACACTCTACCAGTAAAGTGTAATAGGGGAAGTAGTGCATATCAAGAAGCAATGGGGTAGTAGGAATAGGAGAACCTAAGAAACAGACCTAGTCTTCTATTTGTCATGCAAAGGAGATGAAGAGAGGGTCCATGGTTATGCCTCTCATCTCCCCCATGAACATGACAGCCCGAAGAGTCAAGAACGCACAAAGCAACTCACTGTGTGGACAGCCCCAGGAGGTCCAGTTACATCCACATATGCAAACAGATATTCTCTTAGACAATCATTCAAACCTTATCCAGTCAATGCCCCTCATTCCGATTAGGGCGGTAAGGGATACGGGGCACCGGTAAGGAGACCGGCGCTGGTAATCCCTTACTGCCGTACTACGAGGTCCCTTAGCGGGTTCCTTCCTTAAAGCCTGGTCTGACCAGGTGTTAAGGACGGGACCCGTTAAGGGACCTGGGCGCAAATAACGGGCTTGGCATACGCCGGCCCGTTATTTGCGCCCACCCCATTCCCATTGAGCCCCATGGGGCCTCAAACGGGAATGGGAAATGGTTTGGTGAATGGGGACTTACCGGTCCCGCCAAGGTCGGACTGGACCGGTAAATCTCCATTTCACCAATCCGGACACGGCACCGTTATTGGTGGTAGTCATGGCGCAGATAGCGCCATGACTACCATCAACCTCGGAATGAGGGCCAATGTCTTTATGGATACAGATGCCACTACCCTGACCATGGATCCAAATGCCTCAATGGATCAGATTGACTAAACGGAAAACCATTGTGCTGACGTCGTTAGTGACACCATGACATAGCAACTTTAGTCATGAAGCAAACTCGCAGCCATGCACAAAGTTACACAAACACACACGTGCACACATGAAGAACAAGCTTACACAGTTCTGTAGATAGTACATACTGTTGAAAGCTTTTATTATTTTTCTCATTAGCCAAGTGAAGAAACAGTGAACACAAGGCAAAAGAAGAGATGCAGAGCAAGCTTGCAGACGCTTATCGCAACTAACCCCATGGAACTGCAGGATTGTATAAGAAGCCTGGAAGAACCGAATACTGCTAATCTATAAGAAACATAGCATGGGTATAGATATATAGAAATAATAGTATAACTATAATGAGGTTGCATGAGGCCACAAGATACAGGACGAGAGGTGAAGAAAAGCAAAATTAGGCTGCACAGAACAGCAGGCCTGGGCTCGCAGCCAAGGTCAGAGACAAACAGCACATTCCGAAGCTCAGAGACCAGGAGCCTTCTGCAGAAAAGCAGAATACATCCTCATACATTGCAGACCAGAGAGCTCGATTTCAAGGTCCTCAACCATGTGGTGCAGCCGAGTCAGACAATGGTCATTCACCCGCGGTGGAAAGACAAAGGGGGTCACTACGACCTGGGTGCAAAGGAATACCGGGCACCGGTAATGACACTGGTGTCGGTAATCCCTTTGTGCCCTATTCCGAGGTCCCTTTGCGGGTGCCTCCCTTTAATACCTGGTTTTACCAGGCATTATGGACGGGACCCGCAAAGGGATACTGGGGTCAATAACGGTACCGCAATTTGCGGTGCCGTTATTGACGCCTTCCCTCTTCCCATTGAGCCCTATGGGGGCTCAAATGGAAATGTGGAATGGCTTTTCAAATGGGGACTTACGGGTCCCGCAAAGTTCAGAATAGACCGGTAAGTCCCCATACCACCAAGTCGGTGGCGGTACCGGTATTGGTGCTAGTCATGGCGCTAATGGCGCCATGTCTAGCACTAACCTCGGAATGAGGGCGAAAAAGTTCTCAGCAACACAGACATGAAGTGAAACATGGATTCTTTAACAATGTTGCAAAACTGAGGGCACTCTCACAGGCAAAAGTGGTAGCACTAACAGTTACATTGGGAACACATTGGGCCTCATTACACGGTAGGGGGTGAGCCATGGCGCTATTAGCGCCATGGCTCATGCCGGTAAAATACCGGCACCGCCTTGGTGGAAAGGGGATTTACCGCCCCATTCCAAGGTTGGAGGGGCGGTAAATCCCCCTTCCACCATTGCCCTTCCCCATTCCCATTTCTGCCCCATAGGGCTCTATGGGAATGGGGAAGGCGCTAATTACGGCACCGCAATTTTGCGGTGCCGTAATTAGCTCCGAGGTCCCTTTGCGGGTTGGATTTTAACACCTGCAAAAAGCAGGCGTTAAATCCCCCAACCCGCAAAGGGACCTCGTAGTAAGGCGGTAAGGATTTATCGGTACCAGTATTTTACCGGTACCGGTAAATCCTTACCGCCATCCGTGTAATGAGGCCCATAGTCTTTCTCATCACCTTGAGAAGGTGCACTTAACAGTGAGAAAAGAGCTGGGTCCCAGGCCTGGGGAGATCAGCTCCATCCAATCATGGAACAGAAATCCTGGGGTGGATAGCAACGGGCAAGGACCAATGGTAATCCTGTGACCCTGCGCCAATTTAATAGATAGTTTTTCAGGGGAGGGGCAGGCAAGCCACCTGACATGTGAGGACCAATAGAATAACATCTATAGGTGCCGTGCATAGGCACTACCACCCCAACTATCCAATCCTGTATTCTCTTAGGTTTCTGGCGAAGAACCCCATGTTGTAACACAGAAATCAAACAAAATGGGCAGACACAATCTTTGGAGCTGTGAGTCCGGGAGATTTTCAATGTCCTGTATGATCGCCGCCTGTTTGTGCAATAAATGACAGTTCTAACTTTCCCTTTGCTGAGTCTTCCGTCTGTGCACTGGGGAGGGTTCATTGGGCCCTGGGAGCTGGAACCGTGAGTGTGTAGTGTGACCCCCAGTCCCTCTGGTATTCCTAAGCCAACAGAGAGTCTATGTAAGCATGAGAAACCCTGCAGAAAGGAAGCCACCAAACCCAAAGATTGCTTACCCAATGCCCAGCGTCAACCAATCTGAGTCTGATACATTATCCAAACAAGTTTTAATTAATGACCACATCATATCATGGAATCTTTTCAAATGGCTATATCCCTGATTTTGGCAGGCTTCTGTATAATCTTAGAATACTTGCAGTAAGCACTGGCCACTCCCCAAAGCCAAGAGGCTGTCAAAGAGCTTCTTATATACAGCATCAGTGATGTCTATAGTAGCTATTTTAGCGAACAGTTAGTGTAAACATTGTCCCGAAAGACAAATACTAAGAATAGATGTGGGTGCAGATAAACAACATATGTCCTAGGATCCAGGAGGCAGTGTCACAGAAATCAAAAGTATCTGTGTGGTTCTATTAAATGCTAAGGAGATGAGGCGTCCATAATATATGACTACCTTGCAAATATTTAGTTTGTTCCTTGGCAGCATGCCACCACCTATAGAGCAATTCATTTTCAGATTTGTCAGTATTCCCAGTAGCAGCTTGTGTGTTTTACTAGTCCACTGGCCCCCTGGGTGTACCTTTGAGCCCCAAGCAGCCTGAGATATTTTGGCAACGTTGTCCCACTTTAGCCATCCCCTACTGAGCGCATGCTAGACAGTTATCTACTGCTGGAGGAATTGAAAAAAAAAATGTTGGCAATCAATAACCTGTTCTAATTATGTGTAAAGATAACCAGTCATTGGGCATCATTACGGGTCTGGCGGTAACCGTACAAGTAAAATCGGCATGTTGCAACCGGACCCGTGATGAATTACCAGCACATGACTTCCTGGTAACACCGGAGTATTCTGACCCCGGCGGTCAGGAAGTCAGCCGATGGTAATTTTGTAATTCCCCATTCCCATGGAGTCCTATAGGACTCCATGGGAATGGGGACCAGGGAAGCACCAGAACCGTTAATAACAGTGCTGGTGCTTCCGTGGAACTCTGCGGGCAGGTGCCGTTCTGCCCGGCAGGTCTGACCCTGGTGGGCGGGACGGCACCCGCCTGCAGAGTCGTATTGTGCCGTTCCAGAAACACTGGTGCCGGTAGGCTTACCGGCACCAGTATTTCCTGACCGGCAGAGTCGTAATGAGGCCCATTGTTCTTCTATAATTGATCAAATGTAAATACCCCAGCAGATATCCATCACTTTCACATGAACAGCTTGTCACCAATTCTGGTTCACTAGTGCCAACAAAGGAGCTGTCAGACACATCTCAGGATATTGTGTTGTTTGGGTGCCAGCATAATTCACTAAAGGAACGGTAGGATTGCTATGTGATAAGTCGAAGGCATAGAACTCCATTGGGGTATGCTCTTAGTATTATGAGAAGGGGGTGATAAGGCCATAGAGCACTCCAGGTGAAACCATGGGAAGTCAAAGGGACCAGGCAGAGGTAAGTACCACCTCCATCTCTCTCGTATGGTATGTTTTAAATATTGGAAGATTCACTCCATATCCTAAATGCTCTTTTTGAAGAATGGCAAGATGTGTTCTAGAAATTTTGATAGCGCCAAGAAAGGAAGTCAATACTTTTCAGAGCTACTTCAGGAAAGAATTCACAAAGGGAATGTTTAGCATTGCCAGCATATATAGATTTTTTAGAAAGAAGACCAATTTGATGGTCTCAAGATATTCGGCCTCATTACGAGGTGGGCGGTAAGGGTTAACAGGCAATGGTAAGGAAACCGGTACCAGTAAGCCCTTACCGCCCTATTCCGAGGTCCCTTAGCGGGTCCCGCTATGGGCACCTGCTTTTAGCAGGCGCCCTTAGCGGGAGCCGCTAAGGGACCAGGGAGCTAATAACGGGCGCGCTATTAGCGGGCCCGTTATTAGCTCCATCCCCATTCCCATTGAGCCCTATGGGGGCTCGAATGGGAATGGGGAATGGTTCTCGGAATGGGGACTTACCGGGTCCTCCAAGGTTGGAATGACCCGCTAAGTCCCTATTCCGACAACCCGGACCCGGAATGCGGTAAGGGGGTAGCCATGGTGCTAATAGCACCATGGCTACTGCCTACCTTGTAATGAGGCCCATTGCCACCATGTGATGTGCATCAGAGATCTTCCCAAGATGATGTTGAGCAGTACATAATTTGTATTTAGAATTTAGGGAGCCTATCAAATGCAACAAGGGCAACTTATCATGCCTACATTTTAAGTTCTTTAGGATACAACAGCAGGGTGTATGGTAAACATACTCTGCAGGCAAGAGGTGGTGAGGGACATCACTTCAGCCATATCCCACTTAACCCAGTAATCTGAAAGGACACATAATTCCTAGTTAGTCAGAAGGAACACTCAGGATATGGGTGATATATTGAAACCTCATCTGCAAAAGCCGAAATGCTGTATTGCCTGCCCCCATTCGAGATACTGTGAATATCAGCATGACTATACATTTTCATCAGTAGGAGCTCTAGGACCACAGTGCATATTGTTGGGAAACGTGGCTACTGCTCATAAACTTCTCCTCAAATGGAGATTAAAAAAAGGGGACCATTGACAGAGATCCTAGACTTGGGAACTATGTATAGACAAATAATAATTGATTGAAACTCTGGGCCAAATCAATGACAGAGTTTTTAACAGGAAATTCCACTTGATATAGTCAAACACGTTCTCTGCATCCAGTTAGATGGCTGCCATAGACTCTGATCAACTGCCCACCACATGAAGCTTTAATTAAACACATGTGTCTAAGTGATATACATTTGTGTCGTACATTTTGAATGTGACTGGAAATGATTTTCATGTAGATTTATCATTTGAAATGTATGAGGGAAATCGACATGTGATTTTTTTTGGTATCTTTCCTGGGTTTGGAAAATAGTACCATTGTGGTTTTAAAGAAGGAGGGACTATTTTGGAAACCTGGAACGTAGCTGAAGCACCATCAGGACCAGGGCTTTACCATTCAATGATGGTAGCATTGCAGATCTAATAACCATGATCGAGATTTCATCATCTAAATTCTGCTGTTCTGATGCATAGGCAGATGGAATGGAAACCCTGCTAATGAATTGTTCACATACTCTATAATAATGGGGCATTGCCTGAAGAGTATCAGAGCTTGAAGAAGTTTAAAAATGTGTTAGCGATTAAAGTGTATTGTGTGTGTGGGATATCCTTAGCGACGATAATTCTTGCAAAATGTTGAGATAACTGGCAGTAGTTCACCTTGCTTGTTATTCGTAAAGTCCAATGTAACATTCCTGTTTAACAGTGCCAGGCTGATGGAATTCATGAAGGCCATATTATGCTTGAAATTGGCAGATTTAAGTTTCCCTTATTCCTGTTGGCAGTAAATGCAATGATGTGGCCTCAGAGGGAGGCATTATAATTATCCTACGTAATTCCTGCCGTCACGTCTGCTGCATTATTGTTTCCATGTGATTTAAACAAATCATCTAACAAAGAATGAATTATTAACGAACCTATAACAAATAAAAATATTGATTTTATTTAATTTGGGGTGGAGGGGGATGCTGCCAAGCCCCCCATTTCCCTATGTTTGAAAGCTCCACCAAAACCACTCCCAAACACTTGTAACCCCTTAACCCCCACCCCATATATATTTTTACCAAAACATGAGTTATTTTTCATTGGTTTGGATTAGTTATGAATTCATTTGTTATTTTTGATTCGTTTACATCACTGTATGCCGCATTATTTAGGTCAAAGACGTCCTTAAAATAATAACATTTCCATGATCTAATTCCCATCATGGCCACATGGTGGCGTGGCCAGATATGGTTCTAGCCCATATGTATGCCTGTAACTGAGTTCCAGCCAGAAGATTGTTGATTCATACAAACTACACGGTGGGACACTGAATTTCATCTGAGTAGTGTGTGGTGTATGCCATGCATTGTAAACAAATTGGATTGCATCAGGTTGAGGAGTTTCTTATAACATTTTGATATGGAGAGTGGAAACTTAGGTTTCTGTTTGCCTACATGAAGGTCTAACGTTTGATTAAAGTCTTCACCTACAATGATATTGGGATCCGTATTTTCATATGGTAATTTGGAGAGAAATCCCCCATTCTGGGGAGTCTGCAGGGGGTGATCAGACATTTACAATCAGTAACACTTCTGTAGCAATCCTCATCCGAGTGATTTGCCACCAGCCATTGCTGTTACCTCACATGCTAGTGTAAAGCAGACCTTCAGACAAACAACCAGACAAAATACAATACTCTAAGGAAGGCTTGAGGCTGAGGCCTGTGGGCATGTGGCGCAGTATATAAAAATTCAAATAAATAAATAAGAAAGCGTGGTGCACCTCTTTGCAGGGAAAACAAATTCACTTTGTATACAAAAAGGAAAAAGATGACAGAGGATGCCGTAGAACCCAACTGCCACAGAGCTCATGGGTTAGTTCAATTAATGCAGGTTGTTAAATAGCAACACACAGTCACTCGTGAGGCAAACAGTATGCAGTGTTATCCCACCAGCCTCATCGGCTAACACCATTGGCCACATCTGGATCTATCCCTGCCCTCTAACATGTGGTCTTCTACTCTGTCACATTCGTTGCTGCTAACCGATTGGCAGGTTGGCTCATAGGTTACCCCCCCCCATTGGGTCTAGTCACGTGGTGTGCACCTGGCCATTAACATGTGCTCAGCAGATACATTTGAGGTCTAATTGGCCCTTCAGAATAAAGGAGTGCTTTTCTTGATCCCAGACATTTGGCACACCCATCATGCCTCCTCGTCGCAGGAATACATTTTTTGGCATCGCCTCTTGCTCCCTGTAGTGCACATCACAGGATGTTTCACTCTTTGCTCCCCCATTATCAGTCGCCCCCCCCATAGTTCCTCCTGTGCCTCTTGGATACCACACTAATCAGCCACATTCTGAAGGATTTAGGTGTCCTGTTTGTGGGCATCTGGAAGTTCAAAAGTGAAGGCCATTATTGTGGGGGGCGCTAGTGCCCTAAATCTAGACCAGGCCTTTGGCACCTCAAGACCTCTGCTGCGGCTCCCATCGGTTTGTGCTTTGGGATGGGGGCAGCCCTGCCATTGCTCAGCCATTCACATTCCTATTGGGTTTCGCGGGCTTGCACACAAGACAACTGTATTTTATCCATCTGGCCTGAAGGCCTCTACATTCTGTTTCTATGCTTGGGCTCGGGATAAGGAAAGTAATAAGAAACTAATTTCCATGCTATGCTATGCTGCTAATTGCACCATGGCCTTTGGAAGACTAGGCTTCACTTTAAATATGGAGGTGCTTCAGTATTTCTCACAGCAGGGACCAGGGCCTGCACTTACTTTATTAAATCGCTACATTTTGACTATTGTGCCTTAACATCACATATGCCCTATACCAGGGCCTACCTAAATTTGGGCAACCGTATGTAATGCTACATGTGTTACTGCTATTTTACACTTCACCCCTGCAGGCGCACCATTTGTTTTCTCATGCATTAATATATTTTCTGCAACCTAAATCTTTTGGTTGGGCATGGGAGCTGGACGTGTATCATTAACATTAGTCATATTTTCCTGAAGGTTCTATTGAATAAGAGTTACAATCTCACCTTTCCGGTCTATGGCTGGCCTACCAGGCGCCACAGAAACCCAGTCAAGCAGTTTTAATATTGTCTATACAGGTTTTGCCTATTAATGTTATGCCACAGCGCAGATTGTATAGATGCTATAACATTTGGCTTATTTCACAGGACTCTGTAAGCTTTGGGCAACCAAAGAGACCACTTAAAGCAAACCTATGATTGAGTGTGTAGGAGGGTCGAACGTTAAATGGTAATGTAGAGGATTGTGGGGAGCTCAAACATCACTGTAGCACCATAAGGAGCATCTGACTCCCTATTGACATGACTCCATTATAGTAGTATTCAGGGTATTCAGTGCGGGGCGGGTGGGGGCAATACCTATTTGCAGGGACAACTGGCAAAGGTAGAAGGAAATAATCAGAGAGAGAGAGCATTATGTGAGAGCCTGTCAGCTCAGGACGTGCTCCAGTAGACTGAGCCTGCCATTATAGTCAGTTTTATTTCGATGGATGATAGGCCGTGCTGGAAATCTGCAGCCTTTTAAGAAGATTTTCAATAATGAAAAATAATAAAACACTAATTGAACGTACATGATGTTAAGCATCTCAATATGGGTGTCTGTGCCGGTTTCAAACCCATTGACATGGACATGTGTGTTGTGAAGCGGGAGCAGTTGAGATAACAGTAGGTTCTCTAAGGGTATTCAGTCAGCACTTTTGACTCGTGTTGGTAGAGGGTGCACACACTTCCTAAGTGTATTCAGTTGTTTGAGCCTGGTGAATCATTATTTTCCTTTTTGCTATACTCTGTACAATTCTGTTCCAAAAGGTATAAACATAGATGGCCACTGTGCGTTCAGCTCCACCACAAAACTGAGGTGCATTCCAAAAGAGCCAAACCCAGTGAAATAGAAGATAGTGAACATTAATGGTGTACATTGCAAGCAGCATCAGCTCTGGTGTATGGGGGGTGTAGAGCCCTGTGGAATCATTCATATGAAGGTATTGGCGTTTTGTGACGGGTGACCTTCAGGCACCCCTCCATCCCGCTACACACTCAATATTGTCGTCACTTTCCAGGCCATTCATGATAGATGACACTGATATTACAGAAAACCACTGGCAGGAGTGCAAGGGGGGTTAAAACACAGAAGTGGCAGGTTTGGTGGCATTTTGCCAAGATTGACTAATTGAGCAGATCAGTTATGGGGACATATTGGAGCCGATCCAAACTTAAATGAATTTAATGCTGTAAGAATGGGAAGTAATAGCTGAATGTCATGTTAAACAGACACTGTCAGTAGTTTTTGCTTTTGTGTAGGCAGTAACCAGTCACTCACTATTTGGCAGCTATTGCCATCAGATAGTCACTGCATTTGACATGTGTTTTGAAGGTGGGGTAATATGTGAAAAGAATGCCTTGAAAGGTTTCCTCCACCCTTTATCTTGTAAGGGCATAGGCTGCTCTTTGATTGCCTGGAAGCATTAAAATCCTTTTTAATGGACAACTTTATATGTTTCAGAATATAGCTTTCATGGCCCTGCTGGGGGGCGGACATGTGGTTTAACGGCATGCCAGCCTAAGCTTGTGCTGCATGCCTTTAAACCCTCATGTTCACCCCACAGCTGGGGCGTGAAAGCTATTCGCACCCTGACATTTACTGGGGTATGGAAAGTGTTTTTTTTCTTCATCCGACCGGAAATTAGCTGTGTGAGCCCATCTCCTGCTGCCGCCATTGAAATGGAAGAAGAACTAGGTTCCTTCAGAACGATAGCGGCCACGGGAAAACATGTTCCAAAATGCCCGCCGTCATCCAAAAAGGAACCTAGTCCCTTTTCTATTTCAATGGTGGTGGCCAGACAGGAGGAGCATCAGGGACCGGAGCACAAGGTTCCGGTCCCACAGGAATTTGGGGCGGGAGGAAGTGGAATTGGTGTTTTCTAATGAGGGGAGGCAACAGGAAGGGGCTACCTGTTGCCACCCCAAATTAGAAAAAAAAAGAAAAAAAAAAAGCACCACCCGGGGAAGGGCCTCGGGTGGCTGGAACAGCAGACGGCTATTGTGCATTCTCGTCCGCTGTTCCAGCCACCTGATTGGCTGAGCACCCTTCCCCGGGAGCGAATAAAGACATCATGGAGTGTGGGGAATGCTGCACACGGTCAAGTCACTCACCTCAGCCCACCATTTCCAGCAGCCCATTTCGCAACTGGTAACTGCACCATCAATCAGCCAAAACTAAAATCTTGTCATAAGTGACCATGCATTTTCTGAGTAGATCTTTAAAAGAAACATAGGAACCACATCAATCTATACACACACTTGCCTTTTTCATATTGAATATATTATTGTGCTGACAAAAATGGTCTGGGAGGTTAGGGTTTCATATATACTTTATAATCCAATGAATACATCTTTGCTTAGTTTCCTTTCAAGAGAGTACAAAGGGGATGGTTTTGAATAGTAGTATTCTTAATGAAATGCTGCTTTTCTGATGGTAAGGGTGCTTCCCAAATATCGCGATTATGTGGATGTTTTGAATGCACATGAGTTTACTCCGAGCTTGCCGCTAGGAGCAGTGGAGTACTGGGAGACCTGACCTGCCGAGAGTTCATGCCCCTATTGGCAAAGAATTGCCCCTATCACCGGCACCATTACTACCGGTGATAAGAACAAGCCCATTTCATGGATTTACCACAGTTGCCGGCACCCGTAATATTCCAGCAACACCAGGATATCGGGTGGCAGTAATGGCAAGGCGAGTCTGCCGCTAAACATACCGGCAGACTCCTAACAATGGCTAATGTCTTGCTGTTGTTCTTAAAGGTGCTCTATCCTGCAAATAACGACCACTTGGACCTTAGGGAACAGCAACAGTCGTGTACAACATGGATTCGTGCTGCGCAGATCCTGATACAAAGTCTCCATAATAGACGTGGCTGGCAGGAAAGATCTATAAAGAGAAGTCAAGTCCATTTTGGATACTAGGGCCCTGATGAAATAAACCAAAGCCCTGTGTGTGAAATAGCGACTATAAAATGCCTTCTCACAGAAGCCAACTGCAGGTGTCCTTACTGGCTTGAATCTAAATATTTTAAGAAGTATTTTTCTATTCTCTGAAGCACAGATGGTAATAACGTACATTTTGAAAGGAACGTGTACTTGTGAATGCTTCTTTAAATACTGCCCAACAGTGGGCACTATATATTAACTATATATTAACATAAACAGGCACCCTAATCTTTTACCACTAACATGCAACATGGAGATGATATTGGGTACCATGGACCATTACCTAGAAGGTGCCAAAGAAGGTTATACATTGAAAGTGAGCAGACTTCTTGAATGAAGGTGGCGGGCCTATATAGGTATGCCGTATGCCTGACAGGGTTAGAAGAATGCTTAAATGGGATTGGGAGAAAAGTACGGCGGCTCTGAGTGTTCATCCTTTCTGTGTGCCCTGCATATTGAGTGAAAACAGCTTATCCGACGCTTTAGAGGATGCGGGTCCATCATTTATAGATAAGAGCATTTACATTCATCACTGCGATTTACACAAAAATGGATTCAGACATTTCCTGACACGGTGTAATGCGTTGAAGCACATGGATTTGAGTCAATCCGCAAAAGCAAAGGAGGTCATTGGTGAACACATCTGTCCTTGTCCCTTCAATAAATCGTAGCTGCTGTAAACTGGCGTCTCTTAATGCTCGTCTACATTAGCTGAGCTCACACGCTCACCAAGGACACACTCACACACACTTCAGCATTCCAGCGGTGGCCGCCTTTCAGACTTACCACCCTCCCCCACTCAGGGATTCAAAAACAAAGCGACAGCTGTAGGGGTAATGGCGAAAAGACATCGCCAAGTGCTTGCGTGTGGATGGCCTCTTAAGGCGTTGTTTGGATGTATCCTAGGGTTAGTCTTTAATTACGCTGCAGAACAGCTACTTCAAGATAATGCAAATACTATTATGAATTTGAGGAAGAAGGCAAATCAGAGCATTCTCTTATGCCGTGTTGCAATCAGGGATAATTAGGGCCTGCTTTGCTGGCCACATTTCTCTATTGGAGGGTCAACTAAGACCTCTTGTTTCTTCACAAATAGTTAGACTTTGCCTTTAAATACCCATTTCTACAGTTCTGTTCATTTGAGAGTTGAGACAATGGCTCCTTGCCTCAGAGACGTCATTTCCAAAAAATGTCAGGGGTAACGGAAGTGACATCACACGACCCTTGACATCTGATGACATCACAGGAAGTGATGTCATTTGAGCCCACCCCGAAGAGATATCACAGGAAGCAATGGGACATGACCTTTCACCCCTTGACAAAACAGGAAGTGGCATCACATAGCATTGTTGCCAATTACACTACGAAAAATATGGTTACGATATCACTATAATGTGATACACTTTCATACAAGAATTGATCACCATATGTATCGTTAAGATCAGTGTGTATAGGCCCAAATTACCAAATTACTGTGAATGCAAGCAGATGTCCATGGCCAAATGATCATGGTGTGTTATTATATAGCACTTACGATTAAGTGCTTTATATAGAACAAATATACATACAATATCACTCAACCTGTGTTGGTACTCATTTAACAACGTCAGAAGAATGAAAGGCTGAGTTGAGGTGTTTAAGAAAACAGACTAACTCAGTGACTGACCCCTGGAAGTGTGCCTGAAATAAACTTTTAATGAGTCTAACAATTATTGTATTGAATTACAGAAGGACACATTATTTGTTATTCCCCTCCCTTCTTATTTAGGGTCACTGCTGAAAGTTTTAAACTTGTGGATCCCCTGTTTTTTTTTAAGAGGCCTGAACAAGAAAGCCAGCCACTCCAGAAGCAAAGAGCCACAAGGCGCTGGCCGCAGCCCAGGGGCTTGCATTAAAAAAAATATTTTTAAAAAGTTTCTATTTTTGAATTTTATTTTAGGGGTAGCAAGGGAGACCTCAGTGGTTGCAGTTGCGACCCGTGGTGACCCCTAAATGACGTCCCTGCCTTGCTTCGTTTGTTAAAAAGAAAGCTAAATGAAGCATACACTGCAGATGGTAAACATCAGACTTGACCTGTGCCCCCTTTAAGTTCCCTCTCATTCCTGCTCCCCTTTGATGCTCCAAAAATAAGTGATTGGACTGAGCTACAGTGGAGTCATTGAGCGCTTTATAAATACTCACAAAAATATATATGTGTTGTAGAGAAATTCCACTGATTGCCTTAGCTTAATGAATAAACTGTACATAATGTTCAAATATGTATCTTTTTTAATCATAAGGAATTGATGTGTCTGTTGGCACTTATTTATGAAAGGTCTCATAGTGAATGGTAGTCGGGCTGGTGATTGGTCATCCCTGCGTGGAGAACAAACAACTAGGTCTTGCAGAGAAGGGCAAGAACTATGAATGCGGACAGATCCTCACATTGCACCTCACAAAGAAAAGCATCTATTCATTATGGGGCTGTGGAAAAGTGGGTTCAGCTATTCAGCAAATAAGGCTTGGAACCACTCCCTATCATAGTCAGAATCATAGATTGTTTTGTTGTTCATTTACTGCCCCAGAGGTCTGCAACTTTTGGCTCTCCGGATTTCTTGTACTACAATCCCCATCATCCGTTGGCAGTTTAGTCAATGGTGAGGCGCCATGGGAGTTTTAGTCTAAAATATCTGGAGAGCCATAGGTTGCAGATCCCTGATTTTAAGCTTAACCCTTTGAGTGATATAACCCACATACAGCCTAGACTTTCATAGTACAAAAAATAGATTTGGCAACGGGGATACACAGAAAGCCTCACCAGCTTAGTATATATATATATATATATATATATATATATATATATATATATATATATATATATATATACATCCTAAAAGGGAAAAAGGGTCAAGGAGGCCACATATTTTGGGAGTGGGGTGCACCACTACCCCTGGAACCCAACACTTTATTTTCAACTATAGAATAATGGTTTGTTGGGGTGTGTAAGTGACTTCAATCAAGCAATCCCACTAAGTCGGTGCCTGGTCTGGGATGCCCAAGGGAAGCCCTTATTTATGTATTTTTATGGCAAGTTATAATCTGGATGATGAACCCTTGTATAACACCCCTCTCTTAGAATCCCCCTGACCCCACTGAGCCAAGAAGTAGATTTGTTTTGCACATTTAAAAGGTTTATTTGAAAAATTAAACAATATATATATATATCACACTTTTATAATAAATTAATAATTGATATCACACTTATGAATATAATGTTGATCAACAATGGGTAATCTGACACTAGCACACTTCTTTACAATCAATGAGGAGTTGGTATAGGATGGATAAGGCAGCGAAAATACTTTTATGGTTTCAAGGGTAAAGCAATGAGGAATGAAATGCAGTACAGAAATAACTTGATATGATTTTAGCAAAAGATAATATAATCACTTTTCCTCTGGCAATTCACGCCCCCCTATGCAATTTAAGAAATGGAAGGAGGAGCACACAGTTCTCAGGAATGCAATCATATACAATACGAAATTCAGTTCCCCCCAGCAAGCTTAGAGGAAAACAGGTAGAAGTTTGAAACACAGGCGAATTACTTTAATGTGGTTTGCAAGGAAGTGAAAAGGTGCTAAAATTGCTTTTAATTCCCTCTAGAGGTTCAGGGTAGGTGATGGCTACTTTATATTAGTTCAGGCTCACTTTAGCAATGCTCTATGAGTAACTAGCAGGTTAAACGAATTTTAGCAAAGGAAAGCAAGGAGCTGCTGACTTTTTTACTGGAGAAGAAATCAGGCCAAATCGCAAATCGCGGTAAAATTCGCAAGTGCGTGAATCGTGATTACGGCAAAAGTATAAGGAGTAGCAAGTCGGTTTTAGGTTTGTTGGAAAGCTTAGCTTTTAAATGAAAGTTAGACCACGTTCCTAGGACAAACGGTTCCAGAGATACGGATGATTTAGTAAAGGTAGTTTTTCGGATTTAAAGTAAAACTCAAAATGACAGGTGACAGCTTGCAGCTTTAGAATGACAGATGACAGCTCGCAGCTGTAGAATGACAGATGACACGATTTCTAGGAGGCAGTTCTATTTAGGTTAAAATAGTTTGGATTAGATTATTTTAACTAAGAGATTGGGTTCTGCACAGTTCTGGCGGATACTCACTTCTAATTTTGAAATGAATGGGCTTCATCACGGATCTGGTCAACTGGACTGGACTTCGGGCGGTTCTGCTCACAGCGTCTGGGTCAGCTCACAGCGTCTGGGTCAGCTCTGCTCTGCTCGTCTAGCCTCTCTGGATACAGCAGCCTCTGGTTCTGGATACTGCTCTGCTTTCTGGTCAAGATCAAGTGGATTCTGGATGTAACACTGCTTTCTGGGTACTGGCAAAAGTTCTTGGCAAAGAATTCAGACAGCTCGCCCGGCTGTGGAATAGTTTGCAAATGATTTTAAGGATGCCGAGGCCTGCTGAGAAGAGTTCTCAGTTTGTGGGTTTAGGCCCTTGCTTTAAGTTCTGAAGTAAAGTTCTGGTCTCTGGAGATTGATGGATGTGAAGTCTGGAGTCTCCCGGCAGAGCGTCCCGCAGAAAATGGAATTCAATGTCTCTACCTGGGTTTCAATGTTCCTTTTATGTGTTTTGAAAGTGGGTGTGTGCGTAGCATCACTAAGCCTGCCCCTCTCTTGATTTGATCGGTCAATAGATTCTTTGGTCCCTGATTTGGGAAGGGATAGTGTGTCAGAGTGATGTCATTTTTATGACCTACAGAAATGACACTCCCCTGGTCAATGTGCACACAAATCTATTTCTGATCCAAATACATATTTCCCAGGTACACAAGTGGTTGACATTACATGTACATATTACACATTGCTTAAGGTAGTCTCTGTTCCGACTCTGGCGTTTCTAGGAGCTTGCATTCAAAAATGGCAACTTATTTTCGATTTTAGTGGGTTTTGCAACATTGGTTTTTCATCAAAAATTATACAAATGTACATCCCCCTTCTACACATATCTCAGTAAATTTCCAGGTTGCTAGCTTAAATACTGTGTCTGCAATATTCACAATTAGCTGGGTTTTGCACCAGAACATCACACAAATTGGAGTTTGGTCTTGAATTGTGGGCACAGTTTTCATTTTAAGGATCCCCAAATTGCACATTTCTGTCATCTGGTTAGAAAGAGTTATCAGTATTTTTATGAAACATATATTTGCCTTCAATTCAACTCCCCAAAGTGTTTGGGTCCGCCTCCAGAAGGTTGGGTGGGTCAGGAAACACATGTGTCTTCTTGCTGGCAGAGGGCTGTTGTCAGGAAACACTCAAAATTAACATACCCCATTCAAGGGGAAGAGTCTTTTGTGTGGGCTCCAGCAAGCTGAAGGAAAACCCCTCCTTCTCACTCAGAAAGGCCATGTGATATCCTGCATCCTGGTGTGGGAATCTCTGAGGTGTTAAGGTTTCCCAGCCTCTTGGCCTGGGAACAGCAGGTGGCTAAGCTTTTTAATTAACCAACAGGCTTTGAAGTCCAGCTGACTCAGGTCCCTTTGTCAGCTATTGAACTCAGTTCTCCTGTCAGAGTTTAGACCGCTAGCACCGCCTTGTGGAATTTGTCGGTACTGCATCCATTTAGGAGTTGTCTTGAATTTGACAGGAGATTTTTGCTATTGTTTTGATAGGCATCCTTACATTAGAGTGGTTATGTGGAACCCCCCACAAGAAGGTTGAATCTTTAGAGTGGTCTTGTGCCCATGATTTCAGCAACTTTTTGACATCAGTAAAACAGATTTTTGAACAAAGGTCTCCGGTATTAGCTATCTTGCAATGTTTGAACTTGACATTTGGAGCTTGCCCTCAAAGAAACAGAGGTGATTTAAAAGCGCTTTTGCTCTGACAGGTGCTGCTATTTTTCCTTGGCACCACCTTTCACCCCTGGTGCTTTTGGTATGCGCACAACTGCGCGGTTCTCCTGGACTCTGGGATGGAATGATGGGCGGCGACAGCTCATCCCCACATCTATCCAGTCTATTGATTCAGCCTGGGTCAAAACCCTTCACAGGTGACCTACTACTGGGACCGCAAGCTACTTCTTTTTTCTTTTTACCCATAAAATAATGTTTTTTTTTCAGATTTAATTTAAGGAGATTAACCTCCATCCAGCTGCCCACTGCAGTTAAGAGAGCATCCCATAAGGCCTGCACATTTTTTATCTCAGCTATACAGAAGAATTTGAATGACATCCACGTAGGGGAGGACTGCCGACCGAATAAAAAGGTAGTGAGTATGGTCAGTGGGAGGGCATATTGGTTTGAACAACGGGGCGACGCGGATGACACCGCTGCATCATCGCTGTAGAGGCAAATGGATATAAAAGAATAAAGAAGCAACCCAGTGAAGGAGGGTGCCTCCAACACCCAAACATTCCAGAGAGTTGAGTGATCTACGCTGTAAAAGCAGCTGATAGGTCCTGTAATTGTGAATTGTAATTGGTTATTTATAAGGCGCTTAATGCCCAGAGGTTTCTAAGCGCAGACCTGTGTTGCACCACATCGTCTTGTTTGCAAGGCGAGTGCATTGCCCCTGAGCTATCCTCCCGAGACAACTAACCCTCTGAAATGCTCAACATAGCATGTCTAGTGTAGGTCAACGACCACCAAAGATAAAGAGATGGTCAGAATTGACAGAATTGGCAGCTGGTTTGGAAAAAACTCCCTTGAGCAGTTTTATTGGGGTTGTGTAACTGAGCCAAACATTAGAAGGGGCACAAGGCCCCAAGAAGGCACTCTTAAATAAGGGTCCAACAAGGACTCAATGGTAATCGTTATGGAGGCATTGCTCAGGTCATACACCAGGGAGGAAACTGTTCACTTGAGCTCTTTTAGGATGTTAGCAGGGGAGATGTCAGCAGATGAACCCATGCCTGAGCAATTTTAGCTTAAAGAAATTGACTCCCCATGGAAAAACGATTGAAACATGCGAAGTGGATGACTCCATTTCGCTCATCCATATCCTGGATGGCAAATCGCCCTGGCCAGAAGCCAGAATCCACACAGCACAGCCACCTGTGGCTCATATGTCAGCCACAGCTGCACTGAGGCAGAACCAAGACTTGATCACTCAATAAGAAATGATGCCTCAGACATTTCTAGTCTGGAGGAAAAGGAGAACTATGAACGATGTGATCTTCAGTTCA
The DNA here is from genome assembly GCF_040938575.1 of Ambystoma mexicanum. Lineage (NCBI taxonomy): Eukaryota > Metazoa > Chordata > Amphibia > Caudata > Ambystomatidae > Ambystoma > Ambystoma mexicanum. Next base: position 966,238,445 of record NC_090933.1, on the reverse strand, counting down.
GAGGAGATTGGTGCTGCTAAACAATCAGTCAAAGCGGGGTAACTAGCCTGCCTATAAATGGGTTCTGGAGTGTTGACCCCCCATTTTTTGTGCTGTTCAATACCATTGCAGGGGAAGAGGTCTGTCCTGTGTCATGGAAGTATAGGGTAATTATTCCGGTTTACAAGAAAGGCTCATCCAGTGATCCACACAGTTACCACCAAATATCTTTGGGAAGGACATACAAAAACATGTATGTCCTATTAATAAAGCGACAATTGAAGTCCAGGACTCATACAATTACCAGGGCATTTTGTTTTGAAAGAATTGGATTTAGGCACTGATATTGGAATGGTGGCAAAAAGGGTGCGAGCTAGCCTCATGGGGTTAAGTACATTTTATTAGAAGTTTGGGGGCAGTAGAATGGAGAAATGTGTGAAGGTGCTAGAGGCTAGCGTGTATTCTTCAGGTCTGTACGTCAGCGAAATATGAGGCCACACTAACTGCAATCCTGGACCGTATTTAAAATGGAGTTTTGAGGAAGGTTGTAATTTGTAATTGGGTATTTATAACACCCTTAATACCCAGAGGTTTCTAAGTGCGGACCCGGGGATCGAACCCGTGTTGCTCCACGTCGTCTTGCTTCCAAGGCAAGTTGGCCCTTAGCTATCCTCCCGGCCTTTTGCCAAGTACGCCGGGCGATGCAATGCAGCTCGAGTTGGGAGTTTGAAGTATTGCCGTTTTAGCAGAACGTACATTTTTAGAGTTCTTTTTAAAAAGATAAATCTCCAATTCTAGCAACCCTAACATTAGAAATGCAGTAGGGGAAATATTGTTTCCACGACCCCATGTTAAATACCTATGGCTTAAAAGAGGTAAAGAGCAGGTCACGAATGGTAGTCAAAAAACGTGCCCTTACAAATAGAGCAAACATGTTAGATCAGACTTTCACGCTGAAGGATGTCTGTAATCTAAGCTCATTGAAATGTCACATCGCCTTGAAGCGGACGGTACCCGAAGAAAGTGCTATAATCAACCTGAGCTCCCCTGGGCACGGCAGGGTCGTTCTTATCAGACTGCATGCTTGACCATCGCAGGGTGGAATGAGCAGGCTTGGAACTGTTCAGGCATGGGCCTGGAGATCAGGCTTTGATAAAGATTGATCCAATTTTATGTTAGTCTGTACCACCCTGGCTGATTTTAGTAGACGTTGGCTCAGAAGGCATTTTATTTTCTATAATACGAGGGCTCCAAGGTCTAGATCTCTCCCAAAGAATCGTAATGACTTGAATTTTATAGTAGATGTTTGGAATTATGTAAACGCAGCTTTCAAAAGATATGGAAGACATGTTTGGTCAGTATAGTATTTTAATTACTTGCCTTTATAACTAAGTTTCAGTAAAGACACGTTTTACTTATTGTGAGTTCATATGTTGTATAATATGTTAATAGCGAAAGGTGAATAAAAATGATTCACCACTAAAATGAGGCACCATACATCAGGACATACTCCTCCACCGATTCAGACCCCTGGAGAAACCATTTCAGGTGCAAAACCTAATCAAACATTGTGTTCGGTATTTTATAAATGGATTCCGAAATTCATTAATCTTGCAATTTAAAGACATTTCTAAAAATGGTAGCTCGCCCATGAAAATACTGCTTTGCTCATCTGCTTCATCTATAGATAGAGCACTTTGCACATAGTCTCTGAATCCTCTAAGAGACCCAGGCCGTACAGCAGACCCCTCCAGCCCCCACCTCACCCCCACTCATGTTATTGTCATGACATAATAACGATAAAGGTGCTCGATGAATACTTGGTGTCCTTAGCAAGCAAATAAAACCAGCGCTGCATTAACAAACTTCTTTGGAAAAAAAGAGACCCGTTCTGCCAGCATGAACGCAAGTGACGTGAGTATAAGACAGAAAACTGTACAGATTTCTGGGACTTTTAATTAATTGCAGCCACAGTGTTTTCCCCAGGGAGGACGATCGTTTTGAAATAAGATGAATGCTATGAGTGACTGACTGAAAAACACTGCAGATCGACCGTGTGGCATTTAAAATGGCCCGAGCAGTTGTTATGACTCCTTCTGTTGCTAGGCTACTCTAGCAGTTCCTGTTTGCTCATTAGCAGAATCTGCTGTCCGTTATTACATTATGTGTCAACCAAGGACCATATCATGTTTGGGTGCCTAGTAAGTCGTGGCTAATGACTATACGCCAAATACATGTATTCATTGTTATTGTATTGTGCTATGAATGAAATGAGAGAGACGACGAAGAAAACGGGAGGGAGGGAAATGAGAGATGAAGAAGAGAACGCGCGAGAGAGAGAGAAATGAGAGAGGAAGAAGAGAACGAGAGAGACAGAAATGAGAGAGGAAGAAGAGAACGAGAGAGAGAAATGAGAGAGGAAGAAGAGAACGAGAGAGAGAGAAATGAGAGAGTCAGAAGAGAATGAGAGAGACATGAATGAGAGAGGAAGAAGAGAACGAGAGAGACAGAAATGAGAGAGGAAGAAGAGAACGAGAGAGAGAAATGAGAGAGGAAGAAGAGAACGAGAGAGAGAGAAATGAGAGAGGAAGAAGAGAATGAGAGAGACATGAATGAGAGAGGAAGAAGAGAACGAGAGAGACAGAAATGAGAGAGGAAGAAGAGAACGAGAGAGAGAAATGAGAGAGGAAGAAGAGAACGAGAGAGAGAGAAATGAAAGAGGAAGAAGAGAATGAGAGAGACATGAATGAGAGAGGAAGAAGAGAACGAGAGAGAGAAATGAGAGAGGAAGAAGAGGAAGAGAGAGAAATGAGAAGAAGAAGAGAACGAGAGAGAGAAATGAGAGGAAGAAGAGAACGAGAGAGAGAGAAATGAGAGAGGAAGAAGAGAACGAGAGAGAGCAATTAGAGAGGAAGAAGAGAACGAGAGAGACATGAATGAGAGAGGAAGAAGAGAACGAGAGAGAGCAATGAGAGAGGAAGAAGAGAACGAGAGAGACATGAATGAGAGAGGAAGAAGAGAACGAGAGAGAGAAATGAGAGAGGAAGAAGAGAACGAGAGAGAGAAATGAGAGATGAAGAAGAGAACGAGAGAGAGAAATGAGAGGAAGAAGAGAATGAGAGAGAGATAAATGAGAGAGGATGAAGAGAGTTAGAGACAGAATTGAGAGTTAGCAGCGTAAGAGAAGAGAGAGAGATTAGAGTGAGTAAGAGTGAACGAATGTGAAAGGGAACAGAGAGAGAGAGGGGGAGCAGTGGGTCATATATCAACCAAGCTCACACTCCTTCAGACTACCCACCAGGTTTAGTGCACTTAATAGATTCAGACCCTATCCATCTTCCATGACCATCCATTTGGTCAATATTTCACTGACAATCCGGGGGCTGCCCATAAGGCTAACCTGCCTGGTGTGTACCAACCACAAACAAAATAGAGATTTTCATAGCCGCACGCAGGTAACATGTACTTCTGACCTGAATCCGTGAACACCGCAGGTTTCTGCATCTACCTTCCTGTTCTCCGACTAACACACCCTACCCTCCTTCCTTACAGAGCCATGCACACTGAGGCCAACATTATTGGCAGAAGGGTACTATATAAGACCACTTTACATTGTTTAAAGGTTTCAATAGGGGAATGTTGCCACCCCAATCCATGAGACCAACATCAAACAGTAAGTTACATACTCAGGATAACATAGTGACAATGGCCTCAATGGCCTGGTACATCTCAGACCAGGTCAAACTAAGCAAAAGGATTGGTAACTTGCTCCCTTGCTTTCATACATGGAATGCAATCAGGACTGTCAAACAAGGAAGGGCAGAAGGACTTTACTAAACAAGCAAAACTATTCACTCTGAGGATTATATTCATGTACACAAAATTGACCATTGGAAGACACATCCCACTGGTCCCTAAATTCTGGGGCCAAAGAACAGTCTTGCCCACCAGTCCCTTGGGTGTGGGGTGCACAAAGCATTACTAACCAATTTAGGACAAATGTAATGGGATTATGAGACCTCTTTCTAGGACATTTATACATGAAATTGCACTTCCAGCCAATTGCTTTTGTAAAAAAGATGGAAATATAATCTGGTAAATTTGATCCATATTAAGAAATGTGAAACACTTAAAAAGATAAGTCAATTTCTCCCCAAACATTCAATGTGGTAGAAATATATTTATTTAAATTTACAGAAACACAACACTAAATATGTAAATAAATAAAAATTCAAATTCATGAAGAATCCACCAAATACCCAAATGGAATAAACGTGGAAATGTTAAAGAAGGTCATCAATGTAGTAGAAATGTATCAAAATGTGACTAATGGAATTGAAATTGATCAGCATGTGTGATGTAAACATTGTTATGAGATGGCCTGTTTGTACAAAAATTGAGGTAACATCAGAAGATGGCAATAAAGTTCAATTACTGTTAGAATATGTAAGATTTGGATGAAAGAAATGTTACGTTAACCTTTACGTTTTGGATGTTTTTTCTTTAAAGAAAATGAAGAAAACGTTGATATGTTTTTGAGCAAATAAAACCAAATCATGAATCGTGTCTGGTTAGGAGTAAAGTGAGTTGTTGGAAAGTATATGTTCACACTGTATATTAACCAGGGTACTCACACATATGAATGTTTTTGAAAGCTGACTCACTTTCAGGTCATCCAAAGATTGGAGCTTGACTATCCAGGATCCTTTGGTAGCTCTCCAGGAACCACAGGGGGTGGAAAGGGACATTGTAGGGGGCTTATCTTCCATTAAAATCATCTTAAAGTGGAGGTCTATCCATAAAGTATACCAGTAGCGTACAACAAAGTAATACATTTAGCAGGGAAAATATGTATAAAGGTTGCACTGATGACTGAGGTTCTAGTCACAAGGTGGTTTCTTCTAGTAAGGCCACGGCCTTGGCACTGTCCCTCAGGTGTTTCCAGAATGTGTTTAGCATTTCTTGGCCTTTTTTGCAGAAAGTATCCCAGCCTCACCCAGAGGTAAGGTGGTCCAGGAGGGGTTCTAGACCCTTGGTTGGGCAATGGTTGTCTCAGGATCCTGAACCTACCACCTAACCACTTCTTACTTACCACATTTCAGAGTTGATGCCCACCTGCCTGCATGAGCCTGTTGCTAGACATCACCTCTAGCCATCGAGCTGACTGTCGACCGAATGACCTTCATATTACGCCACATGCTTGTTTCTCCTCCTCCTGCTTCCCCTCAAAAATGAATAGGCATGTGCTGCCTTGCTTTCTGGTAATTGCTCACCCTATACCTCCTATTCTTGCAGGGGACAGACATCCTTTCATCCTCCTCTCTTCCTTCCTTCTATCCTCTCCTCCAACTACCATTTACATCTCTCCCCATCTCTAGCTCTTTCCACATATTCAATTATTTCAACCTCTCCTGCATTCTTTCCTTCCTGATGTTCACCTCTTCCAACCTCCGTTTACACCACTCCTCGTTGAAATCCCTTTGCAGATACACCTTCTCCTGTACTTTCAGCTACCTTTTCACCTCCACCTCCTCTGCACCGCTTACTGCTCTGTTACTCCAAATTCTCACAATCTCAAGTTCTATGCTGAGGCTTTTTGTATGGTTTGTTCCCTCTCCTTTGGCCGGTATCCATATGGCTTATTCCTTCATGTGATGATTACTGGCATCTGGCACTGGCTGGGCTTTAACAATGTGGGGTTACCAGGTGTGCTAAATAACTCCCTTATTGATTGATCAAAAGGCTGGATCATCATCTTGAAATGATCAGTTTCACGTATGCACGTAGGAACACATTTGCAAAGTTCACTGAGCGAAGAAGGAGTGATCGGCAAGTTATCTGCATCATGCCAGCAGGTTGCTGAGCCTGTGGAGGAATGTCTGCTGGGAGATTAAGGTTAGGGAACTATCTCAGCCTTCTCCTTATGTGACCCGTGTGAGCGTGCATGAACAAAAGTCTTGTCCCCATAACTTTGTTTGGAATCCTTAAAGATCCAATAGTGGTAGCAGCTTCAATGTACCCGTCCTCGGCCACAGAACCCCTGTGCAATGGGGTGAACCAGGAAATCCTCCCCATAATGCCCCCAGATCCTTCATGTTGTGGGTGGTGGGGCCTGCCCCCTGAGTATCTCCACACACAGCCGGTGTAAATTATCACAGGTGCAATGGCTAGAAATTATCACAGCGTTTTGGAAATGTGTATCTGTGGGCTCTCTGGAACAGCAATTGTATGGTAAAAGCATTCATGTAATTGCCTAGAATAATCATTATACCGCATTGCATTCATCCCATGGGGCATGTATAGGGGCTAACTTGTGTCCTGATGATGCTGCTTCCAACCCTGGTTAATTTAGCATCACATAAGACATTTATTGTAAAGTAAGTTCCAGGAGGCTGCAGGCAAGTTCACTCAAAGTTTCTTTATTGAGATGTTAAATCTGATAGCTCAATGTTGGGGCAGAGCATCAGGAGGGACCCACTGGCACTCACCACCCAGGCTAGATCAGCCAACTGCCTGAGATGGCACACTATTCACAGCCAAACATTCCAGGCACTCGTCAGCATTCCCACACCTGGGTGGCCGGTGCCAGTGGGCCCCCTCTGGGGCTCTGCCCTATAACCGAGCTACATACATGCAACATCGCAATAAAGGAACTTAAGTGAACTTACCTGCTGCCTCTTGGAACTTACTTTACAACAATGGCTATGAGCTGGCTTCAGACCTGGACCAACGGCGCGCAGGAGGTTTGCAGACCCACTGCACCCGAGAGTGTACCCCACCTCCCAGGGCTCATAAGAAAGGCTGTTGGAAAATGCCCTATCTGGTGCTCAAGGCCAACCAGGGTAGATTAGAAAGTCTGATGGAAAAGGCCCTGGCTGCAGCTGCCATAAGGCACCCAGAGAGGTGCCAGGGAACAATCTGAGAAGCTGCAGGGTGAGGAGAGGTGTCAAACAGCACCCAGGGTGGATAGGAAAATCAGCTGCATTGGGCACTGGCTGCAGCAGCTGATTATATTGCTCCTGGCAGCTGGAGACCGCACTGGCTGTGAGAACACGTGCCATAGCGCATCTGTGGCGGCCGCTAAGATTGGAAGTAGCTGGCAGGTGAAAGGTTGACCCAGAGCCTCAGATCACCCTGATCCTCTGCCCAGCTGGTGAAGTGCTAGGCAGAACAGAGACTGTTTGGGGGCACAGGCTTATTTTCGTTAAATGATTCTTTAAAAAAAGAAATTTGACCAAACTCTGTTCAATATTCCGACTAATGTGTGCCCAGAGGATTTTTTGTATGTTCAAGCATGTTGCTGCGCCTGGTGTGTCTTGGTGACTTGGTCATGCTGGTGGACAGCAGTCTGCCACATCCTTGGCTCGCGCTGGTCTTGCCCTGCGTGAGCCACAGATCTTTCGGAGGATGACGGCTGGAAGAGAGGCTCCTGTTCTGTTCGCCTCATCCACCTCCGCTCCATGTCAGTAATAAATTGTTGTGATTAATTACCTTATTCTTTCCCACAAGTGGCAACAAGGATCTGGGAAGTCAAGGCACGTTGGCGGAGGGAACTGAGCTATGCATATCACACGTTGAACTGAAGGTGGCTATTGAGGCGTTGCCTTCATCTTTTTTTAAAGAAAAATATTAAAATAAATAAAGCACAGAAGCCATTACACAGGAATAAAATATATCTCAAGTTGATATTGATATTGATATTTTATTTGTATCGTGCTCATGCACAAGTGTTTCAGAGCGCGACGAGGCAAGGGAGGGGCACAAGGGAGGAACAAAACAACGATCTTACTAGGCCCAGTGACATTGAGAATGCGCAAGTGCAGGGGAGAGGGAAAGTGCATGGGAGTGGGGGAGAAAGTGGAAAGTGCTGAGCAAAGTAATAATTAATTAAATATATAGATAAAAACAGACAAACAGTGGTAGTGCAGCCAGCAAGTGGCAAGTGCTAGGTTTAAGGCAACAGACACAGTCTGTCTGGTAAGCGCAGAAAAGCGGGGGGCTGTAGGGTTACAGCTACAGACCCCAGTGCAAAGGATTGCCAGGAGGCTGTGCGGGTGGTGGGCAGGGTGAGCAGGTACCTGGGCCCGAAAGTCAGAGGGTTACCAGGTGCACGATGCCGAGACAGAACAGATCAGCAGGGGAGAGGAGGACTGAAGGCAGAGCAAAGAGGAAGGTCTTGAGGTGCTTCCGGAACCAGAGATGGTTCTCCTCAAGTCTCAGAGTGGCAGGAGGCTGTTCCAGAGGGAGCCCCAGCCGAAGACAGAGATCTACCCCCAGCTCATTTCTTTGAGGAATGATGGACCCTAAGGGAGTTGGAGGTGGATGAACGAAGAGCTTGGGATGGAAGATATTTACGGAGGGACAGCTGAAGGAATTTCGGACCCAGGCCCCAGAAAGCCTCGTGGACAATGCAAAGGGTCGTGGAGGAGGACAAGTTAACATGGAGGAGAACAGAGAATATGAGAGGAGGACCTTTAATAGGGATGTGCAAGCGCTTATACAATTTTTACCATCTCCAGGAAACCATAGCATGAAATGGGAATTGTGGAGAGAATTGTTTGATGCTTACTTGGTTCCACAGAACAGTGAATAGTTAAGAGATTCTAAAAAACGGTCATTGTTGAAAACTGCGATTGGAGTGGAAGCAGTGAGGCTCATGAAACACTTACCTCTGGGTCGGGAAGAGGCAGATAAAGATCTATTTAGCATATGGATGTCGAGGCTAGAAGAACGGTTTGTGGAAAAAACCAATGTTGTTCGTGAACGGTTCAATTTTTATTCAAGTAAACAGTTACCTGGAGAAGGTATTGATGTCTATGTGGGAGCATTAAGAGGTTTGGCGGCAAAGTGTGAATTTGAGAAAATAAGTCCGGTCAAGTGCTGTGTGATCAGATATTGATGAATGTGCTGCACAAGAAGATTAGAGAAACACTTTGGACAGGAGCCAATCCTGATTTACACTCCACAAATGAGATAGCGAGGAGCATAGAGGCATCAGAGCTAAGCATTAACACGCTCAAAGGAGACAACAACAATGATTTGTGCACAACTGGGCCAGTCAAGAAGGTTCTACAAAGAGGAAGAAGGGATGTGCAAAGTTCATATGTGCACCAACCAAGGAGGAGACAAGAGACATTGCTTCAGGTGTGGGATGGAGGATCATCTCGCTAATAACAAGAAGTGTCCAGCATTGGCGCAACTATTCGCATTGAGGTCGTAAAGAACATTTCGCAAGGATGTGTTACGTGAGGCATAAGAACAAGATATATTACATTAAAGGGAATATCGTCAGCAGTGAGGACGGTACAGCTGATTGTATTTTAATGGTGTCTGGATGTGTTGATCAGGACAATTGGGAAAGACTGTGGTAATGGGTCTCATTTGATGGACACAGGCAGAGAGTAATTGCAGACTCATGTTCAAAGTACACCATTTTGGGTTTGTAGGACTTGAATGATGTTTTTGGGAATGCAAAATGTTCAAACCTGACATCAGTTTAGGAGGATATGGTGGTGGTAAATATAACATTTTAGGGGATGTGCTTTGTTACATCAAATACCATGGCAGGAAAATTAGAGCTAAAGTACATATGGCGGAATCTGGATTCAGCAAGCAGAGTTATAGATGAATTTGAATCCCGGGAAGACAACAGGTTTTGTGTATAGGTGTGGGAAAGAGGAAAGATACAATTGATGCTTATCCAACATTGTTTTAGAAAGAGTTGGGATTGTTGAACAAATTTGTGCAAATCTGCAGTTTCACAGAGCATGTCCAGAGGTAACAGGTGCCATGCCTGACAGCTGCTGTGATAGAAAAGTCACTGCAGTGTCACTGCAGTGCAGAGTCTGCATTTACAATGTGCACCTCTGTTCTCAACCACTTAACTATGCTAAACTATAATGCTGGTGTCAGTTTAATGTTCCAACACAAGCAATGCATAATAATTAAGGCGATATCTGATCTGTATCCTGCACATGTCAACACTGCGAGGCAGGTCAGCTAGTGATAGGCTTTATGTATTCTCCTTAGACTGGCTGTCTCTGCTGTAACCAGCAAGAGAATAGCTGGATGGAGCTGCCTTTTTTTGATCCTTTGGGAGTGCGTGTAACACCGCTCTCCAGCCCAGGAAGCTCTAAGCAAGAGCAAAGCGGGAAGCAGTTTGCAGAGAGCACACCTTAAACAAATGGACCAGACAAACACCAGCGTGCGGCATACCAAAGTGCCATTGATGATGTGGGCTCGTGAAGGGGGCAGGATTATTGTAGCTAAAGTGAGCTCAACATAGTTAGGGAAGGATTTCACCATCTCAATTTCCCCTAGACTTCTTTCCTTCCTGCTCCTCCAATTCCTGTAGGGCAAATCCCTTTGGGTAAGATACAAAAAGGGAAAGAATACTTGTTCCTTGAAGAGAGATTGGGCCCCTTAAAGCACACTTGATTTGATCCAATTCCATGTGGACTCGTGCCTTTATAAGGAAGGCATCTACCTCTATTTGATAGATTCATTCCAAGATTAAAAAAGTAATGAATGATCTCCGGTCATTTCACTGAAATGTTTATACCAATTTCACTCACATTACTTTATAAACTGGCTGGAAGGACTGCTAGCTTTTTTGAAAAGACTTGCTTTATCTGTAAACAATTGATTTTGGATGTTGGCGAATAAAATATGTTGAACTCACCTATGTGACGTATATTTGCCAGCTATTTAAATTAAATACAATAAACGCTCTGGCAGTCCTTATAGGTCTTAATGTGCCAATGTTGTGAATATCGTCTTTTGAAAGAACACATTTTGTTTTAGCTTTACAATAAATAAAATTCCCCTGAGAGTCGTAGGTGTACTACAATGCACACAAGCAAAACACAAGGAGGTAGAGAACGGCACAAACAACTATTTTGTGAACAACACAGCGTATGCATTACTCAGTTCAGATGGGCAGTCAAAAATGCTTCTACGTCATTATGCAGGCGCTCAGCAGGAAAATAATGGACAACTTCCCAGTGGGTAGATTTTGAAAAATATATATTTTGCAAATTTAAACATATATAAAAACATAGGATAAAAAGTTCACAGGTCCAACTAGTAATTAGCTGATCCTACATTTTGCCATCAGTAAGCTTCACAAAGGATAAACGATGGATTGGGACGTACCATCATTAGTATAACCACAGCGTCAAATGGATCAACCACATAATACAAGCAATGTTCATTCAACTATGTGGGAAGGTATGCATATTACCTAGGAGTATTGCAAATAATTTAGAAGTGTAAACCTATTTTATTTAAATAAGAACAATCTGTCTTCTGGAGGTAATGATATTGTTTGCCTCACATGGTTACCTTCACTAACTGAAAACAACGGGATGGTGCCCCGGGACTTTTATTTCTTCCTTATGATTTAGATTTTTTAGGTTCTGACCATCCCTTTAACATCTCTTCATAAATCCTCAGTGTTTTGTTTTAGTCACAATACATAAGTCAATTCTTGTTGATTAAGAGGGTCCTTCTCTGCCATTTCCCACTTCGTATGCCTCAGCCATTGGAATCTGGCCCACTGCATGTTATTTGTATCATTTTGCATTTTTAAAGTGCTCACACAGCCCGGGGGCATCGAGGCGCTGTTACAGGAGTTGTTTGTTTTAGTTGCGTAGTTGTTTGTCTTAGTTGCGTATTTATAACGGGCTTAAATACCCGAGGTTTCTAAGCGCGGACCCAGGAATCGATCCTGTGTTGGTTGGTGTCATTTGGCCTCCAAGGCGAGCATGTTGCCGCTGAGCTATCCTCCCTTGACTCATGTGCCTCAGGCACTGGAATTTCCACCACTGCATATTGTAAGTAACTCCAATCAAGCAATCCCACTAAGTCAGTACCTTGTCTGGGATGCCCAAGGGAAGCCCTTATTTATATATTTTTATGGCAAGTTATAATCTGGATGATGAACCCTTGTATAACACCCCTCTCTTAGAATCCCCCTTGACCCCACTGAGCCAAGAAGTAGGCTCGTTTTGCAAATTTAAAGGGTTTATTTGAAAAATTAAACAATATATATATATATATATCACACTTTTATAACAAATTAATAATTGATATCACACTTATGAATATAATGTTGATCAACAATGGGTAACCTAACACTATCACACTTCTTTACAATCAATGAGGAGTTGGTATAGGATGGATAAGGCAGCGAAAATACTTTTATGGTTTCAAGGGAAAAGCAATGAGGAATAAATTACAGTACAGAAATACTTGATATGATTTTAGCAAAAGATAATATAATCACTTTTTCTCTGGCAATTCACTCCCCCCCCTATGCAATATAAGACATGGAAGGAAAACACACAGTCTTCAAGAATGCAATCAAATACAATACGAAAATTCAGTCCCCCCCCCAGCAAGCTTAGAGGAAAACAGGTAGAAGTTTGAAACACAGGCCCAAAATGCTTTGAATGTGATGACAATGAAGTGAGAAATGTGCTAAAAATGCTTTAATTCCCTCTAGAGGTTCAGGGTGGGTGATATCTAGTTTATATTAGTTCAGGCTCACTTTAGCAATGCTCTATGAGTAACTAACAGGTTAAAACGAATTTTACCAAAGGAAAGCAAGAAGCTGCTGATTTTTACATGTGGCTGAAATTGTGCAAAATGTCAAATTGCGGCAAATTTACTTGCGCGCGTCGAGAGTAATTACGGAGACACTATAAGGAGTAGGAAGTCGGTTCTAGGTTTGTTGGAAAGCCTAGAATCTTAGCTTTAAGATGAAATCTCGTTCCTAGCACAAAGGGTTCCGGAGATACGGACGATTTCGTGAAAGTAGTTTTTCGGATTTGAAATTTTAAAGCTCAGAATGACAGATGACAGTTTTCAGTTTTAAAGATGACAGAATGACACGATTCTAGGAGGCAGTTCTAATAGGCTAAAATACTTTGGATTAGATTATTTTAAACTAAGAGATTGGTTTTGGCACAATGAGTACTCACACTATATTTTTGAAATAAGCCGTCAAGGTCTGGTCAGGTTGGACGGGACTTCCGGCGGGTGGTTCTGCACAGCGGTCTGGTCTCTGGTTCTGCTCTCAGCACTGCACAGTTCTGGTCTCTCTGGATCTCTGGTCTCTCTGGATCTCTGGTCTCTCTGGATCTCTGGATTTGAAGTCTGGAGTCTCCCGGCAAAGCGTCCCGCAAGAAAGTGGAAAGTGAATCCTCTACCTGGGTTTCAGTGGCCCTTTTTATGTGTTTTGAAAATGGGTGTGGGCCTGGGCCTAGCTAAGCCTGCCCCTCTCTACTTGTCATTGGCCCAATTCTCCCCTCTCCCATGATTGGGGGAAGGAAATGGATTGTCATCATGATGAGGTCTGTTTATGGGTCAGAGGATCCTCCCCTGGTCAATTTGCCCACAAATCTATATTTGATTCAAATACATATTTCCTAGATACACAATTTGTTGAAATTCCATGTACACATTATATATTCCTTATGGTCCATGCTTGTCCGCCTCTGATCTTCCTGGGGGCTTGCATTCAAAAATGACAACATTTTGCGCTTTTTGGCTGGTTTTGCAATATTGGATTTTCATCAAAAATAACACAACTGTGCGCAAGGAGTATGGACATTAATTGATGAAGTGTCAGATTTTTAACATGCAGACATTTGGAGTAAGACCCTATTTTCTGCTAGCAACCCCCCAGAATACACCACAGGGTCCTAACACCTCTTAAAACGTGCAGAGAAAAATCACAAAAATAATGAGATTACTTATATAATTCTGACAAGTCCGCACTATGAGTTATCTATCTTTTTAACATTATGCCCTGGTCAAAAAGGGGTGTGGATACCCACATCACAGGGTGGAACAACTGGTTTATCCACTTCCCCTAAGCACAGCTGCTAGCAGAGGCACTGCCCCTCCCAGTTTCTCCCAAGAGGAAGCCACTTTACGGCCCCCCCAATATAACATTTGCCTGAGCCAAAGAAGGCCCATTGTTCAGTTCCCTGTAGTCCCCAGGGGCCACTCCCCTTTCAATCAACAGGTCCATGTGATCTCCTTTTGGTGGGGCCAGCAGGATGCAGCCAGGCCTGGGAAGAGTTGTTGAGCCAGTTGGGGGTAGTTGTCAGGCAGAATTCAGCTAAATGTCACTTTAGTTCCCAGTTTTCTACATTCAAATCTAACTTACAAGCAGCTATTTTTTATATATACATTAAATAATTACTTCCTTCAAGTCATTTCAGAAAATAGTTTTACATTGTATCCACCTCTTAGCAAGTCTTTCCTTGGCCTGGTTTCAGTTCATTTGTTCAGTTTTACACAAAAGTATGGTGGTTTTAAAACGCCGGCTTTCTGATAGTGGTGAGCACCGGTACTGCATCCATTTTTGACATTAAGAAAATGAATTCCCCACAGTTCTGGGTTGCTTTTGGCAATCAGCATTGCCATTCCCAATGGTTTCAGGTTACTGTGTGTGTAGCCCAATGGTGGTTTTAGGCAGTGCCCTCCTGTGCTCACAACATAGGCAAAAATGGGTGGCAGCCTATTCTTCATGTTTTCCCTGTGCACTCTCTGGGGAATTTTGGCCATCATGATGTTTTCAATGCCAGTACTGCACAGTTTTATGGTAGGGCTTGGCTGCATGGGTAAAACATCCCACAATATGCCTCTGCCACTGGAATCCGCACCACTGCAAATGCCTCAGCCACTGGAATCTGGTCCACTGCATATGCCTCAGTCACTGGATTATGGGGATTTATGCATCGGTTCCTCTTGAAACATGTTATGACCATTCCCTCCATTCTCTAAACATTCATCCATGCTTGGACTGCAGTGCTGGAAACTGTTCAGGGTAAGAGGCTTTCTAACATTGGTAATCACACCATTCATCATTTATTTCAGCAGGGAGTGAACATTTCTGTCCTAAGAATATGCTTATGCTGTTAGTTTATGACCCTTATTTGTGGTCATAAATCTATACAGGATGAGATACTGACAAGAAATGCTTACTTCACATTATCAGTCTATCCACATTTTATTTAGATTGCCTCTCTCCACTTAGGTAATATTCAGGGAAGCCCACACTCTACAATATCCCCCTAGAAAAAGATATGTTGATTTGTCCTTGTCCTAGCCCCATTCTTCCTTCATTCAGTGCTGACTGTGATGAATCTCGGGAATGTGTCCCTTCTCGCCAAGAGGGGGCCCCTTCCTGTGAGGCTAGGGAGGTGAATCCACTCTGCAATACCCTCCCTAGTGGTGTTGGGGCAAGTGAGACATGGCTGGGATAGATCCCCCCCTTAGGAGACAAGGACTCCAGATCCAAAGAGGAACTCCCTCATGCTTGATATACCATTGACAAAATGGGATGTATTAACACAAGAAGACATGAACTGTTGCAACTGGGACAAAGAAACTACTAAATTATATCATTATCCTATGGAAAGGATAATGTCCCTTTAATTCATGACGTTAAAAGACATACATCTCGAAAATGGAGGAGAGAACAGCAGCTGAAGCAGAGAGTAAAAGTGGCAAATGTAGCTGATCGAGGTTCTCAGCTCCATGATAGCTGATCTGTAGGACGAGGAAGCCTGCAAGTTTTAAACTCACTTGCAAGGGCACTATAGGACACCAAACTCACACCGGTCCACAAAGCTGAAGAAGCAGCAGGGTAGGAACCCAAGAAGAGGTGATGGTGAGACCACAGGAGCAACTCTGTGGTGGACAGCCGGTGCGAGTAATGTCACTGACACCACTGGCAAAATGAGGTCTCATGGCATCTAGGCATGCGGTCAAGCAACAGCATCCCAAGAGGTAAGGAGAGAGAAACCAGAGCCTAATGCCCAATAAAAGAAGGCATGCGATGTCTAGAGAGAGACAATCCCTGAGATAGAATCCTCCGGAAGCATTCTCCGGCAAGACCAATGATAAACGGGATACCATGAGGTACAGGAAGATTCAGAGCAATTATTATCTCACCCCGCTAACTCATCAAAGTAGGGAATGTTAAAGAGAGTAACCTTTGAAGCCAAATTACTACAAAAGTTGTGAGTTAAGAGATAACCATTATACCATGCAGTTAACTATGTGCAGTAAACAATATGAAACGTAATTAACTTCGAAAGAAAATAGATATGAAGATTGCGAATTCAGACAGAACCATTATTTCACACACTTAACTCACAGTGTAAAACATAAAAGAGAGTTAATGTTGAAACCAAATAGATACCAAGCTTATGATGTGGGAGAAAAGCTGTATAAGAATCTGGAGAGAGAGAGAATCAGAGTGAGCTATTTAATATTATAGCTAAAGAAAGGGATGATTTGAAGTAAAAAAAAATGGAAAACAGTCACAAAAGCAAGTGACCCAAGAGAAGTGGAACTGTTATAACCTGAGGGTGAAAGAGTTACAGCAAAATCATACTCCCTCAAAATCGATTGAAAGGGAAGAACGAAAGTTCAACTCCTCCCAAAAGGAGTTAAGGAGGCTAAAACTAGATCATATATTAAATCATAATACAAAAAAACTCTAGGGGAATAAACAGAAAACGTCACCCCTAGTGATTGAAACACAACACAAAAACAGGCATATTTGGAAACTGTGTTAAAGTAGTTTGCCCTGTTAGGTGGTGGTGATGCAATATTTTGTCACTGGTGGTGATGTCTTTGTTACATTTGTGTATTGAATATTTTAGATGTTTGTTATTAATTAAAAATGTTTACTTTTGTATTTAAGATTGAGTAGTGTTACTGGTGTTGTACACGTCTACAGAACTATATGACTAGGTCTGTTTTTGTATTGTGATCGTATATTAAAGAGTGGTACTAGCAGTACCCTCTGGAGAAGGGAGTCATTACACTGATCTAAGTTAGTTTTCTCTTAGTGGTAGGGTAAGTTAGGGTGGTTTCGGACAGCAGACTTTTTTCCTTTGGACAATCACGACTAACGAGCACCATAGTTAGTAAAGTAGGTAGGAATCACCCATAGTCATAGGGAAAGTTAGGCCTTCTATCTTTACTTAATAAAATAACCTATACTATGTCATCTGAGTGTCCGTGTCCTTCTGAATTCCCACATTATATGGCCATTGTTTGCTTTTGTTCACTGTTCTTGCATTGATTGTTTGCATCTTCTCTTTTATCCTTCGATTGCTATATAAAGGGTGAAAATTGCGTCATGTAGTAATTACACTTTCGGTGAAATTACTGTGTATTTGTTATGTTCTGTGACTGTTGCAGCTCTGCACTGATCTGCTCACATCTATGTTGTCTTGATTCTTTATAAAATATGCATTATAATTTTTTTTATTAGCATATTTATAGTTTGCATTTAAACTTTTTTGTGCTATTTATTAAAAGAAAACACGCTTCCACTGAATTGCTGACAAGATGAGATATGTAAAATCCGATAAAAAGTATGTAGGGTCAGGGAGAGGAAAGAAAAGAAAAAAAAATAAAGAAAATAAATAAATCAAACCCCCAGACCCTTTCCCAAAAGTCTGATAAAAGCTCCAGTCTTCAGTTTTTTCCTCTTGTCTCAGAGGGTCTCTTCCTTTCGTCTTCTTCCACCGTCAGTCTCTCAAAGATTTTTTTGACGAAGGGCAAAATAGCCTAGAATCTCTGTATTTCTCCTCCCTTCACACAAGTTAACCCAAAGTGAGTTGGGGGATGTTGTTGTTGAATTTTGAAACAAATGTCCCAAGTACTTTGTTCTTATGTCCTTCAGTGACTCACATTTAGTAGTTAGGTGTTCAAGGGTTTCAAGCGTACCCTTACAGAGCCGGCATGTGTAATTTCGCATTGAAGCTACTTTACTTCTCTCAAGAACTTCATTTGTTGGAAGCAGGTTAAAACGGAACCTCATGAAATCTTGTCTCAAAGTGGGAGAGGAGAACTTTGTCAAGTATCTTGGAACTTGGCCTTGTTTCCTATTATCTTTTGTTATCCCTCCATGCTCCGAATCTGTTCATCTGTGTCTATCCAGTCTTGGTCGTAAAGTTTCTTCTTGACATGGTCAGGATTTTCCAATAAAAGCTCTTTTTTAGTATCTCCACACATGTAGATCTCCATTCAGTTAGAGACTTCTCACTGTTTGAGTAAATGGCCTTATGTAGGACTTTGTACCCTCTTTCGCCTGTTGGTTGTAAACATTTCCTCAACAGTGACAGTGATCTCCAGACCATGATGGTGTACAGTAACACCATTCCCATTTCTCTCCTGATCACTTCTACCTGGAGGGAGCTTGGCATATTCAGAACACATCGCCAAAATGCTCCCTCAACCTGCCCCCACAGAGAGCCTGCAAGTTGTAGCTGAGTTTCAGAGCCATACGTCAAAATGGGAGTCACCTTCAGTTTATAGAAGTTGATGATGGGTAGTAGGGTAAATTTGCTGTATTTACGATTGATTATTCTAGACTGGGTTGCATTATTAATTACTTCAGAAACTATGCATCAAATACATGTTATAGATATATGTGCTTATCTTACAAACACACAACCCCTGACCCCTCCATTGAGAAGCCACATATCAAAGAAACCAGCGTCTTACCAACATTTTCCTTAATTATTTTAAATTCTGTTTATTGAATTCAAGAAAAAACACCAAAAGAAACAACAAACCCCCCCAAAACATACAGTAACTAACCAATGAAAAGGGCAATTAACATGGCAAAACTGGCATTGAATGACAAGTTTCAGATATTGTGCACACAAAAATTTGCATAATGAATGCAAACATACACGTCAGGGGGCCCGAACACAGTCCATTACACAAATTGTGTTATATGAGTCATTCAGCTGAATCAGTGTATGCATATTATAAAAAATCACCAAAGGGGTTTATCATCAGAGCGTGGCAGCATCGCATGCAGGAGAGCCTTCCGACCTTTCAAATTCCAAGTGGTTTCCTGCCTGCTCCTCTTCAAGACCCTGTACCATTCCACCATCTCTGCAGTGGACCATCTCAACCAATCAGGTCACCACACATCATAGTGGGGACCCGCACTCATTCCCCATGACATGGCAATTCTACCCTTATCTAGGATACAAGTCAGGCCCATAATCTTAACAACATGTTTGATTTTATCCGGGTGGGAGTAGACCCCCAGCAGGCATTCCCTGGGGGTCCAGCTATATTGGCATAGCCCTGCAGCCCCCAATACCTGTTGAACTTGAAGGCAAAGGGAGTGCACCTTAGGGCACTGCCATAGCATATGCACGAAGAAATCTGCAGTAGCACCTCCAAACCACGGGCACTTTGAGGATGCACCTCCGTTAAAGCATTCAACCCTATGGGGGTCATGTACATGCTGTACAGGACATTTAACTTCAGTAGATGACATTGTGCATTCCTAGAGACCCTTTTTGGGGAACATCAGTACTGTATCCCACTGTCCATCTTCTAATGCATCGCCAAGATTTGCCTCCCATGCACCTCTAAATTGTGTAGCCGTACACTTGCACCCATAAGCAAACTGTGGTAGATGCGTGTAATGGGTTTACCTCTGGCCTTCAAACCATTTAGCGTGCCAAGACATCATCACACTTGGGCTCCTCCGGCCATACTGTGAGAAATATGAAGGTATCTCACCCGCTAGTTGCCAGAGATCTGTCATCCAGGGGGCCAGGACATGGCCATCACTATTGGATCCAGTTAGGATCACCCGGAGGGGGTTTTTGGGGAGTGGCGGGGATGGGCACCTTTTCCCCATTCTACCCTGTAGGATATTTAGACGCTCTAGCCCCCCCCCTCCCTTTCCAATACAAACACTTTCTTACACAGTGAAAGACAACAGACTAACACCAGAACTGTTTACCTGACATGTCCCAACACAAGGGTCAGGCAGGGTCAGGCAATTGAAAATAACTACAAACAACTGACGGCCCTTTCCCTTCCTCACAGGGATAAAAGGCAGAGCATGAGGACAGCAGTTCAAATGGAGGAGAAAGGCAGCAAGACTTGAAAGGACCTCAAGGAAGGAAGTGCCCTTGCCCTTTTTGACCCAGACCCTCAAAGCCTCCATGAAAGGAATCATAAGACTGGGAACTACAGCTCGCGTGTGGTGTAACAGATGTCAACGGTGCACAGGGCCCTCCTGCACTGATAACCAAGGCAGGGAGATGCGCTTGCTACCGCGGTACCGTCCTCAACTCCAGAGACAAGGCAAAAACGCCAAGAAGTTCAGCACAGTCAGAGGGAGAACTGATAGTAAACTGGACTGTGCTGAGTGACGGTTGCAAACTGCAACATGATATGAAATGAAAGAACTTATGAACAAAGAACTTGTATGTTACTGAACTTTTAAAGCCCAGGGAAAGACCAGCTTCAGAGTGGTCCAGTGCCACGTGGGCACTCATTTGAAAGACTCTTGCTGGTCCCCTTTTGTTGAAACTACAAATACAAGGAGGCTCTAGGAGAGCCTGACGAAAAAGGTCAAAGTGGTCATACAAGGGTCGAGTAAAACCCCTTGCAGAGTCGAAAGTCTTTGACAAGCAGACAAGAAGAAAACTAAAAGAAGAGAATCCTGCATTGTGATAAAGCAAAGTGAACTCTGTATCTGGCCGTAGTGAACCGACTGAGGTAGGTTAACATTAAAGAAGCATCAAAGCCCGGTTGAGGGTGATCCAGGGATGAAGAGTCATCACCCAATGCAAGAGATTATGGAAGGAACAAGTTACTTACCTGTAACTGTTGTTCTCCAGCATGGGTC
Source organism: Ambystoma mexicanum (assembly GCF_040938575.1). NCBI lineage: Eukaryota > Metazoa > Chordata > Amphibia > Caudata > Ambystomatidae > Ambystoma > Ambystoma mexicanum. The sequence goes on along the minus strand of NC_090933.1, from coordinate 966,217,765 downwards.
TGGCATGGATTCACATGCTCATGAATATTCCCTGTCGTCAGGCTGGGAATCCTCGGTAAAGAAACAATCAGTATCAGTTTCTTTTCTGATCTGTCTTTCTTAGTAGTAACCAATCACTGATCTCTGGGTCATACTGCCCCCAGCCAATGACTGCCCTCTCCCTAAACCCCGCCTCTGGCAGCCATCCTCAGATTTGGTAGCATGCCAAGTGGCAGTATGACCAAGTGAAGAGCCGCAGAGGGGTAGGTGGGAGGGTTCGCATGTGAATCCATGCCAACCCATGCTGGAGAACAACAGTTACAGGTAAGTAACTTGTTCCTTCTCCAGCATGGGGTCTGGCATGGATTCACATGCTCATGAATAAAAGAATACATAGCAGTATACACATGCACAACCACGGGAGGTGGCAACAGGCTCAACATTAAGCAATACAACAACTCAACATTAAGCATCTCTTAACTCCTCACCAGGCTCACCTTAAGCGAACAGGTTGCGCAGCACTGCTTGGCCGACCCTGGACTCCTCCCTGTAGTCCCGATCGATGTAGTAGAATCTTGTGAAGGTGTACGTCGACCTCCACGTAGCAGCCCTGCAGATGTCCAGCAGGGGCACACCAGACAGGAATGCCGTGGTAGCAGCGATCGCTCTGGTCGAATGGGCTCTCGGACGACCGGGCAGCGGTCCGTTTGCCAACCGGTGACAATGCATGATGCAGCCGGAGAGCCATCTGGAAATGGAAGTCTTCGAGAGAGCCTTCCCTTGATTCACAGTCCCAAAGTTCACAAACAGTTGTGACGTCTTCCGAAAACTCTTTGTGCGGTCCACGTAGAACTTCAGCGCTCTAGCTACATCCAGCGAGTGCAAAGTCCTCTCGGCCGGCGTCGAAGGCGATGGAAAGAAAACTGGTAAGACCAAGGGATCGTTGAGGTGGAAGTCCAACGACACCTTGGGCATGAAGGAGGGGTGCGTCCTCAGCATCACGCTTGTGTCATGAAAAGTCAAGTATGGAGGTTTGCAAGATAGGGCCTGAATCTCTCCCACTCGTCGTGCAGAGGTGATGGCCACGAGGAACGCTGTCTTCCATGACAGGAACTTCAAAGGTGCCGAATGCATAGGCTCGAATGGGGCTCCCATGAGCCTGGTCAGCACCACATTAGCTCCCACGCCGGGGCAGGAGCCTTCACCGGCGGGAATGATCGGAATAGTCCCTTCATAAATTCCTTCACCAGGCGATGAGACCACAAGGACGCCCGGCCCGTCGTCCTGGTATATCGGGAGATGGCAGCCAGATGTATTTTTATGGAGGTGTGAACCAGTCCAGCCTTGGCCAGCGACAGCAGGTACGGCAGCACTTGAGGGGCCGTAATTCGCAGAGGGTTAATCTTCTGTGCACGGCACCAGACAGATAACCTCTTCCATTTATGACCGTAACACTTGAGAGTTGAGGACGCCCTGGCCTTTGCAAGAACCTCTCTGCAATCAGCTGGGATATCGTACCCTCCAAACTCTAGTGCTGCAGGAGCCAGGCCTGCAAGTTCAGCGACTTTGTGTCGTGGTGGAGAATGGCCTCTCTTTTCTCTGGAGAGAAGATCCGCGTCCGCCGGCAGCCTGACTGGCGGGGACGTTGACAAGTCCAGAAGGTCCGGGAACCAGATCTGCCTCGGCCACACCGGTGCGACGAGGATCATCCTGCACCTGGACTTCTTGAGCTGGTTGATGAGGCGGAGCAGCAACGGCAATGGAGGGAACGTGTATAGAAACAGGCCGTCCCAAGGGAACGAGAAAGCATCGCCCATGCTCCTCAGCTGTGGGAACCTGCTGGCGAACCTCTGGCACTTGGAGTTCGTCGCCTTCGCGAACAGGTCGATCTGGGGTTTGCCCCATCGTTGGTGAGTCGATCCACTTGATCCTGGCGCAGTTCCCACTCGTGGCACGAGCGCAGCTCCCTGCTGAGTGAGTCGGCAATGGTGTTTTTTATTCCTGCCAGGTGGAAGGGAACCAGAAACATCCCCTGGGCGACGGCCCAGTGCCACAGATCCTGGGACTCCTTGGATAGGGCTGGGGATCTGGTGCCCCCCTGTTTCCGAATGTAGAACATAGTGGTGGTGTTGTCGGTGAAGATCCTCACCACTTTGTCCTTGAGGGACGGGAGGAACGACTTGAGCACCCAGAACACTGCTCAGAGCTCCAAGATGTTGATGTGAAGAGACCTCTCCTCCAGGAGCCAAAGGCCTCTTGCGTGGAGGTCTCCGGTGTGGGCCCCCCAACCCTCCAGAGAGGCGTCCATAGTCACCGTCTCCTGAAACGCCGCGGTTTGAAAGTCCGTGCCTGTAGTGAGGTGAGCCCGGGTGCCCCACCATAGGATCACCCGACAAAACTCCTCGTCGAGAGGGATCCTGTTCTTGAAGCAGCCCCTCGCCTGAAACCGAAGTCTGCAAAGGGGCACAAGGTAGAGGCATGAGGACATCATCCCGAGAAGGGACTTGATGGACCTCACCCTGGCCACGTCCGTGGCTAACAGGTGCCGCACCTTGCCCAGGATGGTCTTGGTCCTCCCAAAAACAGTGCTACTTGCGATGGAACCAGGTGGGATTTGGGGTAGTTGATGGTGAACCCCAGTTCCGTGAGCAACCGGACGGTCCTCGCCGTATGGTCGACGGCGAGTTCCCTTGACCTTGCCCGGATTAGCCAGTTGTCCAGGTAGGGGTAGACGTGGATCCCCCACAGGCGCAGCCGCGCCACCACTGGTGCCAGGCACTTGGTGAAAACCCTGGATGCCGACTTTAATCCGAATGGTAGGGCTCTGAATTGGTAGTGACGTCCCTGAACCATGAACCTGAGGAACTTCCTGTGCCTTTTTAGAATGGGGATGTGGAAGTAAGCATCCTCCAGGTCCAACGACGATAGGAAGTTGCCTTCCTCCAGCTGTCCCAGCACATGCTGGAGGGTGAGCATCCTGAATTTCTGTGCCTTGATGTATTTGTTTAACCGACGCAGGTCCAGGATGGGGTGCCAACCGCCTGTCTTCTTTCTGTAGAGGAAGTACCTTGAGTACACTCCGGAGCCCCGGAGCCTCCTGGGGACGAGCTCGATGGCACCTTTCTTGAGCATCGCCTTTACTTCCAACAGCAGTTGAGGGACATGATTCTCCTTCCTGGCCACGGGAGGAATGCGAGGGCACTTCTTTAGATATTCCAGCGAGTGCCCGTTGGCCAGGGTGTCCAACACCCAACGATCGGTGGAGATGGACTCCCACACTCTGACGAACTTCGTCAGCCGGCCTCCCACCAGGGTGCTTCGGTTGGGGCCCGACAACTCGGCCGGGTCAGTCTTTCTTGGAAGCGGCCATGCCACCTTGGCCTCCTTGGCGACGACGGCGGGAACCCCCTTGCTTGCCGCGACCTCTGTAGGCCTCCTGGGAAGAGGAGTGGGCCGCCTGGCGGTAAGTGGAGGAGCCACCGCTGGATCCTTTGGAGGCACCCTGTCTGCCTCTAGGGCTCCGAAAGGGCCGTCGCTGCTGAAGCACCCCAAGGGCCCGGGCCCTCTCAGAGTCCGTCTGGATGGCCTGTAGAGACTCATCCACCACCTTACCAAAAAGGTTGTTGCCGTCGAACGGCATGTCCAACACTCTGGTCTGGACGTCCTGACGAAAGTCTGTCGCTTTGAGCCATCCTCGTCGTCGGAGGCAAACTCTGTTGCCCAGTTGGCAAAATCCGGTATCGGCAATGTCCGTTGCCACCTTTATGGCGTGATCCGACGCCACCTCGCCCTCCTGCAGAATTTCTAGGGCCTCCTTCCTTTTGTCATCAGGCAGGAAATCTACCAGGGGAGCTATCTTGAACCAGAGCTCCCTGTCGTAGCTGGCCACGATCGCTAAGGCATTGGCCGCCTTAATCGTCGTCGCCGCCGACGAGATAACTCGTCGTCCCATAGAGTCCAACTTCTTGCCCTCGCTGTCCGGCGGGGAAGTGGAAGTTGAAGCCGCCGCGCCCGCTGCCTTCTTCTTAGCCTCTGCCGAGACGACCGAGTTCGGCGTGGGCTGGGCCCTGAGGCACAAGGGGGCGGCATAGGGGACTCGGTACTTCTCATACCTGTTCCTCTTGGCCTTTGTCGTGGCAGGGTTCTTGTTGACAGCAAGCCCCTTGTCCCAGGTGTCGTCGAGTAAAAGCACCGCGAGGACCATCTTCCTCTTAGCCTATCGCTGTTGGTACAGAAGCCCCTCCTTTTTCTGTTCTTCAGGGCACAGCTGGAAGAGCTTGGATGCCCTGGTTATCATGGCTTGGAAAGAGCCAACCTCGTCAGCTGGGGACGCCCGCAGGGGGGGGGTGACGACAGGATGTCCGCTGTGTCATCGCCGCCGTCATTGTCCGTCCCCGTCACCGTATCCGTCACCGTATCCTCTCTAGGGTCCGGTGAGGGGGATGAGGGGTCTACCGGTCTTCCAGGCATGAAGGGCGGAGCGGGGTGGACTCTCCTCCGCTTGTTCGGAGGGCTTTCCGATGGGCCTGGTTCCGGCTCCTGCGTCGGGGTGCTTGGTAATCTCGTCCTTATCTCGGTACAAGGATTGGATTGCCAACAAAATGGCCGCCGAGCTATCCTGAGGCTCGGGCAATGGCTGCGACGGACGGGATGGCCGCTCCACTGGGCCCTGTTCGTCGTCGTCGTCGCTATCTTCGATCACGTCAGCAGGGACCGGTCCCTGGGATCGAACCTTCTTGAACCTCTCGTTGAGGTTTATGAACCTCTTGTTGAGGCCTATGGACCTTTCGTTGAGGCCCTTCTCGGTCTCCACCAGTTCCTCCTCAGAGGCTGATTCTGAGTTTGTAATGGCCACCGGCCCCCCTCTTTTTCAGCCGGGGCTTTCACGGGGGTCTTAGCGATGGGCTGGAAAGAGGATTCCCTCCGCGGCGGCAGGGATACTCTAGGCCCAGAGGCCGTTTCCATTGGCGTAGTCTCAGCCGGCTCTGCCAGGGTCGCAGCGACCACTTCGGTAGAGGCCTTAGCCGGGTGGATCAAAGCCCTCACCACCTTAGGTGCGTCTTCCTCTTCCCCGAACCAGAGCGCTGGCTCATGGTCGAACGTGCCGGGGAAATAGCGCCCTGCTTGGCAACCAAAGAGCCTGACATTTCGCCGCTCCCGGAGCCCACAAACTCACGGTGCTTAGCCTTCTGTTGGGCCCCCGTTGCCGGGGCGCCCTCAAAGGACCTAGAAGCCCGCTCAGACTTCTTCTTCGCCTTCTCACCTGCTGTCCCCTTCTCCAGCCAGGTGGTGAGGTGGGAATGACGATCTTGTTTGGTCCGTTCCGAAAGGTTCTTGCAGAACGCACAGTCCTTCTCCACGTGCGTCTTGTCCCCATGGAGGCAGTAGAGACATTGCAAATGCTCGTCCTCCTTGAAAACGTTATATAATCCGCATCCAGGGCAGTTCCTGAACAGCTTGGATCCGGGCGTCGAGCTCCCCTTGTCCTGGGCCATGTCCGTTGAGGTAGGCCGCAGATCTTCCGGAATCCTCCAAGAAGTGTAAACTCGACGATAACTTCACCCTTGAGGGGCGTAGAAGAATTCTTAAACAGGTCCCCGCCATCGGAAGTAGAAACGGTGGAGCTTGAGGCTTGATTAAACCGAAAAAATGAGAAATTCTCCTGAAAAAGCGTGAAAACGCAGTAAAAAACTCGAGAGCTAAACACGAGGACTCCCAACACTTGAGCGTGCGGTAAAAATCTGAGGATGGCTGCCAGAGGCAGGGCTTAGGGAGAGGGCAGTCATTGGCTGGGGGCGGTATGAACCAGAGATCAGTGATTGGTTACTACTAAGAAAGACAGATCAGAAACTAAACTGATACTGATTTTTTCTTTACTGAGGATTCCCAGCCTGACGACTGGGAATATTCACGAGCATGTGAATCCATGCCAGACCCCATGCTGGAGAAAGGACATTTTGGTTTGTTATTGTTGACATATCTGGCCCTCGGAGGCAAGAGACTTTGTATGAAAGACTTGGCCACAGAAGGTCCTGATATCGCTGAAAAGAACTGTAACCTCGTGCTTGAGAAGCCAAGGTGTGTGCTCAGGAGGTCCAACTTGTCCCGTGCTAAAAACATGGGTAAGGGAGACACCAGTTATACCATCCTGACGTATCATTTTGTGAACACTTCTTTCTTTTCTGGTGAACATTATCCCCCACTATTTTGTAATTTAGCAGTGAGGATTGGCAATAGTTATTTTTATTTGACAATACCTTGAAGATAGGAAAATAGGATTTTTACAGTGAATTAAATTCCAAACTTTGAATGAAGCCATCGAGGATGAATGTCATGCATGAGTCATTATAAATAAGGTCAGAAAAAGAAAGTAATATATTTCTTAATACAACTGTTGGTAAGCAATACTAGTTTCAAGGAGAGGAACTACATTTCTCCGAAGCAATGTCATTTTTCAATGAAATGGATAGTCTCATGAAAAACCAAAAGCAATTTTCATATAAGGAAAATGCTGGTCTATATTGTGAGGAACTCATGGTGGCAACAGTAAAGACAGATACAAGTGATCACAGTTCAAGGGTATTCATTAAATTGTATAAATGGGTGAGAAAAACACCTAATCTAAACCTAGATCTAAGATGGGAGCAATCTACAACCATCAAATAATAATAGGGCAGTCCTAGTGGCATCCTAGGTGTCAATAAAAAACATATTTTGTTCCAATTTTGTTAAGAACGTCTTTGATTGTTGTTGATGGACCTCAAGTAAAAATCCACACTTAAATTCTTCTAGATCATGGTTCAGTTCCATGATCTGTAGGGCTTTGGGGGCAACCGGCACCTGTTTTTTGTGCAGCTCCTATATTGCATCATTTTCGTTGTGGTCTGTCTTCCTGTTTTTGTTGCGCTCACCCGATATCCCTGGGGGCGTCTGGAAGGCTCTGAGATCTGGAACCCTGGATGCATAGTTGCCCAGTGCTGAATAATGAATCTGCAATTACAGAAGGGAGGATTTGTGATAACTGTATCTAATGGGTGAATCTCCCACCTCCCTCTGACCGATTCCCTTCCCATTGGGTTCTTTTCTCACCTTAGTTATTTGTAGGGTGAGCTATCCGCCCTGTGTTTCTTGTGCAGGGATGCTTGACATTTGTTGGCGAGCTGCCTGAATTGCTTAACTGGTGCAGTTCCCCTTCCTTGGGCCCAGGCCTGCTGTGACCCCGAATCTGCTGGTAGGCAGGTAAGTTTGTTAATTAAGTCTTTGTTCTGTTGATGGTGGGAATTTGTTAATGTCTTTATCTCCTTTTCAGGTGCGAAGGTCGTGATGCTGGTGTGCCGGATGGAGAGGCACGTTTTTTAGGTAAAAGAAAGCACGAAGCGCAGCGCCTTTATTGTCTTTTAGAGCTAACCTGTGTTTTCTTCTTCTTCTCTTCACAGGCCACTGTAGTGCTGCGAGTGGATGAGAGTGTGATGAAAAACAGGCCCCCGGAATCGGTTAAGGTAAGTAAAGCGCTGTGCGGTTGTTTAATATTGAAAGCGAACCTGAATATGTCTTTTTTCCTTTGCAGATGTTGCTGTGGTGCTTCGGGTGGAAGCGTGGCGTAGCGCGATGGAATTCAGGTAAGACTGATGGAATTCGATGTTTTGGAAGCACGCATTCTAATATTTTTTCCCCCTTTCTCGTTATTGCAGGTTGCAATATTCGAACAGTAGCTGTGGTAGCGGTTCGCCGGAAGTCCTTAAGCTAGTACTCACAGGTGAGCGATGTTTCTTCTTCTCTCGGTTTCCAGAGATTACAGCCCAGTTGAGATGCTGAGTGCGGGATGGTGTTTTCGCAGGTAAGACAGAATAATCTTGTTCTTGTTCTTGCAGGTTTACAGGAAGATGCTAAAGACCAGGAGCTGGACACGGTGAGTGTCACGCTGCAGGTTGCAGAATAACTCGAAGCGTGTTCTGCACTCAGGGTGTGGTTTATATAGCCCAGGTAAAGTAGTACCAGGGAAAGTAGTTCCAGGTCTGCCACAGCCAAAACACTAGACTGCATGGCTTGGTTCTCAGAACTAGACTGTGTGGGTGCTTCCATGATATGATATAAGACATGATATATGGCATTTATAACGTGCCTATACACAAGTGTTTCAAGGCTCGACGAGGCAAGGGGGGGAACAAAGGGAGGAGAGACAACGATCTTACTAGGCCAGGTGTCATTCAGATCGTGTAAGTGCATGGGAAGGGGGGAAAGGAAGAGTGCAAGGGGGGAAAGGGAGGAGGGGAAAGTGCAGTACATGGGAAGTGGAATAAATAAGATAAAATACATAAAAAACAGGCAAGCGCAAGGAAGTGCGGACAAAGTGCTGGAAAGGGACTGAAGGGATACAGAAAACAGTCCCCAAGTTCAGAGGTTGCCAGGGAGGCAGTGCAGGTGGGCAGTTGACAGGGCCTGGGCCAGAGATCAGAAGGGTGGCCAGGTAACCAGTGCAGGAGTTCAGCAAGGTAGGGGAAGAGAGAAAGCAGAAGCAAAGAGGAAGGTTTTGAGGTGTTTCCAGAACCGGAGGTGGTTCTCCTCGAGTTTTAGTGAGGCATGAAGGCTGTTCCAGAGAGAGGCCCCTGCCGAAGAGAGTGATCTGCCACCAACTCGTTGCTTGGAGAAGTGACTGACCCTGAGGAAGTTGGAGGCAGATGAGCGAAGAGCTCGAGAAGGAAGGTATTTAGGAAGAGAGAGTTGAAGGTATTTCGGCCCCAGACCCCAGAAGGCCTTGTGTACAATGCAGAGGGTTTTGAATTTAATCCTCGCAGCCACTGGGAGCCAGTGCATAGATTTCAGTCCTGGAGAGATCCGATCCTTGGGCTTGAGGCCAAGGAAAAGTCTCACAGTCCTGTTCTGGATAAGTTGCAGAGGGCGGAGAGTGGAGGCAAGAAGATTTAGATAGAGGCTGTTACAGTAGTCCAGCTTGGAGAGGACCAGGGCTCTGGAGACAGTGAGCTTCTGAGGGAAGGATAGGAAAGGAAGAATACCTCTAAGGAGGTGCAGCTGGTAGTGTGACCTCTTAGAGACGTCAGAGATGTGAGAGGAGAAGGAGAGTGCAGAGTCGAAGGTGACCCCAAGGTTTTTTGCCTTGCAGGTGGGAGTGGGAGGAGGGCCAAGAGAAGCCAGCCAGAGAGCTGCAGAGAAGGAGGGAGTGGGTGTGCGGATGAGTAGAATCTTAGTTTTACTGGCATTTAGGCAGAGGTCATTGGCGGCACACCAATCCTGGATGGCAGACAGACAGTCAGAGATGAGGGAAGGAGAGGAGGAGGAGGCTGAGGGTAGCCTAAAAATGAGCTGGGTGTCATCCGCATAGCACTGAAAGTTGGGACAGAGAGTGGCGATGTGTTGGGCAAGGAGTGTCAGGTATTGGTTGAACAGCCAGGGAGAGAGGTTAGATCCCTGGGGGACACCACAGGTAGAGAAAACGATGGAGAGGAAGGACCCAAGTTGGACCTGGGAGGGTCGGTCGGAGAGGAAAGAAGTTAGCCACGACAGAGCCAGACCAGTGATACACAGGTTGTCACAGAGACGGTTGAGCAGGATGGCATGATTGAAAGTGTCAAAGGCAGAAGAGAGATCAAGCAGGATAAGAACGCAAGGAGTGTTAGAGTCGAGGTTGGAGAGCAGGTCTTCACGGATGTTCAGGAGACCAGTTTCCATGCTTCTGTCAGCTCTGAAGCCAGACTGATGGTCATGAAGACAACCAACAGATTCAGTGTGGAGATTGAGTTGGGAGATGGCCAGTTTCTCCAGGAGCTTGCCCAGGAAGGGATTATGGAGATTGGGCGATAGTTAGCCGGGCAGGAGGGGTCGGCAGAGGGTTTCTTAAGAAGAGGGTGCACAAGGGAGTGCTTCAGGGGGGAAGGGAAGACTCCAGTGGCGAAGGAGTGAGTGTAGAAATCCGCCAGGGCAGGAGCTAGGGAGTCAATGTGATCCTTGATAGTTTTGGAGGAACAGGGGTGAAGCTGTTTCGACGAGACTGTCATAGATCAGACTTGTCTAGAAACCTCATCTGGAGAGAAAAGGGGAAAGGTAGAGAAGGAGGGAGGAGGGGTGGCAGCAGAAGGGCCAGAGGAAGAGCAGGGAATAGCGGGAGGGGGGTGAGAGGAGGAGAGTGAGGACAGGATGTCCTGAATTTTAGAAGTTAAGTGAGAGGCCAATGCCATGCAGAAGGCCTGGGAAGGGACAGGAGAGGTAGAGACTGCAGCAGGATTGGCAAGTTCCTTGCAGATTTGAAAGAGTTCAGCCGAGTTGTTAGATGCCGCAGAGATGCAGGCTTGGATATGAGCTCTCTTCTTAGTGAGGACGGAGAGCCAGTATTGCCTTTGCAGCAGGCGGCAGGCCAGTTTGTCAGAGGATAAACTTGAAGCACGCCATTTCCTCTCAGCAACCCTGCACTTACGTTTTAGGCTGACACGGTCCGAGTCATACCAGGAGTTGCACTTGGCTTTGGGCTTCAGGCGGATTCTCATGACAGGGGCAAGGATGTCAAGAGTATCAGATATAGCAGAGTGGAGAGTGGAAAGGGCTGTGTCAGGGTAAGAGTCGGCCAGGGGGGGAGGAGGAGGTGAGAAGGTGGCAGCAAAAGCCTCAACTGACACGCACTTCATGGATCGGGTGACCGAGGAGGTGGGTGGCAGTGACGGAGGTGGCTTGGCCTGCGGGCTGGGGAGGGTGAGGTGGGAGGAAAGGAGAAAGTGGTCACTCCAGGAGAGAGGAGTGGAGAGAGGGATAGAGAGGGGAAGGTCTGAAGAGATCAGAGCATCAAGAGTGTGCCCTGCAGAGTGAGTCGGGCCAGAGGGGAGACTAGTGAGGGAGAGGGAGTTGCAGAGGTTGCGAAAGAATTTAGAGGGGGGACAGGAGGCATCCAGGTGGATGTTGAAGTCTCCGAGGAGGAGGAGTTGAGTGGTTGAGGCCAGGAGTGAGGAGGAGAGGTCCGCCCATTCAGAGAGGAAGGAAGAAACCTGACCAGATGGCCGATAGATAGTAGCCACAGTAAGGGAATGGCTAGGCGAGAGAGAGAGTCTGCAGACGAGGCATTCAAAAGAGGAGTAGGCCTGCGAAGGAATGATAGAGGCAGGAATCCACTCAGGGAAGATAAGGGCTATGCCCCCACCAGATCGGTTGGGCCTGGGTGCAGAGAGGATCTTGAAGGCATCAGATAGGAGCGTGTCAAAGCTGGTGACAGAGCTGGCCGTAAACCATGTCTCAGTGAGACCGAGGACATCGAGGTCAAGTTCTTCAAGCAGGCGGCAGATGTCAGAGGAGTGTTTGACAGCGGAGCGGGCGTTAAGATTGGCAATGTGGAGAAGGTTGCCCTCATTGAAGGACTTCCGGGGAGGGGTACAGATCAGAGGTACGCCCTGCGGAGGTGTAGAAAGCGCCCGAGAGGTGGCAGAGAGGGAGGCGGTAGGCAAGGTAGCCAGGGAAGGGGGTGAGGGGACAGCAGGAGAAGAAAGGAAGTTGATGAGGCGCAGAAAGCGTCTATCAAAGAGATGAAGGTTGGCCTGAGGGCCTTGGACTAAGATGGTTCCATTTGAGTAGACATTAATGATGACCTTAGAGGAAAGGAAGGAGGCCAGGAAGGCCTCCCAGCGAGTACCAACATTAATGGGAGAAGAGGAGAAAGACAAGAGAACAGAGACCATATGTGGGATCCATAGATCTGGAGAAGGAATGACAAAGAGGATGTCGGTGAGAGTTTCCCTGGAGGAGGCACTGATGTAGGTGTCAGCGATAGGGAGGCCTTGGTTGGAGACCAGGATGTCCTTTTTAAACTTTTTCCTACCAGACTTAGTGAGGAGAGCAGGATAGTCAACAGTGAAACAGTTTGAAAAGATGGGGTAGACAGAGAGCACCATAGAGTAGGTGGGAGAGGAGGGGGTCCAGCAGTAGGCAGACAAGAATAGCGAGAGGCAAATGAGTAGGAGAGTGGCACAGGATGGTACTTACGCGGCGATCGCAAGAGAGGGACAGGACAAATTAAGACAGGAAAGAGTACAAACCTAAATTTGAGAATCCTAAAGAGGGAGAAAAGGCCTAGGTTTCACAGAGCAACTTTAAATACGGTGACAGTGCATGTTATAACAGGTAGAAAAACCCACCTAAATTTTAGAATCCTAAAGAGAAGGCCCAGGTACATAAATGAGACCTAGTTTGAACAGCCCTTCCTTCCTACATATGAGCATGGTGCCAAAGGCACCAGGACTGCCTCCAGGAGCCCTTTTACACTGGTTTTGAGGCCCTCAGGGTTCTGGTGCAAGCCTGCTTATGGCACAACTTGTGCCCCCTCACAGTGGTCATGACAAAACCAGCGGCATCGAAACTACGTAATGTTCCGATAGCCATGAGAAAAGAAGTAAAACTGGAACTTAAAAAGTAGGAAGAACAGGGAATTATTGAAAGCATGGATACATCTGAATGGGTGTCCCCTTTAGTTGTGGTAAGGAAGAGTTCAGGAAAGGTCAGTTGGTGTATTGATTTAAGAGAAAACAATACATGTATAATTCCTGAAAAGACATCCTCTACTTAATATACAATAGTTGATTTCGACAATGGGCTTTGCAAAAGTATTTTCTACACTTGATCTTACAGCTGCTTACCATCAAGTAAAATTGCACAAAGAGTCAAGGCATTTGAATGCATTCATCACACCAGAAGGCCTAGTCCAATACCATAGAATGCCGTTTGGACTAATATCGGCAGCTCCTGTGTTTCAGAAGATTATGTATCACATTTTTGATGGAGAGGAAGCTGTCATCATCTTTCAGGATGATATTCTAGTATATCACTAAAATGAAAAAGAACATAACAGAAGGCTAGAGAGAGTGTTCAAGGCTAGAGAGAGTGTTCAAGAAACTGCACGATGTATTAATGATTCTCAGTAAAGATTACTTAAAGGAGCAGTAAAGGTATGCAAGACTATTGAAAAGGAAGCACTGACCATCAGATGGGCTGCAGACAAGTTCAGATGTTGTGTCTGGGGAGTTAGATTTGAACTACAAACGGATCACAAACCTCTGGTGGAGGTATTTTCGACAAAGGGCCTAGACAAAGTAACTGGTAGGTTAAGAAGATGGGTATCCAGATTACAAGAATTTGACTTTACAGTAACATACATATATTCTGAGAGTGAGAAACTATGCAGCAGATTGTTTATCAAGGATGACAAACAATGTGGACACCAGGGATGATGATGAAGAGCAGGAAATGATTTGTGAAAGATGTGATTCATCAATATATAAACAAGAATGGTGTGAAGAGATAACGGATAGTAGAATAATGGTCATTGTCAACAGTTTTGAAGAAATCAGAGAAAAAATAGAAGTAGGAATGGAAGAATTCTGGAATGTGAGGGATGAACTATGTGTTCAAGATGGCTGTCTTATGAGAGGAGATACATTAGTGCCACCTGAGGGAATCAGGGAGAAGGTGATACATCCTGGCATGAAGGTTACCAAGGAATTGTAAAGACTAAATGCAGAATAAGGAATACCTATTGGTGGCCGGCATGTGACACAAATTGAAAGAAGCGTCATCAACTGTATCCTTTGTATCAACTGTGATAAAGTGTGTGTGAGTGAGAAGTATCCGATGGCTCTTACAGACATACCTGAGAGACCATAAAAAAAATAGCTATTGATGTGCCAGGGACTGTATAGAGTGGGGAAAGTCAGACCTATTGTATTCTGGTTATCAATGGATTGAGTAGACGGGCAGAGCTGACAATGAACCCGTATGTAATGACCAAAAGAGTGATTGATTTTGTGGAAGAGTTGTGTGGTCACGAGCGTTACACAGAAGAAATATTGACCAATAATGGTTCACAGTTCAGGCCGCGGGAAATGGAAAGATATGTTGCTCACAAAACCAATGCCATATATCACCCTCGAATAAATGGCATTGTTGAGAGCTACAATACAGTGATTAAGGAAGCCATTAGGTGGGCGTTGCCGAATGGGAGGGATTGGAAGGAGGTTGTGAGGAGGACGATTGTGGCCAATAGGTTCACACTGCATAGCACAGCTGGAGTCTCCCCTTAGTAGGGGGAGGAGAGCCAACACCAAATTGTTTCCTGGTTGGATGGGTGATGTGGCTGGTATGGAAGTGAACCTAGATGCTGTGAAGGGAAGCAACTAAGTAACACATCACGGCAAGATAACAGGCATTTCAAGAAAGTCAAGGTTCCATGTGTGGGATGTTGGGTTGCGACCTAATTACCGGTGGTGCTGAGGGAGGATTAAAGAGATAGGGTAATGGAGAGAGAGCATAGGCCATAATGCAAAGAAGAAGTGAGGAGAACAATTCAAGACATTGAAAAATTAAGGTGAGCACAAGAGTCTCAGTGGCAGTGAAGGTGAGAAAAGAATACATTTTGTGGATGATGTAAACATGAAAATGGCAGGAACGAGTGAGAGAAGAGGTATGTGGAATAAGAAAATGGAGGATCAAAAAGGACACTAAGGGCGGCTGTGAGCAGATGAAAAAGGTAGAGCAAGTCAAGAGAAAAAATCATAAAGGAAAGAGTGGGACCCTCATGAGGGACTGGGGCAGATTAGAAAATAACTTTGGTGTTGATTGAGTTGAGCTAGAGACAGTGAGCAAAAATCCAAGTCACAATAGTAGTAAGAACCAGAGATTGAAGTGTGCAGCTGATCCATGAAGGGAAATAAAAACAGATTTGGGGGGCACAAGCAATGAACCGACAATTTAAGCTAAAAGAAAGGATTATTGATGAGACTGAGAAAGATAGGACAGATAGACAATAGAGTTCAAAGGTCTGAGCCTTGAGAAACCCCATAACATAAGAGGTAGAGTACAAGAACGGTCACCAATCTAAGCCAACAGAGAAATAGGGATTAGAAAGATAGGGAGAAAAGCAAGAAACAGAAGAACCAGAGATGCCAGTTGTAGAAAGAGAAGTACAGAGAATAAGTGATCCATTCATTTCAACGACAGCAGATGTCAAAGAGAATGAGGGAAGATTGCTTAAAGTTACATGCGGGCGTGAGTAGATAAGTGAAACCTAAATGTGCAGTTTTAGTAGAGTCAGAGTGGCAGAAGCCAGATTGATCTCTGGGAAGAAGATATTTACAGTCAAGATAGAGATATAATTGAGAATAGAGAGCACGTTTAAGAGGTTTAGAAAGAAAGTGAATAGGAGAGATAAGATGCAAGTGTGAAGGGAGAGGACGAGTGGGAGATTGCAGAATAATATGCTTACAAAGAAAAGTGAAGAGACTGGATGAAAGAATAGAGTTAAAGCGAGATCAGATAAGGACGAATTTGAAGACAAACTGAAGAGACAGGTGCATAATCACAGGATGGGTGGGCTAACGTCAGATTAACCCTTTGGAGCAAGAGGCTAAGCGAACCTCAGATAAAGAGGCAAAGATGAAAAAATAGAGAAAAGGCGGAAGACACTGCAGGAGGAAAAGGAGTGGCAGACGAGTGCAAGTTAACAATTTCAGAAGTAATGTAGGAGCCAAATTCAGAAGCAAAGAGTGGAGAAAACATAGTGGGATCATAGAATGTTTAAAAAAAGGAACTAATGACGCAGCTGATTATGGAGAAAGTATCAGAATTTACTTGAAGAAAAAGTAGGTGTTCAATGACGTTCCGAACATCTTATAATGATTACTATTTCTCATCTAGAAGGAGAGAAATAATGCATAGCCAGCAAGTTTCTCCCAGTTCATTATAAGAGTTGGCAACATTATCCAAGAAGAAACCCTATGGGAGTTGCTAGGGGGATAGAGACAGAGCCCATTACAAATGCTGCACCCATATTATAAGTGATTTTGTGCACTATTCACAACATCTTGAACTCTTCCTGTTTTGCCAAATGCAGGACACATGACCCTATTGCCAACACTTTTGCAAGTTCGGTCATTGTGGCCTCTCGGTCATGGCTCCTACAACAATTGTGACACAACGGTGGGGTGATGCAATGCTCAATGAAATAGCTGATGCAAAAGTCGATTTGTGCAAAATAAGGGCAGTAAAATATAATGTTATGAAATACACTGTAAAGTTTGCACAGCCTCAAATTTGCCACCAACAAAAAAGCACTTGAAATGCCAACAGTTTGGGCTTTTGTGTAGGAATGGGAAAGGCACTTGCCAGGCACTGCTGAAGTGGTAGTAACTGCCCATTGATGGTAGCAGGTGCAAAACGGTGACTGCACATGGGCATCTAATAAAAGTGCATGGCAAATGCCTAATATCAAAACTGTTGGCTTTGCCAATGCATATTCATTTATCAGGAGTTCAGTGAAGGACAAGCATAATGCTTATAAATCGTGTGACAGAAGGCAAACATGGAATAGACCTTAGTATTCCACCAATAGCAGGTTTACAGCTCCAATTAAGTGATTAACTCTTAGAAGAGTGCTTTGAAAAAACATTGGGCCTCATTACGACCCAGGCGGTAAGTTACCGCCTGGGCCGTGACTTTACCACCATGGCGTAAACTACGTTTACGCCATGGTGGTTGGCGGACTTACCGCCCCATTCCGACCTTGGCGGGGCGGTAAGTCCCCAATCCCCATTTATCCTTCCCCATTCCCATTTTTGCCCCATAGGGCATAATGGGAGTGGGGAAGGCGTTAATTACGCCACCGTAAATTACGGTGGCGTAATTAACTCCATGGTCCCTTAGCGCCATGGATTTTAACACCTGCTAAAAGCAGGTGTTAAAAGCGCCATGGCGCTAAGGGACCTCGTAATTGGCGGTAAGGGGTCGGCGCAGCTAACGCTGGCGTTAACCCCTTACCGCCAGGGTCGTAATGAGGCCCATTGTCTGGCACTTTGAGTGCAAAGTTTGATGGTAATGCTTAAATCAAATGAGCTCAACGAGTTCCCAGGAGGCGGTGTTCTGGGCATTGAGGGGCAGCAACTGGGTGGGAATGGCCATGGGGATGAGCATGGCCATCAGTAGTAAAATGGGTGGACAAATAACCAAACACTGTCAAGCTTTGTGACCCTCCTCATATGCCATTTCTCCCTTTCAGTACTCTAATGCAATAATTTCGGCTTATAGGCAGCTATGCTACAAAATAGGCCAAACAAAAAAACAGCACAGCCCAAAATAGTTTATATGATCCATGGCCTAGGTCCCCTGGTTCAAGAGGCACCATATATCGCCTATAACACATCCCAGATGTAAATAAGGACTATATATATATATATATATATATATATATATATATATATATATATATATATATATATAAATTAGACATCTAAAAACAGAGCCAGTATAGATCGTTATTCATTATATCTGCTGTAAGGTCATAAGGGTGACATTTATGCTGGGGGGAACAACCAGTGAAACATTGATGTCAAAAACCAGCATGTGCAGTGAAATCACTCATCACCAAATGCCATACAAGCAGCAAATATAACACTCCAAGCAGCACACCGATCTTTCTAGGACTTCACAGGCTGGCAACGTGATTTATATCTGCAATGCTGTGCTTTCTCTGCGTCTGGAGGAAACAAGACAAACTGCATGCCAGTTTCATTTATTTTGCCTATGAAACAGCATCTGCCTCTGACAGTGTTTCTCATTAGTACATTCTGTTCAGCTTCCTAATAATTTTATCCTGCTATGTGCAAGTGGCTGTTTATCAAGCAAATGGTAAAACAGCGTCCTTGCTCAAAATAGCCTGAGCTCAATACAAATTACAACTGGGTACATTCTGAAATGGGCTGGAGGGAAAGGTCTCCTCTCATGGCCCTACAGGGGATTGTGACTTGGTGAAAAAAATGAAGGCTTGATCTCCTGATGCCCCGCCCAGTCGGATAAGTCAGGTTAAATGGCTTTCTAGAACCCTCAAATGGGACATACAGTATAGACAGTACGCTATTTCTAACTGGAAACCTTTCATCTTTGACTAATTTCCAAAAAGAACAAATCTATATTATTTTCAACATTTGTATAATTATTTTTCTGCTACAGCTGGCCTCCATTTTGTCAGCTGCTTTAATATCCTTGAAAGAGGAAGTGACATCAGAGGAGAAGAGGAAGTTCAGTTTGCTGATGCAATATATCAGCAAAAGGTCAAGGTAATTCTGTTTTACTTAACAAAAATGTGCCTGACCTACTGATTTTGCCACCGCAATAGAAGTTGCCATTGGAATTGAATGTTTGGCAGCACGAAGAAATAACTCTGGCTTACTTAATATAAAATCTAAGTGCTGAAAGTAGACAAAGTCCCTATTTGACTAGATATTGAAGTGACTGATTCCCCAAGATTTGATACATCCATTAAACTGGCATTTGAATAAAAAAAACCAGTGGACTATAAACTGATCCAACGATAATATCGAACATCCATGACAGAAGGATAGCAATCTTGGGAGGGGTTCCACTTTTAAGGCAACCATGGGTGTTGCTAGGTCTGGAAAAGATCTAGGGCTACACTAATGTGGGGACTTTCGAGACTAAGGGCTAGCTAGCCTTTTGGTTGGATCTCCTGAGCTTCTATCCGGGGCTACAACCAAAAGACCCAGGGCTATAGCCCCTTCAGCCCCCCTCCCGTAGCAATGCCTCTGACGGTAACTCATGTACGGGATAAGGTATGAGAAAGTGGCGTATTTGGATGTACCAATTGGGGGAACGGAAGGGGGGTTACTATATTAGTCTCTGCTACTTGTGAGGACTCATCCAGTCAAGTTATTCTGGGACAACACCCACAGCCCTCAACACTTGCATCATGTAATGACTATTTACTTAGCGAAATGCTTCCACAACATCATCACTTCAAATGCAGGTTAACTTTCTTGGAATATTGAGTGCATATATAGGATACTTTGAAAACTTCATTTCGAGCACATGTTGCACTTGCCACGTCGAGTGACACGTTAACATCCACAAATCTACACTGTAACAACCATTGACCAGAGCTTGTGTAGCTCACCACAGAAACAGTAATAATACTTCAATCACGTATTAAAAATATTTACATTCCATAAACCTCTGCGGGTTATGTATGGCATTGCCCCATCTTACTCATGACTATTGAATCAAACGGCAATCAGCACCTTTTCAACAGGAAACCATGGTGGTAGAAATTACTTTTAGCGGCCTCAGTGGCTGCATCCATCAGTCTGATTGCATCAATCGGGCTAATTCTCACAATCCAAGCCTGGGTTGTGAGTACCCTAGCAGTCGAGTCTCCTGAAAGCCATCTTCCCTCCCACACCCTGCCTCTTCCCTGCTCTCCTGGTCTACCACCTGCTCCTCCGCCAGCCTCCATTCACCTGAATCAGAACCACAGCACACCGCCAACCTCCAATCCATGGCCAGAATGCAAATGGAAAAGGGCCTCTGCATGGAATCCTGCCCTCCATTTCCATGGCATCCATGTTAGATCAGGGTTGGTTTGTGAGAAACAACAGGTTGAACACTTACTGCGACCCATTGTTTCACACAAATATACTGCTGGTAGCACCCTGTGAGTTAGTCTTGGGGTGCTAGTAGCAATAATCATTTGCTCTAGGGGCTTCACTGTGTGGTGACTGCACTGGGGCCCAGCGCTAAGGCCAGCCCTTCACGCAGGCCTATAACTTGGGCTCGGCCATCATCACCTGGTGAAGCCTGCAGAATGAGTGATTAATGGCCTTTCTGGGGCCTGGGACGACTCTACCTCCAACTCTCTATTCCTAAATATCTGCCTTCTGGAGCCCTCCCTTCCTCCACCTCCAACTCTCTGAGGGTCAGTCCACCCCCTACCCTTGGCACTTCTCCTCTTCCGCTCCCTGCCTGCTCTTGCCCGATCTGAATGACACAAGGCGCAGAAAGATCTTTGTTTTGTCCTCCTTTTGTTTTCCCCTCCTTGTCTTGTCACGCCTAGAAACACTTGTGTACAGTTATAAATGCCATATCATATCAATGCTTAAATAGTAATATCCTAATAATGCTGGACATGGGATAAATCACCTAAATAGGAATATGCAGAATTGTTCATATGGGAATCCACAAACAGATATAAGTACATATTTGTACTGGATGACAATTCCTTATAGTTATAATTATTACAAATGCAACCCTGATATCGTTGTACATTGTACCAATTGTGTGTGCCTGGAAGAGAGACCATATCCTGAAAAGTTTTTGGGAGGGACTCACTGGATCTAGCATGTATGAATTATATGTAGGCGACATAGAACATCTTGATGTAAAACCACAACATAATAGATGTGGAGTTCAATGGAACTTCTGGTAGTAGTTGCCAGTGACTTGCTTTTGCTGTGGTTTTAACAACTTACAGAAATCCCATTAAAAACGTAATATCTGAGAGGCCTTTTATGTAATCCCTAACAGAAGATTTTACATTATCAATAAGAACTGTAATGGTGCAGAAGTAAGACTCGGACATAGAGGTGACATGGCTTTGGTTAAAGACTTTTATTTAAAGAAAATGGTAGGTTGGAAAACTGCCTCTCCATCCCAAAAGCTAAGAGGGGATTCCCTGCCTCAAAGAAAACTAATGTGAATGTCAGGGTGTCAAAGAAAAAGCCAGCCCACAGTCATAAAAAGTCTAAAACTAAGAACCTAAACTAAAGTACAAGGTGTTGTTCTTTTCCAGTTGGTGGTAACACGTTCTTCACAAAAATAACGTTTCCAATGTCTTTGGTTGCTAATAAAGAAAACAAATGCACTTTTCAAGAAAACTGAGCTTATGATTCTTGGCACCAACACTAGGCTTGCTAAATTAGGCCTGATTTTCAACTGCTTTAGTACTGACAACTGTAACATCAAGGTAAAGAAAAAAGTAAAAACACTAGGCATTAGATTGGACAAGAGCCTGAACATAAAAGCTCAGGTGAACAACCTGGTCTCCACTTCATCATACTATATATCAAGCTACTCAGACACCTCCGTCCACTTATATCGGAAAGAAACACAGAGACCATAGCCAGGGCCATTATTGGATCAAAAATTATTATTGTTGTAGCCTCCTAGTCGGCACTACATAAGTAGACTTCAACCGCCTCCTGGTAATTCAGAATGGCGCAGTGAGGGTGCTGAAGGGTCTGAGACAGAAGGACCATGTGTCAGAGGCAAGAAAAAGCTTGCATTGGCTACCCGTTAAAGCCAGAGTACACTTTAGGATGTTACTCATCACACATAAATGTCTCACGGGCCACATGCCAGCCTATTTATCAGAAGCTATTGTGAAAAAGCAGAGACCTAGATCCCCAAGATCCAACAACACCAATCTCCTAAAAAAACAGTACGCTGTAAAACAAAGCCCTCATAGCAGCTCCACTAGCCTGTAACGTTCTGCCCCCAGACCTTAGGCATATTGAGTCCACAGACATGTTTATGAAGACATTGAAAAACACTTTTATTCTGCTAGTTTGATCAAACTTCTGATTAGCCCTGCCCATGAGTCTGAACCCTACTCCACCCATCTACATGTGTTTCTTACTGTTTGTTTCACGTTTGCACCCTTAAGCTTTCGGGTACCTTGGAGCATGTAAAAATGCAAAGTAAAGTAAAGTAAAGTTCCACAATGTTCCTGTGTCAGGGGAATGGCTTCCTTCCCCTGGGGTTCCTCAGGCTCTACAAGTGATGTCAAACAATGGTATCTGCGCCGGGGGAAATGTCTCCCATTCCCTGGCTTTGTCAGGCTTTCACAATGATGCAAAGCAATGTTCGCTACTTTCGTGTGTCCCACTCTTCTGACTCACATAGAGGATAGGACTGGTTCACTCGCCTGCCATACAGTACCAATGTGATCATGCACTTCTGTATTTTAGGATACCCTCCTTTTATTCTTCTCTTAAATACCCATTGTTTCTCAGGTAACCTGGGTTCCCCTCTCTACTCGGTAGTGTTAAGATCTGTAAATGATGAAGCCTTTCCTCATTCTCAGGCTTTCATATGGGTGCAGCCCCAGACTCGCAGTTCCGTCCGCTGATTGCTTTGTTTACTTGCCTGCCAAGCATACATTGTTTCTTTTCCTTCTCATTGTATATTTGGGTCCCAGACCCTCTTATCCCATTCTCGGTATCCTTTCCCTGGTTTCCTCAAACTTCCAGCACTTCGAGTCGCCCGCATACCTGTTTGAGCGGTTCGCATCAATGCCGGCATCTCCTGAGCAGCTGTGTTCCTCCACGAGGCTCCAGTAGAATTTGGGTACTACAATTCGGCTGCAGCGGTGCCACATGTTGCTGTTTCTTCCCAGGAGTGTGGGTTCTCTCTCCAACACTTCCTGGGGCTTCGGAAGGCCAGTAGGTCGTGTTTGGCAGCAGCCTGTATAGTTCCTTCATCTTGGACTACCCACTGGCCCTCTTCTTCCTCTGTGAACGGCATCCTGTTCTGCTTTTCTCCCTCCACCAGATAGGCATCTCTCTAGGTTCCTCCGTGGTTCTCTGGTTCAGTTTCCAACTTCAAATTCATTTTGGATCTGCCCAATCAGATCCTGAGAAAGACTACACCGTTCACTCCAGTTCTCTGGAGTGATATTCATGTTTCCACCTATCTTCTTTGTCACAGTACTTATATAGTGCAGATCTGATAGGGAAGTTTTGTTCTTTTGTGTCCTGGTACTTTTTAAGGTATAAGGATGGTTTACCTTACCTTACATAGGTACATGTCAGTACTGTCTGGTAGAAGGGAAAAAATCATTGGTTTTGGAAAGAGGGGAATTGTGAGATAGGGAGACACTGCGTTCTCTTGGGATGGTCGTCCCTAGTCCCATAGGGGTTCTGTCCCCCATAAGATCCACCCCTGTGCACCTCCCCCAGGGGGACTATTGGACTGTGGCCGCCCCACCCATGGCTCCATCAGAAATGTCTCCCCCTAGGGGAGAAGGGAAGACATTCGAAGATTCGTTGCACGCATGTGCCACATATAACAGATTAATACAATATCAATAGACCAACAACCGAAAGGCATTCAAAGTATGTATTAATTAACTTCAATATTAGATCCCCAAGTATCATAATAATTTGGAATGCATCTAAAGCATATATGTATTCTGCCAAAGATAAAAACAAATGCATTTGTGGGTTTCTTCAAACTTGCAGAACAAAGTTATGCATTTCAAGACTAAACTTGCAGCTACAGCAAAGAAAGTGCTCAGCAGTATGCTGTATTAATAACTGGTTTTGATACACCTTCTGCTACTCCAGAGTGTGCATTTTTAAAGCTCTATAAATTACAGTCCCTATTAACCAACTTAATGGGTCTCTTGTTATTGGCCTCAAAAAGTTGAACTGTGAAAATGGTCCCATTAGGACACAAACTCATAACTGAAGGTTTCCGACATATCACAGCAGCAAATGCATAACCCATTGAGCCTTATTGACAGCTGTTTGATATTTCATCATGACCAAAAGTATTTAAAAGACATACAACTCAATATGAGCCCAATGGGAAGACTGCATTAGAATGGACATTCTACCAGATGATGTTATCATCTAAATGCAACCATGAACTTTAGATGTAATAATTACAAGATGGGTTTTTTGCTTTTGATCCCAAGATGTTCTCCAGCCAATTATATTCCTGGTTAGCTTCCCTTGTGGTACCTACCTTGGCAGAGTTACCAAAATCATTGAGGTTTCATTTGGACCACAAAATATCTCTTGAAGTTATTTTTGTCTTTTTGTTCAGTTGTCCAGGCACTTACGTGGTGTCTTATCAATAGGGGTGAGGAATTCTTGGTTTCCAAAGTTGCTCTCATTCTCTAAAAAGTGCCTTTCAAGAGCTATCTGTTCTGGTGCCAGTAAATGTGATTTATTTGAAACTTGGCTGAATGGCATAGAAGGCTGGGCACTCTCGGTATCACACATACTTGTCAACCAAACTAAAATGTTTTGACATTAATGGAACCTCTGGCAGTAGAGTGAACCGACTGCTAGAAATACACAATGTTCATGAATTTCAAATCCAAGTTATTTTCCTGTTCTGGACCCTCCTTCTGAAATAGTTTACATATCTCATTTTTTACGTGAGCGTATGGCCCTTAGGAACGTGCATATGTAATGGATGTGATTACACCAGTGCAATTCTGAGTCCAAATAACAGAACCAACTCAGGAAGTTGGCAAAGTACTGTTTTATTAACATTTATCTAAAACAGGGAGGTTACAACGAACATCAACAGATGTATGCACAGTCTCTTAATGATCTCCACACAAAATACAGTCCTTATACTACATAATGCATTAGAGTGATGTCATACTACATGGCAATAGTGAAAAACCTATCAAGGGTCGAGATTGGTTAAGAGAAGCATCTAAGTATACATTTCTATAGGAGCTAGGATTGTTATTGGCTGCCCGGTATCAGGTGGATAACATAGGCCTACCTCTTAAAACATGTAATTTCCGAAATATTAGATACACAGTTTCTCATTGGTTTTCAAACTATAAGGTCCTTCATTATATGGACTGATGTAATGGGTTGCCAGGTCTGGAACATTCTGTTCATCTAGCAGCACGTATGCCCATACCAAGGTGCAGGAAGATAGGACATGAAACTACCTCACCACCCAATTAGCCCAGCATCTCTTATCGTCCATACCTTCTGCCAGGAAATTGTCTTTGTACTTGGCCTTGCAGAGTATCCTTGACTTTGAGAATGCACGGGAGTGAGGGCACTCGCTATCATGTCTGGAACTTCAAGTACAAACTCTATTTTTATCCTTGTCTCACGTGACAGGAGACCACGATTTGGTCCATTTTGCAGCCTTTAAATGCTCTAAATGAATTAAAGTTTGTCATCCTTTGTGTTCCATCGTGCACCTTAATGTGAGAAGGCTCATCTTCTGCATACTCGCCCTTCTTCAGAATAGATAGCTGACATTGCTTCTTGAATCTTGGCTCCATGCCAGGCAGCCTTATTTCATGAGTCTATTATTCTTGCTGCGACACAGTTTTCCACACCAGCTTCATGGGCTCTGGCCTACTAAATTCATGATACCAATGTCCAGTTTATGTGCAATTGCGGCTTTGCCTGCATTCTATTTACTACTCATAACAAGCTTTTATGGTGACTTAAACTATCTTGTGTTTCAGTGTCTCTACATTTACTGAACGTTTGATTTCTGCAGTACTTCGTGCACATGTACATTTTTTCTTTTATACTTGAGAGTTCACTGATCCTTTAATTCAACATTAGCCCTCTAGGATCCGTACATCATCTTTAGCCAGTGTCTAGAGACGTTGTGCTTGCTTTTTTATGATGTCATCAGTTCACCCACATAGCTCCTTTAAGTTATCATCAAGTCGAGGATACATTCGGTAGGGTTGTCTCATTGGTTATCTTCTTTCAAACACCCGCTTTGGTATTGATATTATGGCTGGTGTCAGACAAGGGAGGCACAATCTAATGTCTCCAATACAGTGGATCAAGGGGGGGCGGGATCTCCTGCAGATGTACACAGTTGCTCCTCTGCACTAGTTAAATCAAATGTGTTTTATTAGTTCTTTCTTTTGTGGCATTTCAAAGCTTGCACCCTCATCAATGTATTTGGATGTGCTATCAGGCATGACTGCATTAATCCCTTTCAAACTTTGATTGTATAGTGTGCCGTAATTCCCTCTGATAAGGTTTGCACCTTATAAACTTTGTTTGGTGGGCTACCCAGGTGAAACTATTGTCTTGATGCAGATTTCAAGATTCAGAAACAAACATAACAGGCTACCGTTTTAGAATGCTTTGTCCAAAGCGGTCGTAGACCAAGCCTGAGATATCATAAGGAATGAGAAAAGTGATTAAATCTTCAAAACACAGAAGGAAAAGGACTTCAATGAAAGTGGTAATGTCGCAATCAAGGTTGGTGGTGTACGATGAACAGGATGTTGAACATACATTGTAACCCATTGTAATTTGATTCATATACTGGAACCTCAAGAGTTAATTCTCTTTTCAGAAGGTTTCCACATTGGGGAACACTCAATTTGAGGAACACTTCATCTACTGTACCATGAAAAACATAAACCAGCAACAGAGCCATGTTTGCACTACCACTCTAGGGGTTTCTATGCACGTCTTTCTTGATTGGCACATACAGATGGTAAGAGAAGAACTTCAGCATATGTGACTACAAAGAAACAATGTACGATCCCGATTTTCCCAATGTTTGTTCTACAATAGTGACCCTCCAATTCCGATTTTAGCTGGTCCCTATGAAAAGCGCCATGTTGGTTGCATGTTACCTCCGATCAATGCGATTTCAATAGCCTATGGAGGGCCCTTTCCTCAAGTATGATAGTGGCAATGGGGACATTTTATACTCCCTACTTGAACACTGTATGGCAACAGGCAGAATCTTTTCCAACAAGGGACATCGAGGAAAGCAGAGAATAAGCTAAACATTCAGAAACAGATGGGCCACAGACTCCATCTGTTTTTTAGATGTGTTGTGTGATGGGTCTGGAATTCTGCCTGGCCTGTAGATATGACACAATGAATGTGGCTGCAATATTACAAGATGGATGAAAATAGATACATATTTTTGAAATGTTTTACCAATTTTGTATAGATTCTTCTGAATGGATTTCATGTATTAAGGAAGCTTGCACCCATTGACATGGAACATGGCAATGGCTTTCAAATCATTCTATCAGATCCGAAGGAAGTTGGGCGCTCAGCCTCCGAACTACGGCCATATCTTCAATTGGGACAGTTAAAGAGAATTGGAAGATGTCACCAGTAACAAAAAACGATCTACTTGGAAAAGACACAGCCGGCAAAACAGACACTCTCACTGCATCCAAAGTAAGAAAGGAGAGTGTCAGAGTCTACGTGCACACCCGAGAAAAGTTCAGACAAGACGCAGCACAAAGCTCAACACTGATGTAAGCAAGCAAATGAAGTGAGCTGAACAACAACGCACCAAAAATTGACACAAGACTACAAGACTTGTTCTCCAGAAAACACAAGCAGCCTCATCACGAGTTTGGCGGTAACCCTTAAATGCAGCGGTAACACTATTATCGCTGCATTTAGGGGTCTGCAAAATCACGGGTTTGGCTGCATTTACCCCCAGCTCTGAGCTGGTAGTTGTGCTGAAAATTCCCCATTGGGTCCAATGGGGAATGGGGAATTCCTGAATGGGCCCAATGGGGAATGGGGAATTACCGTTCTGCCAAACCCGTGATCCGGCACTAATAGCGCGGGGGGGGTTTGGTGGTAAAACTATTAGCCTGTGTGGTATCATGGCGGTAATACCACCGGGATATTGCCCAACTCATGATGAGGCCCATTATGGCCCATTATATCAGGATGTATTGGATACCATAAACAATGCATTAGCATTGTGTCAGACAGACCAAGGCTGGCAATGTAGAAAAAGAGACATAAAAACATTGTCTGCACATGTCACAATGGTAGACAGTTTGGTCTGACATCCTGGAGAGTTTCAACATGGTCCGGTGCTGGGAGATCTCACTGTCAGACTCAAATGTTCCATTCAACAATCTCCTAAAAAGAAAAAGCCTCTCATATAAGGCCAACACTTTGGAGCGAGAAAGCAATTTCATCTGGTAAACGCATAGGGTTAAGGAAGTGGAAATGGCATGCATCCTAGGATAGAGGAAATAAGAACGCTGGCAACCATGGAGAGTGGGACATAAAGGCTAAGGAACAATGAGGAGAAATCAGCATCTTTTGGGGTTTTGATAAAATGCTTAAGAGAGTACCATTCTTCAGTGTCCCCTGTTCTCTCCCTCTGGATAACGCCGCATTAACCAGACCAACATCCCATTGGACTACCTATTT
This sequence comes from Ambystoma mexicanum, assembly GCF_040938575.1. Taxonomy (NCBI): domain Eukaryota; kingdom Metazoa; phylum Chordata; class Amphibia; order Caudata; family Ambystomatidae; genus Ambystoma; species Ambystoma mexicanum. Next base: position 966,190,016 of record NC_090933.1, on the reverse strand, counting down.
TTTGGTTTTTCTTTTATGGCACTAATAATTTAAGTGGCCATCTTTTTTCTTTCACATTACACATAATTTACCCTTCATACTGCACTTTCCTCATGATTGTGAAAATAAACGTTGTCATATATTTACAATGAAAAAACAAACTCTCCATTGAGAAAAGAAAGAATTACATTTGTTTTTATACATTTCTTTTACTGATTTCTGTATGATGGTTTGTTCATTTGCATATTTTGAAAACTATTTGTAATTTTGTGCCATATTATTTAAGATCATGGGCATAGAGGCTTGGATAAGCAAAAAGATAGGACTGCCCCTTAATCGCAGACACCGGGACAATGTATTGAAAAAAGAAACTAAGAAATGTGTCCAGTGGGATGTGTAGATAACATTTGAAAAAAAGATTGTTCAACTATGTTCTCAATGAATGAACAAATTGTAACTGACTTCGATACTTCCACAATGTGATCACAACAGATAATAATGGCACTGAAGAGAGGTTCCCAAAGATGCCACTCCTCACCCCCAGATTCATGTTGAAACGAAAGGCCAGAAATGCTTGCAGCCAGCCATCTTATTTTGGACGAACCCCAAGTGCACCAATGAATGGCAAGTACACTGAAAGGTATCCTCTCAGACAGCTATACAGATCAAATACAATGCAAATCTTCCCAGGTATAGGAGTAGAACCAGAGATCATGGAAAGAGACATCTATGTGGACAGCCTCGACTAAGCACCAAAAAGCTACAGTGCTGATGTCATTAGTGACACCACGATGTAGCAGCGTTAGAAATGAAGCACACTCGCAGTCCTGCACTGCATTTCAAAAACAAACACTCGTATACATGAAGAATATGCGAGCACAGTTCTATAGTTAAAGGATAGGTACATACTGTCTATGCTTTTATGATTTTTTCATTATCTGAATGCAGTAACACAGAACCGCAAGGCACAAGAGATCCTGAGCAAGCTTGCAGATGCTTAATGTGAATAACCCTGTGGGACTAAAGAGATATATATGGAACCTGGTAGAACCCTGTGTGATTAACATATAGAGAACATAGCACAACATGGACAATTTAGAAACTGCATTATAAAAGGTTAGGAAAATTACAGCAGCCACTGAGCATGAGACGAGCAAAGCTGATTCAGGCTGCATGGAGCAAGAAGTAGGCTCACAGCCAAGGTCAGAGATACACAGACACATTCCAATCTCAGACAACAAGGGGACCAGCTGCAGAGAAATAGAATGAATCATCATAATTGCAAGCTGAAGAGCTTGATTTTGTAGTCCCTAAACATGTGGTGCAGCCAAACAAGACAATGTACTGTCAACTGTGGTGGAAAGGGGAGCCGATCGTAGCAAGCCAGACACAGACTGCAACAAGTGTTACGATGTGAGCATCACATTCTCATAGGCAAAGGTGGTACACACAAGTTACAATACAGACACATAATCGTTTCACATCACCTTGAAGTGGTGCACAGCGAGCTGAGAACCGATTCCAATCCCAGGCCTGCGGAGATCCGCTCTAACCAATCACATTCTAGAAATCCAGGGGTGGATGGCAAGGGGCATGAGCCAATGGTAAGCCCACTACTATGCAACAATGTAATAGATTGTTTCTTGGGGATGGGACAGGCCAGCCACCTGACATGCAAGGACCAGTAGCATAACCTTTATAGGATTCAATACCCAATCCTTTGTGCTGATAGGTTTTGTGGGGAAGGGCCCAAGTGATGATGAAATAGTAGCACAAAACTATGCACCACGTCATGGAGAGCTGAGACGTACCAGAGAATTCTCATTTTTCTTGTATTCATCCCTGCTGGTTTTATTTGTAATACACTGCAGTATTACTTGCCCTTGGCTGAGTCCTCTGTTTGTTCTGGGTAGGGTGTTGGGCCCTCGAAGTCGGCAGACCTCCAACCATACTCTGGCATACCTGGGAGTCCCCCCACAACAGTACACTTTTCTTGCTAAAACAAAACATCTCAGATATAAGGAAATATATACCAACCTTTAATCAAATCAATAAAATACTTAAAACGATCATTAAAAAGTCCAACTATAAAGTGAATTGTGGCATATTCAAATAGAACGCCTCCAAAGTTAATCAAGTGAGGCATATGAAACAACATATACAAACATGTAAATGAAAAATGAAAACGCTGTATACTAGTGAGATGCTGTGCCCTATTTTTGGTTTTAAACATTTTGGCCACATCTTCTCAGCGCTGTATAGCTAGTTTCAATGATGTGGATTTTAATTGTCGAAAAATCATCTTCTCAAGACCAAAATATTTTATACATCTTCAAAATTCCACATAGATTTTGGCTTTATTTTTTTGTTTTTTTTTATTGTTACAGTTGATAAATCAACTTTTCAATATAAAATACAGAATAAAAATACTAAATTAAAACATTACATATCAATTCAATTCCGCCTTGATAAAATGACAACATAGATTAAAACTTAAAAAAGAAAGAAGAACCATAATCCACGCCTTTTGGCTTTATTTGTACAATTGAATTGAGCTGTTTTATTATTAGCTTTAGAGAAACAACATTGATCAGTGTGTAAACAATCAGCAGCGTGGGTTATCTCTAATTCCTTTTGGGAGCTGGACTGGCTTTTCACCATTTTAAGGAAAGGTCATGTGTGAAATTAATACATTAATTAAGGCAGACATAGTGAAAACCTGTGCCGCACTCTGTATTCCTTGCGGAAAAGAACGGTCTTGATAGCATTACATGTTCGCCAGCCCTGGATCATGGAGGCTTGGATGTCAGCTCTATACCATATCCATGCCATTAGGATTGAAGGGTATATGCATGTATGTTGTTTATGCCGGTAAGATAGATAAGCGGGTTGAGCGGTCCCTGCTGCGATCTGAGTGTGATCCTCAGGTCGCAGGTTTGAATCCCGGCAAGGCCACCTCAGCCTTTCATCCTTCTGAGGTCCATAAATGAGTACCAATTTCGGTTGGGTGATATTGTATGTAAATATGTGCTCTGTAAAGCGCTTTGGATTAAGGCGCTATATAATATAAATAACACCTCATTATCATTAACATCATTATTATTTACTCCATGTATGCATATGCATGAACCAAGTCACAATGCATGATTTGGGCACTGGATATCTGAGATTTCAAATTATAAATTGAGTATTTAATGTGAGAATAAACTGCGGATGTTGCCCACATCTCCCTTCACCTGCAATGTGCATCGTGTATCCATGTAAAGAGGGGCAGATTGCATTTCGTTATCACGTCGCTACAAGCCACTTATGCATGCCTAGGTATCGGGCACACAGCATGCAGTTAGATATGCAAGAGGGATTGGCCAGCAACCCACTTGCACTCAGAGCCCACCATTCTGTCCACATGCAGATTAACTATGGGTGCCAGGGGGCCGCAGGCAGTCTATGCCAGTCACAAGATGTGACAAGCACTTTCTCATTATAGTAGGTTTTGCTAATGTAATGTATATTGTTTCTATAATTATAGTGCTTCTACCAATGAGGAGGCTACTTCAATGTGCTGAAGGTGTCCGTAGATAAAGGTTTAAGAAAGGAGGGGGAATGTTGCACACTGGGATTTTTCCATGTTCTTCTGAACCCCTTAGCCTCTGGCATGCTAAGTCAGTAGCATTTTGAATATGTGGATGAAGGATATCAAAATTATTAGGAGGGAAAGTAGCATTTTCATGATCTGTGAGAGGTGGCATGTCTAGGAATCTGAAGATTATATGGGTGGCATCATAGTGTTTTGTAGAGTTTTAGCCGAGTCCCTGGCACTGGCAAATGTGCCATAAATAGAGCACAGCCATAACTACAGGCATTGCAATAGCAACAATAGTGTTGAAAGACACAGACAAAGCAAACTATTCAAGATGGGCCTGATGCTATGATATGCGCTGAGCCCAGGCCTGGTGAAACCAAAGAGATGCCAGCTTTAGGCTAGTGATTTGGCTAGATGAGGCCACTGGCATAATGGGGGCCCCTGCAGCCCCCGCAGGTACAGGGGGACCCATGCTGCCCAAGCCGAGTGGGAGAGGGCAGTGGCAATGGGGGCCCTCAGCAGGGCTTACAGGGGGGCCCCCACATTTTGTGTTATGCCACTGGATGAGGCCCTTCTGTTTCGGTGCTCGTCGCGTGACGTGAAAGCTAGACGCAAGATGCTCATGTTCAGGGATTTCAAGAGAGCCATTGTCATTTGCCCTTTAGCGTGGTATTTGACCATTAGGCAATTTCTTTCTAAATGATACCGAGCAGTATTTATATCAGCCTTTGCATAGATTAAAAGGGAAAATATAATATTCAGGATTACTTTGAAAATCCAAGAAAAACGGTTTCCTTCACTATAATGCTCCAGTACGAGAGCAGAGTAAGGAATTTTAATGAGGGATTCAACTTGAAAAACAGCTGTGAGTCACTGAAGGGCGCATTTTCATCCATGAATCATTCAACTTAAATACAATTTCTTCATAAAAGGACAATTTATACTCCAAGTTAGATCCACATCACAGACTCTTTAATGCTGAAATCCAACCGTATGAACTGAACCCAGGTATTACCAGAAAAGAGATGTAATAAGGGTTACTTTTTCAAGATCTATGACTTTACCTCTGCTTAAGAATAGGCTCCCAGTCAATTCATACAATGAAACAGTGTTGCAAACAATGTGCAACTGAATTAATTTCCTATGTTTGATACAATGAGGAGTGGGAATGGGTTCTATGGGGAGCATGGATTGTAGCCCGAGCGCCTTCATTATTAGGTTCCACGCAAGACCAGTAATCTGCAGAGGTCCAGCTGAGGCCGTATTACAGAAGCAGGAGAATATGGGTAGGGTACTACAATTAGAAGTAACTCACCTTCACAGTATATTTGTAACAAAAAACAATTCATTTGAAGAAGAAAAATACAATGTAATCTGAATCTATCTGATAAAGCACCACAGATTTGCGTTTTTAAAATGAAAATACACAGGGCATCACTTTTGCCTGCACTCAATAAACCGGAACGCATTCTCCTACAGGAGACCCGGTTCCAGGGCGACTTACTCATCCAAATCCTGTCCTTTGCTTAAAGGTTACTACTTAACTAATTAAACTCTGCGTTAGTACATACCCGTCATGCTGAAAAGATGTTCTTATTGCTTATTTTGTGAAAGAAACCCACTATGGACTCAACCATACCAGCCCTATTCAAATGATTCCTAATTTTAATGACATGCGTACACCAAAGCCAAAAGGTCAGGCTTTGCCAATGCTTGTTTAATACCACATGTCCCATCAGACTTATGGAAGAGTTCATTTAAAAAAGGGCCCTCCCTGCAAATAGGGGACTCCCTGTCGCCTGTTCTTTGCCAATTATTACCCAATGGCCCATCTCGGTGTAGTGCTCCCATGGACTGGTGGGCCCCGGCCCACTTGCACAGCCATGTCCCGCTCCACTGTCTGGGTTATGAAATGCGCACCACGGGAAAGCATTGATATGATATGATATAATATGATATTTGTAACGCGCCTATACACAAGTGTTTCAAGGCGCGACACTTGTCAGTGGCAAGCTGACTGGCAGCTGAAGGTCCGCCGCTTTGTGAGTGGTGACCCATTGGGAAGACTTTAGGCATTGGGGCTCGGTGGGCGCCTGGCACAGTAGCTGTGCACTGCACCACCTGCACAATGATGCTTTTCAGTGCAGCCCCGGGAAGAGCATGAGGTGGCGCAGGGGCTAGTTCTTTATTTGGACACTAGTGTTAGGGAAAAGTGAGGCTGGTGCTGCTCTTGTCGGGTCTTGCTCTAATCTGAGGCGTCTGTCCTCATGTTGGAAGGCATGTCTGGAGTGAACATGTCTGCCTGTGTTTTCCACACGTTTCTAACTTCTAGCTTCATAAATACGCCCCAAAGGAACTGCTCTAATACTGTCAAAGGGAGTCTGTCCTCACAATGTGTGGCACGCATGCAGTGAATATTTACACATGCGTTTTTCAATTGTTCAGCTGAATTAGTTCCATGCATATACAAGTGTAAGGCACTAAGTGCACATTTTTTGGTGGAAAGTTCCTCCAAAATTATATCTAAAGTGTTTTGAAAATAACAATAAGGGGTAATAAGCAAAAGTGTGGAATCCTGGAGAGAAACATAGGCACAGCAAATTAAGACACGCTTTCTAAAGCTGGTAAACAGCATAAAAACAAGAGGAGAACATGTGGGAGGAGTTGCTCAATGTCTTTCTGCCTATTGGGGTCTGGGGGCATTGGGAACAGAGAAGGCAGGAACAATGTTGGAGGAGTTGCACAATGACTTCTTTCCTTTGGGGTGTCAAAGGGCGTGGGACCACTCTTTTTTATCTGATTGCTTAAACCACACATTTAGCTCGAGAACAAAGCAGTGAGTGCTGTACAAGGTTTGGGTAGCCACGTTTGAGCTGGAATCTTTTAACAGTAGTGCAGTACTACAAGTCACGTTCTGTGAGTCCATAGGGATACGTCCATCGTCAGGTGCTGGTGAAAGCCACGTTTTGAAGAGATCTGCAAAATTGGAGAATTGTGGGGGTATTCTGTGTCGATATTGGGATCCGGTTCCAGAGGGTGGGTGACGGACAAGAGTAGGATTGTTTTCAGGTCCACTCTTTGTGGACTAGATGTGATTTGAGACTTTTTTTTATTTTCTGTGCAAGGAGCGTGTAGCATTGAACTATTGTTGGAAAAGCTGTTGCTTAGCTGGGGTGGGGGTGATGATGATTTGTGTCTTGGCTGGTGCTAGGGAGAATTTTCATTTCCGTGCTAAATTCCTCCCACCTTAGAGATCCCCAGCACTTTTGCTGGACTTAGGGCTTTTTAATTTTAACTCCTGAGTGAGTGGGACCTTTTTCTCACTCACTGATGTGTTTTTCACTGATTTTTATTTTTTATTTTCACTGTTTCTGGAGTCTGACAAACCCCATTGGCATCTGCTTTTTGAATAGTGACACACAGCACCCTCACCCACACTGCAGTGTTGCTGAGAAATCCTTTGGCTTTCTCTTAAGGTTTAAACACCTTTTGTTGCGTGAGCTAAGGTTCGCAAGAATAGTAAAACGAAATTTAAATCTTACTTAACTTTTGTCTTTGTAGGCCCAGCACAGACCATCTTATGTGGAGTGCTGGGGGTTTCTTAGTAGCAACTTTTTCCTACTTTCTTATGGCACATTTTTTGTTACCCTCAATGCTTTAAATGGCTGGTGGCAGTGGTTTAATTTTACTACCATTGTGCTTTTCTACCGCAGGCTGGACCTTCAGTTGCAGTATAGCACCCATGGGTGTCCATTTTGTCAAAATGGCCCCTGTCTTCTTTTTTCACCATTTCCTGTTTGGGAGGTCTTTCTGGGTCTTTTCCTTGTGCGGTGAGACAGATTTGAGCCCTTTGTGGTTTTACGTTTGGTGGGCTGCAGCCCTGAAGCCCGCCCCTGGCTCCAGTGTGTCTGGAAGGACAGGATGTGAGGGAGTGTTCCGAAACTCCCTTGTCCTTTGTCCCTTGGAGTTCCTGAAGGAAACTACTCCTGATTGGCTGGTACAGCCACCCTGCTGTCAGATTGACAGCCTAGGCTGTGCATGAATGGGAAAACTTGCTTAAAAGATGACCACTAGAAGAAACATCTGATGAAGAAACCATGAAGAGAACCTCACTGCAACTTCCCGGACCTTGAATTGCCTAGTGAAGCCCTGCTG